>NC_044030.1:28547379-28867683 GCF_900496995.4 Aquila chrysaetos chrysaetos
GGATTATTAATGACTATTATATTATCTGCTACCTGGAGAGGCTTAACATATGATAAGGTGTTGTCCTGGTTTCAGCTGCGATGATAGAGTTAATTTTCTTTCTAGTAGCTGGTATAGTGCTATGTTTTGGGTTCAGTATGAGAAGAGTGTTGATAACACACTGATGTTTTCAGTTGTTTCTAAGTTGTGTTTAGACTAAGTCTAAGGATTTTTCAGGTTCTCATGCCCAGCCAGCAAGAAGGCTGGAGGGGCACAAGAAGTTGGGAGGGGACACAGCCAGGGCAGCTGACCTAAACTGGCCAAAGGGATATTCCATACCATGTGACGTCACGCCCGCTATATAAACTGGGGGCAGTTGGCTGGGGGGGGGGGGGGCGGAGGGGGGTGGATCACTGCTTGGGAACTAACTGGGCATTGGTCGGTGAGTGGTGAGCAACTGCATTGTTCATCACTTGTTTTGTATATTCCAAGTCTTTTATTATTATTATTGTCATTTTATTATTGTTATTATTATCATTATTATTTTCTTCCTTTCTGTCCTATTAAACTGTTCTTACCTCAACCCATGAGTTTTACTTTTTTTTCCCTGATTCTCTCCCCCACCCTATTGGGTGCGGGGGGTAAGTGAGCGAGCGGCCGTGTTGTGCTTAGTCACTTGGTTAGACCAGGACAGGTGTAAAGCTTGGCAATGCAGTTGAGATACCTGGTTGCATGTCACAACAGAGCTCGAGGTAAGTTGTTTAGAGACATCTCTCTGAAGAGCTAGCTTGGGAGAATCTCATCACATTTCCAGCTGTTGTATCCACATTGGAACTGCCACAGTTACCGCAGTGAAAGGTGCTCTTTCCATTAACCCCCTACCAAACGATTCCTCAGGAGAAACAGCAATACAGAATATTTATGAAATATTTATTCCATAGCTACTTTTAAGGCAAAAATATTTTATTCAACTTGCATCATTCTTAGAAAGAAATCTTATATAAATATAGTTCCAAATGGAAATACTTATACCTAAAACGGCTAACACCACCCAATAATATATTGTGAACATACAAGAGGCTGGGCTGAGAGACTCTTAAAACAGCTTGATAATTCCCATTCTATCACTTTGTGAAGCTCTTGGATCAAATGCCAAGAGGTCATTAGATGTTGTGATACTTTCTTCTGTCATGCCTTCAAGTTAAATTTCTTTCTTAGAAGTAAAATTCACAATGCTGAGTTCAACTGACTAAATTCCCCACAGCAATTTGGGCAGATTTAGACACTCAAAAATGCATTCACAGAAACCAGCACAGTGAGCACCAAAATCCTTAATAAGCCTAAGAGGAAATGCTGAAGAGATGGACATGCTGAAATTCTCTCTCCCTCCTAGATGCCTAATAACAGCTCTAAGGAAAGTTCCTCCGTAAGGTTGAAGCCCAGTGGCAAAAACTGCTTCCAATAGTAGGTGTCCATTTCATGCAGTTAGGTGGGCATGGGCAACTGCATAATTATTTGCTTTTTAAAAATGAGCCAACAGCTGGCTGCAGATAAAATCCCCTTTTTACATGGTAGTCTTGTGGTTTAATCTCCTGCTCTCCAGTGAGTACGCTGGACAGTGAGTGCCTGAGCTTGTGGGAGTCTGAGCCCACAGCACTTCACTGCAGATTTTGTCCCAAACAAGTACTAGACAATGTGCATGAAAGAGACTGCGTGTGTGTGTGCACATGTGCTGAGTGTGCGTGTAGTGATAGGAAGCATATGTGTGTGTGGATATGTGTGTGGTCACATATTCTGTAGAGTCCAGGAGCCTACTGAAATATACGCCAGGTATGTATCCTTCCCCACCACCCCAAAACGGGAGAGGCATTTGAGAAAGCAGAATCATAGTATTATAAATATCTATATATTAAATATTAAATCGGGTGAGAGAATGAAGGAGACTGTTCTGTCCTGCATGGGTATTATCCATTAAACTGCCATTTAAACTGTCTGGATAAAATCCAGAAGTAATCCTGAGAATGGGTCTTGTGGGGTCTTTGCTCTTGTGAGGACTATTAAACAGGTATGTTGGGATGTTCAGGATGTCACTCCTTCCGTTTTGCAGTGATCTTGTTTATTCTTCTCTGGTGTAAATCCAGACTGATCATCTTTCTGTACTATAAAAGAAAGAGTCTGGTTTCACCCACATCAATTTCAAGTTTAGCAGGGTAAAACAAGCTCTCAATTTTATAATCCCAAAGCTTCCTCTCAGTTTCTATGGATTCTGCTTCCTTTGTATTTTAGTACTGCAATCAAGGAATAGCAATACTTATCTGAATTATAAATCAGACTTTTATTCAGTCTAGCCAGCTGTAACAGCTTATCTGTATTACTATAATTAAGGAACTTTATTATCATTTCTTTGTGGAGGCTACCAGGTGCTCTGCTCACTGTTCTTTGCATGACAAAGGATGCAGCCATAAAATTTTCTGTAAACATTTCTTTAAAGAGGTATCTGTTAATTCTTCTGTTCTTATTTTCCCCTCTCCTTCAGGCAAGTTGAGATGACAGATTGTTTCTCCTGCTTTCATTTTCTAATCCATCTACTTTTAATCTTTGTTGTTTCATTCATTTAGACATTTGCTAATCTAAGACTCCAGTTTATTCTGGAAGAATCTTTATTCTGGAGAATGTAGATCTTCTACATTATTCACTTTCATTTCAACTTCACTCACCCGTAATATCATTTTCTTCATCTCCTATTAACTCCATCAACTGAGGTATAGAGGTCATCAATTTGGTTAGTAATTTAATTTTTCCCCTGTCTTTAATTCATCTTTTAAATACTTAAATACTGTGTAATGCCAAATTGCAGTTTTTCTCTCAGCCAGAGCTGCTACTAAGAGCAGCTTCGTGAAGTCAGCCTGTGCATAAAGGGAAATGAGGATATCAGCCATGTGCATTCCTGGTGTGGCTTCCTCCAGCTGTTTGAATGACTCTTTTGCATCTTAGCTGTTTAATTGCTCCATCACATCATATTGTCTTCTTCAAAAATAAACTTAATTCTGAATTCATAATCCCCTTTCCTGCATTCTTAAGAGAACAAAGTAAAGGAAAAGTGCCTGCTGAAAACACCTGGAAGGTGTGTTGAAGTCCACCTCCTCTCAATATAAAATCAAGAAACTTTAGTGATAAGCCATCTCTGGTCAGCTGTGAATTGAACTGGAAATTTAAAATTTTGTATAATTTATCATCATTTAATATATAATTAATGGGAAATATATAATGAATAGGAAATCAGTTGCCAAATGGCAACTGGTACAGATGAGTTCTGAAATAAAGAAAGTTGCTAAGGCAGGTAAGGATTTCAGCTAAACCTCTATAGCTAGATAGGGAGAAGATAGAGTTTAGAATTTTATAGTATTCAAGGAGAAGAAAATAGGTATTTATTAGACAGAATGGGGTAGGTTGGTAATATTTTTTTTAAAAATAGATATTTCTCCAGTAAGTATTTATGAGTGAGGATGATTTGATTGTATCACAGAGTGATATGTTCAGTAATAATTGGGAAGGTGCTTTGTTGTGAAAGGAATAAAAATATTTTTTAAATCATTGGGCTGGAGTAATTGTCACCTAAGAGTTCTAAAAGAGAAGTGTAAAACCTCTGAAAAAGGAGAAGTATACTAACATTATGCTGACTTAAAAAAAAAACCAAAAACCAAACACAAAAAACATGAACGAGGATGATCTAAATAATTATGGGCTAGAGAAGATCCACACAAATAATGAAAAAGCTCTTGTGACAATAATTTCGTAAACAGTTTGAAGGATATGAATTTGATTCAGCTGATACTCTTATATGGAAAATGGATCTTCTCAAACAAGTCTAATTTTATTTTGTTGAAATAACAAATTTAATCAAGAAAGGCAAATAGATATATTCAGTTGTTATAAGTTATTTGACCATGTAACACACTGACTAAAAGCTACAAAACTAATAGAATAAAACCAACATGGCAAATGTTCAATAAAACCTAACTGATGGATTAGTTTTGAGTTATACCTTAATAGCTAGAGTACACAATAAATTATAAGAGTGCTCTTCTATCAGCATGACATGGAAATAAAAACAAGGACAAAATTAATCCTGAAGATGAATTGATAAGACTGACCCATTTTAAAATACAACTTTTTTAAAAGGTAATGGAAAACTGCATACAGTATGGAAGAGAGATGCAAAAGAGGTGTGAGAACCAAGAAACCACTACAACATGAATGTGACAGCTTCTGTCTCTTTTCCTGTTTTCTGATCTAAATGTGCCATATTTTCTGGGAAATATGTTCCAAGTAAATGTAAGTTAGTGTTTTCTTTCTGTATAGTTGAATTGGTTGCAATGTTGAGAAGAGTGATGTTTGTTCTGGCTTTAAATGCTGTGACTTTATGGCTGTCATACCTCATGCTCTGCTTATTTTTATGTGTTTTTTAATCATAACTTAAGTGATTCCCAAGTTTTGTAGAGTTAGTCTTACGAGACAACTGCTCTTTCCTTTACAACGACAAAGGTTTAATATGTGATACCTGTCAAACATGCCTTTGGTAAGCTGCAATTCCTCCTTAGGCAAACTCTTTTCCCAGCAGTTTTATACTGAAAATTTTTCAGCATCTTTCCTGCTTTCTAAGGTAAAAATCTCTAAGATGAGTTACAGATAACTCACTGTATGGCTAGCAACAATATTTCTTTTAAACCTGTCTGTAAAGCACTTTTGCTTAGAAAGTACTGTGCAGTCACTTTCTGTAGGACTATGCTGTTTGAAGATGAGACTTCTACCTCTTACTGAGGATTGGTACTAAAATGCAGAATCAACTTTTGTTGTTTAATGTTTATACTGCCATAGAAACTGGAAGATTTTATTAACTTGTCATATCAGGCGTACTAGACTTTCACACACCTGTGTGGACAGAAGAGTTTGCTAACTTTCCACATGGGAAGACGCCATATAGAACTCCTCTGAGGAAACATGAATAGAGGGTCTTATAGTGACATTTGATTTAACACATGCCTTGCTACTACCAAACCCACTTTTGTACAGATCATTGCAAAAGTGCATTTTTAGGGAAGAGCCTGTAAGGGGATAATGTGGTTGTCTAAAATTGTAGTATACGTTACTTCCATTGATTTTTGTGGTTGCTATAAAAAAGAAAGAACTGTTTGAAAGGACAAAAGGCAGTTTTTGAGATTAAGATAATGTGTAAAAATCTGTTTGGAGTCTTTGGAACCTTATATTAATCTTTGACAGTACCAGTACTTTTAGCACTACATACAGCATAATTCAAATGGAAGTATCTAGCTTCCTTGTAAATCTAAGTGCAGTAAAGGGCTTATAAGGAATGCTTACCTGAAAACAAATGAGAACAAGGCAGCAATTTATCAAATATTTTAATGTAATATCTTCATATCTGTAATTACTTTAAGGTCCAGGAAGACTGATATGTGTGACTAATTTGGTTTAGAGGAACAGAAATCAAATATTGTTTACTATGACAATAAAATGTATAAAATATAAAGAAGCATTGTAAGATGCTTCCTTATGATGTTTTCATAACTCATTGGTTTCAAATAATATGAAATAAGGAAATAGACAGGTCAGCTTCTCCCCAACTTGGTTTTTTTTCAGAACCAGGACTAATATTTAGGATCTACAAGCCAGAGCTCAGACATGTAATTTCAGTTCAGGTGGTGAGCAGCTTTCCTGGTATAATTCTGAATATGTGGTCTGCTTCTAATTTCTCATCAACGCATGCTCCATTTGTCACTAAAGCCTTTCTCTGTATTTCTGCATTTAGATTCTTACATATGTCTGAAAATTACTACTGCCAAATGCAAGTAGAAGTTTATGCACCTAATACCTTTGGAAGTAATGGGTTTTGAAACTCTTTTGAAAATTTGGATTAAGATGCTCTTGAAATTTGTCTTATTTATCTTACAGTGCAGGTTTTTTTCATGAATATCAATTGTATTTGATTAAATAGTCAAAGAAAGTAGTTCTAATAAGTAGCAACATGTTGATGAGGAAAAATATAAACAGTAAATCCTGTAAAAGATGGAAATAATAATGAGCAATAACAAAAGGAAGTCAATTTCTGCACAAGGCTTCAATTAATCTGCTCTAAAAAGTACAGTTAAAACAGTGCTGATTAAATTTTAGTGAAAAGCTTGACTACGATATGATGCTTGATAAAACACAGTATTAATGTTATATTTCTACACGGGCATTTTCCTTTTTGTGCATTCTGTATTTTTATCCTTGCAAAAATAAAACAACAATTGTAAGCTAAAAAAAAAAAAAAAAATCTTCTTTAAATTTATGGGTCAGATTTACAGTGTTGCCTGCATCCTGATTTATACCATCTGAGAAAGCAATCCAGAATTTCCTTATTTGTCAGTGATTTCCTTATATGTTCAGCCATATCCAAGCATTTCTACTTGTAGTCACAGAGGCGTGTTGTTTCTCTAGCATTTCTGCTGTGTACTACTGTTAAGCAGCAGAATGGTCTTAAATTGCATCTGATATCTGTGTGCTATTTGCCTTTTCTATTAGGCTGTAGCCTGCTTCTATATTAGTTACTTGATGATATGTATGAAGTCTGCTGAATTATGAGTGTTAAATTTAATGCAGATTCTTGTTTTACCAATCTTAAATACCGATGTATTTTATTAAAATGCAAAAGACTATGTTCTTTATGATTTGCAGGGATAACATGCTGAAAGTTTTGCACATTTCCTCATATCAGAAAGAGTGTGATATACAAAGTAAATAAAAGAAAAAAAGGCAACTGAAATCAACAGGTAGGAGATAAGCATTGGATCTGAGAAGACTTTTTCTTTAAGATTTTGTATATTTCTCTGTAAATAGTTTTCTCTCTCTTCAAATTTCCCTGTGGTGCCTCAGTAATGTGTACCCTGACACTGCCAATTTTACACATTCCATCTCATTTTGACATCAGCCGGTTGTATTTCCTAACTTTCTTTGCTTCTGTGTTGAAACACATCATTCTACCACAATTAACATACAAATGTCCTTTGTAGAAATGAGAAAGCATGATTCCTTCACTTACTGAACTCCACTAAAGAAAAAGGATAATTGTTTTGTTTTGGTTTGTTTTGGTTTTTTTCTGATAGCATCAGGACATGCTGTGTCAGTGAAAGCTGCATTTTCCATTAAGGGAAATGAAATAACATTAGCTTTGGCATGTGCTGATTTTCCCTGTTGTTTTGCACACTCCCTAAGTGTCTGCCTGAGACATTCTAGTAAAATTCTCATGCTTCAAAAATAAAGTTATGTTCCAAAGGGTCTGCCTATCTTCTGTCAGGGCAATAGGCAGTCACAAGCTGTATCCTCCATAAAGGACTTGGATATTGCCCCAGTATTGCAGTCCATGATCTGCTCCTAAACTAAATGAATGTATTTCTGGGTTCCATTTCCTACAGTTTTATCAAAAGTCATGATACTAGTATAAAACAGGCTATTCCAGTCTTGACTGCATCACTGCCTCACTCTCCCCATGGGGCAATAAGGGCTGAAGCCACTGGCAAGCACACCGGGGGTGTTTACCTGTTCCTTTTCCCTCTGTTCAGGATTTCAGTGGCAATTTGCTCAGGGTTACTGAGGAAGGGTGGAACCTGTACATGAGCCTGGAAACTTACCAGATTTAAAAAGTGCTAGCATCAGGAGTCAGAAGCATCTTATTCCAACAGGTCAGGCAAGGATAGGCTGGTAATATGAGTTTTTGTCTCAGCTAGGCACTCTCTGTGCCTAAATGTTATTTACATAGATAAGTTTAGAGGTAGACTTTTGTATTTAGTCTTTTTTCCATCTCCCTTTGTGCTGTTAAGTTGTAACAGTTTATTTACCTCTATTTCCTTCCCCTTTTCTTCACATTACACTGTATTTTATAGATGGCCAATTTCTAAGGTTTTCAAAATACCCTACCAACTTTTTACAATGTCATTCCCAACCACAACATTTATCTGTCTCCTGTGGATCTTCTAAGCCTTGTTTATGGCCAAATTCCCAAAGGATCTGCAGTCTCAGGTACACTGCTGCCTCTCTAGGGCCAAGGCCAAAAAAAAAAAAAAAAAATGCTGTAAAGCACCTGCCTAGTGCTTTGGCATCTTCAGGCATACCCTTAAGGGGTGTTGACATGTGAATCATCATTGGGAAGACAGTGCTGAATACTGTGAGTTTCCAGGTACTAGTAAAGACATGCCTTCTCTCTCTGCCCCAGATTCTTCAAATGGCAAGGCATCATCCCTGGTGCCAATAAGATGGTGGTAAAAGATAACTAAGAAATAATTTGCTGACAGGTGCTGTAGAGCACACCGGTCACCAGGCCTGCCAGTATGTATGGTGAAGACCACCTTGGGGATTCTCAGCAAAGGAGGCTCAGGCATAGGTAGAAATCTCAACACTGCATTGCAATGTGTCATTCCCACATTGCCAAACCCCCTGATAACTCTTCTGATCCCCCTATTTAGCCAAGAGCTACCCTGGTAACCTTTGGGCAGAGGGCCTCTGTCTGCTGGGAATGGATCTGCTCTGGTTACAGTAGATCAATTTCCTGGGCTATGTAGCAAAACAATCCCATTTTTATTATATTTTACAGAAGCCCACAGAGGTTTGTATTTCCTGTTCCACAGGCTTTTTAATACCAGTCATTTCACAGTTAGTTATATTTCCATTAATAGTTTTTCTTTCTTGTTCATTTATCCAGGATTTTCACTGCTGTGATTATTTTCCTCCCTGACCCATTCTTTTTAGCTGTTGGGCAGAAAGTCTTCTATTTTTTCCTTCAGTACTAGAATGTTCTAGTTTAGCTCTCTTTATCCAATAAAGATATATTTTGACTTTGGCTGAGCTCTGCTCTTTCACCTTCGTAACTTTATTTTTTTTATTAACCTATCCTAGGACATAGCAATATGGCTAAGCAAGGAAAGAATGGCTCAGGACTGCTCAGATCCCAAGGTGGGGGTTGGTGTGAGTGGCCATGATCATTTATTTAATGTTGCACCCATAAATACATGGCTATTTTGGGGAAAAAGGATAGTAACTGGATAAAAGAGCATGAAGACTAGATAACTAACTAGCAGGTTATCCAGGTATGATTCATAGAACAGTAACAAACCATGCAGGATGGTTGGGAAAGGAGAACGTTGGGTGAAGTAAATCTTACTGTCTTTTGGATTGGAAGGGAGGAAAAACCCAAATTTTTTCCATAGTTTTGGATAGAGAAAAGCAAAGTATTTTCAGGGCTGCAAAAGCACGCCAGGGGCAGAAAGAAGGGAAAATGGTGGCGTTTTTTTTCCTTATTCTCGAAGGCTTTGGAAGAGGACTAACAATGAAGGTAGTCAGGTTGAGTTTGTTTTGAATGGTAGTGAGACAAAGAAAGGAATGACAAGGAAAGATAATTTTGTTTTGTTTTGTTTGTTTTTCCTTTTGGGATGATACAGTGTGTATATGTATGAATGTAAGAACAGCTATGTAGGATCCATTTGGTCTAATGTCCTTCAGCTATATACTCAGGATGACAGTGGTGAAAAGTAGGTGCCTACAGAGAGTGTGAAAACTGGGAAAGCATGGCATGGCATATTATACAGAGTTTTTTTAGCCTGGCTCTGCAACATCCTTACCCAGACTGCAACAGGCTGATGTGATCTCCATGGTAATAGTCATTCTCGCCTTTAATTGATCCTCCACGTTTGTCAGCAGGTCATCAGTCAGCCAAAACCCCTGCATGATCCTGGCAAGAATGCTTGTGTTTTCATGAGCCAACAAGTCATCCATGCTTGTGACTGATACATGTGATGCTGCTAAATCTAAAGCAATAGCTGTGGCAGCTCTTCCACGCATATATTCAGACAGTGCACCTGTCTCTCTTCTACAAAGGGATCAATAACTAAACTCTTATTCAATAAAAAACATGAAGAATAAGACTAAATTAAGTGGCCAAGTGCCATAGTCCTTAGGTGCCAAAGACTTAGGGTCTCCCTTTAGATGTTAAATTCAGTGTAATGTATGTGAGGTAGACAAGTGGTACGTCTGGGATACGCAACAGAGGCCTGAGTAAGAAAGGCTTATGAGATAGCCATGCAGTTAAGGTATAGTCTTGGATACCTTAAACACCATGCATGCAGATTTTCTATTCTAGCAAGGCCTTGTTTTGTACAAGACAGGCACAAGTTATTTACACTGAAGGATCTCAGAGCTGGCATTTGCTTTGTGACAGGGAAAGCACAGGATATTTTGAGGTAAAGTTACAACTTTTCATTATACTGTCTAACTCTGCCACAAATATATGGATACCTTATGCTCAAAAATGAGCCACTGGGACACTATTGCTACTAAAATGCAAAAGGCAAGAGAAGACTTATGAAATGTGCTTCAGAAAGTATAATTAGGAGCAATGAAAAAGAACTAAGGAAAAGAAGTCAAGAAAAATCTGCTAAAAATACCAGAACTCAGATTCAAAAATGAGTCATACAATGGTGAATTATTCTGTACATCTTTCCTCAATTTTGAATACTTTCTTTCATATATATATTATATTCAAAGTTCTTACATATAGTATATAAGTAAAAAAGAAACAGAGAATAAGACAGGGGTGTTTTAAGCAAAACATTAAAGCCAGAAATTCTTGTAGGAGTATGTTATATGATCAATATTCATTGGGTTGAGGAAAGGAAAGAATTAAAAGAAATAAATTATAAATATGTAAATAAAATGGTGATAAGTTCATTAGGACTAATTGACTAGTCTGAATTGCCTGGTTAGAAAAATGTCACAGAATCACATCTGTGGCTAGCATGGTTCTCACCACTGGTGGTAGGTACCAAGGCAGTCAATGGCATAGTCTGCAGCTGGCTCCAGGGCAGTGTGTGAAGCAGAGTGGGCTTCAGAGCAGGCAAAGCCAGGATGCTGCTGCTGGGAGGGAGCTGCCAGTACCCGCAGCCATGTACTCCATGGCAGAATCGCAAGCACTGTTGGTGGTTAAACTGGTGGTGTACAAATCCTATTCTCTTCTGGGCTAGGATTGGAAGGCAGGGAACACCTGCCTTAGGGAGAAGTTGGAGTTACGTGGTGCAGAGAGGTAGGAAACATGAGAAGTGAAAGATATGGGGTGTGTCCTTTTTTGATGTTTGGTTGTGTGATAAAAAAATGCAGACGGAGGCTGCAAATCTGTGTAGGTCTTCAGAAAGCAGCATTGTAAGCTGTGATGGGACACTGGCTAGCTGCTGGCAGGCATTTAAAAATCAGGAGAAAACCTGGTGGTTTCGTGGCCTATCTTTTCTTCGCAAAACACTGTGCTTCAGGCTGAACCCCTTTGTATTTCCAGAAGGAGCTTTCATCCTGCCTACTCCAGGATTTCTTTAGTTGGGAGCCAGGGCTCCAAGTCTCACTTGTCCCAGGTGTCACTGCTCTACTTCTAAAAAATGCATTTCTCTGCTGGGCTGCTGGGAAAAACCAAAACTGAATCTTCCACCCATGCTGTTTATTTTATTGCACTGAGGAACTATTTCTTGGTTTTGTGGACTGCAGTGGTTCACTGCATATTGTTTGTATTGCCATTATATCTCAGGAATCTGCATTTGCTGGAGTAGGTATTATGAATTAAAGCTTTTGTATTTATGAATGTCCAACTTCTCTCTTCATGTGTAAGTATGTGAGGATTTACAAATGTTGAGTTGATTCTTTCAACTCCTGCATTGCCATTAAGTGTTCTTATTCCATTTTTTAAGCTGCCAAAGAAGTTTTGTCTATATGTGAAATGCTTTAGGCAGTTCTAAGGAGCCTGATTGTCAGTTAGAGATTTCAGAGGCCTTGTACTTAGGGAGCAAAGAATTGTTTAAAAAGTAGGGGATTGGACTGACATTTTAAAAGTGTTGTAATTGGAGTAGATGATGTAGGCCCTTCAACTCTGAATATTCAGACTTCAGTAATGAAAAGAGCTGTTCCAGAGTACCCAAGAACATATAAAGGCTTTGATATTTGGTATCAAGATCCAAACGGCACATTCTTGACTATGTGATTCACTCTGGCTTTAGGAGTACATGCTTTTGCTCAGCACCTCTCAGTGTCTGGCTCAAAGTTATAAACATTCAAGTTCTGATGCTGTGACATCCTACAGAAAGAAGACTCTGTAACTTTTTTCCTGTAATTTTATCAGTTTCATGTGGTTTATATGTGTGCTTTGATCTGTTTAGTCTTCTGCATAGCAATCATTAAGCAATAGCTTCCCAGCCTATGTTAAGCAAAGGACTTTTCAATAACCAAATCCACCTTTTTCCATACTGGGTATTCATTGAGTAGTAACTCCAGATGTGTCATCCCTGGAGCATTGCCCAGCGCAGTGCTATGTCATTGCCCAAGCCAGCTCTAGTCTATTCAGTGCCAGTAACATAAGCAAAACAGCCACATCACCACAGGCAAAGTAATCTCCTTTCTTGGCGATGCATCAGAGATGCAATACCACAGCAAAAGAGGTGTATTGTTTTCAGATTCTGGTTCATATCTATGAATGATGCTGCACTGTGCTTTCTAGGTGTATTTCGCAGCATTCAATTAACTAAACATGTACCCATTGTCGTTACAGCCAATATAAAATATTTTGCCTGGCCTTGAGCTGTCACTGCAGACATGACCTGTCATTAAAGACCTGCGAGGCCTATGCCATGTCTGCCAGGCCATGCAGATGTCTTTCACTCCCCGTGGACTCTCCAATGGCACAAGAAACCTGTCTTTAGGCAGGTGAATCCCGCCCTCCCACTTGGAAGGCAGCTTGGGGATCTTGTGCAACTATGTACTGCTGAGCACAGTCATGCTCTTCCTTTGTGACCAGGCTGGGAATATTGCTGAGATGAAGCCAATGTCAAAGTCGTCATCCACACTGACAATAAAGTGGCACTTTTATTGGTGGTGTCTTTTGACAGTGGTGGAAGCAAACCAGCAGACTGGGCCTGGGGTTTTCTGCCAAGGTGTCATGTTACCCTCCCTGGGCATTGCTAATAATAGCTGGGTTTCAGCAATGAGTGCAAATTATGGGTCTCATTTTCCTGTAGATGTGGCCAAGAAAGGAAAAAGGCTTGCAGAATCCATTTTTCTATGCCATGGTGTGATATATGGTTATATGTGGCAATACAGTCTTGGAGAAGTGTTTCAGTCTCTCTGTGCTCCTCAGTTACTGTTCTGATGATATTGCTGCAGATGAGGAAGAAAAGATGAACACTTTTTTCGTAGAAACAGTATGGAAATTTCCTTAGCTTGCAGAAAAACAGGGGAAATAGATGTCTTCTCAGAAAGAATAATTTCTCAAAAGGCATGTGGGACAGTGAGAGGTGCATATAGAAAGGGACAGTTAACATATTTTAAGCAACATGCATTCAATCTAATTGTGGGTTACAAAATCATGTATTCCATATGTTTTCCACAACACCTACATACTTGCGTGAGATCTTCCCTCTTCTCCCTTCCTGAATTAAAACACTGTGAGAGATGACTATTTAGTATGGGGATTCACAGCCAAAAATTCCCTCCAGAATGAAGCACCTACGTCATGTTTTAAAATGCACACTGTTGGGTCACTTCTCTTTTATAAAGCCAGTAAAGATGTAAGAGGAAAACCCCACTTTCTGCATAGTAGCTCAGCACTTACTGGTGACTACATGATCAATATTAGTCATACTAGCTGGGTACATTCTTCTACAAAATTGCTGAACTCCTGGTTCCACTGAGAACGGTGATTCTTTTTTTTCTTGTGGAAAAAGTATTTTTTTTTGGATTCTGAGAATGCAACCATGCAAATAGTCGTCAGATTTGATTTTTTCTGACATTTATTAGACATAGCTGGCTTACCATCTCCTTAATCTTTCACACACATGCACAGATGTGTTTTTCCCCTCCTGCATCTCCAGAGCACCAACTACTGCTGACAGCTGTCCCAAGTGCCTATGACAGGTTCACTCACAGCACTTCAAAGAGAAAACTAGCAACCTCTTACTTTAAAAACATTTTATCTATTCAGCAGGAAAAAGTCAATCCATGTTTGCTTCACTATTCATTTCTTAATCTCTCCATCCATGTTTGATTCACTATTCACCACTTAATCTCTCTACAAATAAATAAATTCTTGCCACTAATCCGAGGTTTTAGAAATGTATTTTTTATTTTCCTCTACAGGGCCACGGGGAATTTGCCAGTACCCTGCACTTCCCCTTTTATTCCCTTCCAATAACAAAGTAGTGGCAATGGAGGCTAACAGATTATTTAAACTTATTTGGTTCCATGGTCTAGTGATCACTAAATATTCACCATGATCCCAGGCTTGTGTGGGATTTCTAACTGATTTCACTTCCAAAGATTAGTAAGGCCAAAGATTACTTACTTTCCAAGAGGAATTATGCATTAATCATGGCAGAATCAAGCTACTTAGAGCAAAAGAAGTTATCAGGCCCAAGAACTCTTCCCTGATTGATATCGGACAACAAATGGTACCTCATGTATTAACAAGCAGGTGTAATGTAATTTAAATAACATGAACTCTGGTGCAAAATGGAAGCATTTACTGAGGTGGAATGGGCAAAAAAATTAGCCCGCAGTTTTGATAATACATGGAAGCATTTCACAGCAATTCTTTCAGGCAAGTTCTGTACCAAATGCTTCACAACCTGCTTTTCTCTGTGAACTGATAAACAAAATTGTAAATAAAGAATTAAAATCCTTTGAAGGGCAAAAAGGATTTGTTTTCATGTAAGATTTGAAAAGAATGAGGGAGAAAGAGAAGTTCACAAACATGCTAATAAACTGGTAGGGATTAAATGGCTTTATATGAGGTCATATGGTCATAAAGTTCTAGCAATTCCTTTCATTTTCTGTATTGCAGACCATTCTGTGAAAGCTGATACACAAAGGGAAACATGGTGAGTTCCCTGAAAGAAAAGTATTTATCATTGAACAATGTCGGTCAAGAAGATGAAGTAACTCAGGCTGTTAATAGTAGTTGAACCAAGGGACAAGTCTGAGGCTGCCAACAAAACTGCTTGAGTTGTCTGCCAAGATGCCAGATGCTGCTGCTAAAAAATAAATATGAAAAATTATTATCCAAAATTGTGATGTCTGCATTCCACAGAAAAGAAAACCAACACAGTAAAGAAGTATCTTTACTACTGAGCACTTACAGTTCTATTTTTTATAATATTAACTGTTGGGGTAAGTGGGAAGAAACACCTCATCCTATGCAATTCTGAGGCTTGTGAGATTCAATAATAAATAATTTTACTTGATACTGCAAATCCTTTCCTTCCCTGAATTCTTTGTATTCCTTCATACAAAAATAAAAAAAATAAATTAAAAAGCCTCTTCTAAGTTCCCAGCAGAAAATGCTATTTCTATATCTATTTGTAGTTAGCATGGAATTAGAGGTTGTCTTCAGAGTTTTGCCAGTGTGTGTACACATGACCCAGAATTTCTATAATGTAAGCACTTGGCTTTGTTTTTCCACATCTCAGTGTTAAGAGAAGAAAGCTGAACTTTTCCTGGCAATATCCACAAAAGGGTTTTTGCTAGCACAGTTCTTACAGCTTAGCGGTGGCAATTTGCTGTGAAACCATGAGGTTGCAAAACCTGATTACAGTGATGCTTATTCAGGAAAGACATATGGCTGGCCACAAACTTAAAAAGGTTTAAGCATGTCCTTAAGTTCTGATCCAAACCTGCTGATTTCAGTGTGAATATTTATTCTGGGCTCTGCTCCATGTCAGCAGAGCAGGGGTTTTCAGGTCCTGTTCAGTCTTGAATATTTGGACAGAAAGAAATGAGGTGAACAAAGTACTTGCCATACCTCAACCAGAGCTGAAAGCAGAGAATGAGAGTCAGGGCTTCTACTGTGTTGGTGGTCTGCCACCTGGCTGCATGTATGGATCCCTGACATGAACACAGGAAAACGGGCAAGTCTATATGATACAATGCAGCACTGTGTAAGATCCCCATACTGGCAGTAAATCAGCATGGACAATGCAGCTCTACTGGGGCTCCAGACTTGTACCCTTCAGACAGCATAAGCTGTCACATTTAGCCCTCCCTGAAGCCCAGGGAGCTGCTTATGCCAGGCAACAAGGAGTGAAAGGCATGGTGGACACTAATGTACACACCACAAATCAGTATACAGGGCCTGGAGAGGCATTTAGATACCCACGGTCTCTTTATGACTGCAGCTCACCATTATTTTGTTCTGGATAAGCTTTAATCCCAGCTAAGAAATCAGAAAAACACCCCTAAGCACTGGATGCCTTTCTGATTATTCTTTTTTTGACAGAACATATAACCACATATTCTCAATCTATATCTCTATTGTTTGTGACATACATTAGTCCCTTTATCAGCATTTGCAAACAAAAAGCATATGTTTCTGTACGAGGCAGAAAATGCCCTTGCCTTCTGCATGTGTTTCAAGTTGTAGATTATGCAGTAGTTGGCAGGAGAGGAGTCATAAATACCTTATGAATATAATTTTAAGTCAAGATAATTAATGTTATCACATATTTATACATTAAATTTATAGCCTAGATTAAATATCTTTAATGACGGCATCTGCCTTTCTTCTTCTATGCCCTTCTTGCCTGTTGTTTTGTATCCCAGCCATCAGCCAGTGAATCATCAAGCTATTATCAAGGTCAGTGTCAAGGTAAGTATGATACAGAAGCAAAGCTATTTCACAACATTTCAGCAATACATGATACAGCCAGGTGAAAAGAAAAAAGAAATCTAGTTAGGACACTGTATAATGCATCGTAATCAAAACTTCTATCCTTATTTAGCATGCAAAAGAATCGGAGAAGCCAAATACTACTTGAATGTCTTAGTCTCTCTGTCTATAAAAAATGGAGTAAAACTATAGCACCCACTCCTCCCATCCCAATTTCAAACTGGTATTGGCTGCTTATAATTCACATTTCAGCTGTTCCCAGGAAAGATGACCTTTCAGAAAAAAAGGCTCTCGTGTTTTGAAACAGAATGAGCAAATTAAGAGCTTGACATTTTGTGTAAAATACTGGGACTGTACCAATTTATACAAACAGAGCTTTAAAGTGCAAATTGCACCTGGACATATTCCTTTGACTTTAGTGCACATGTAGACAAACAAGGAAGGTGCATATGGTTAAAAGGTGATTGATTTTTAAATACATAGAAAGATTTTTAAATATCGAATTCACCGCTGTTACACAGAGCAGTGGAAACACATTACTTGAATTGTTTCTTCCACAGGGAGTGTTCGACCATACAGCTTTGGGGAGCTTGGAAAAATTACAGTAAAATGTTTTAGTGAAAATATATGCAAAGCTTGTCATCTTCAAATCCTTCTGCAAATGTTTTGGCTGCTTTTAACTGCATGAGCAGTGCCAAAGAAATGGATGGAACCTGAAACTAAGAAATTGTTAGGCCAGGTAATCACCTCAGTGTGATCACTTACATACTTACTAGCAAAGCCTTTGCAGGAATGTTTTCACTGAGTGTTCTTTGAAACTGCTTTCAATCACTTTCTTAGCAAATCCCAGTATTATTGCTATCTGCAAATGCTTATCGGACAAGCATCTCATGTAATAATTTATGGTGGCCTTCAGATCCAACCTTTCATTATTTAGACAGCACTGTTCTCCCACTGAGTCTTTTTCATCATTATGATGAACTTCACAAAACGTCGTATCACCACTGCATTACTGATCTGTCATAGATCATTGTGCATAGATTTTTCTTTTGTTTTCTAAACAAAGATGTTTAAACACAATTACTTCAAATTTAATGAATGATTAGAAAACACTTTTCCTAGCTGTATTATCCATTTCCTTAGTTAAATTATATATTGGGCAAACCCAAACAAAACCCAACAAAAAGTGATTCCTAAATTAAAAATGAAATTAAAAAGGAATAATGTGGTACATGGATAGACTTTACAACCATGATGGACTGCAGTCCAAAATGTGCTGTAATATTCAAAACCATTTAAATGTTGTTGCCTCTTTGATAATTGTAGCCTTTACGATTACACAAAACAGCATGCATATCAAAACAGGCACTGTATTAGAGCTTTTCAGCAGCACAAATGAGAAGATACAAGGCAAGTGACAAAAACAAGCAAAATTTCTCAGTGACAGAACTAAATCTGTATTAATCCCATTTAAAGCCTTGACATGAAATTAAGTGTTGTATAGGGCCTGTGCAGATCCTCTGCAAACAGGTGACATTTTTATTTAGTCAGACCTCAGCTTATTGCCCACTGAAACCTTATTAAACAAATAAGTAACTGAACAGACCATTTAATTTTGCCCTCTATGCTAGGAATGGACTGTAGTCTAATCCTAATTCTGTATTTAAGTACACACATTTCTGTTTGCTTTTCCTGACAGTGAGTATTAAAACTGCAGAGCAAAACAACCTGTAAGTATGCTGTTAACCAATGGTCCAGTTTTCAATCTGTTCCAGGGCTCTGGGTGTTATGTACAACATCTTTGCAGGGCTGATTTGCCCAGTATAGTTTTTCAGTTTCCAATATCCATGTGTAATATCCAATATCAGCAATAATATTTTAGCCTTCCAACCTAACCAAGGCATTTACAGCCTAAGGTGTTTTGGTTGTTTTTTTTGTTGGGTTTTTTTTTTAGTTTTTTTTTTTTTCCCCTGACTGCTTTATCATCTCTATTTAAATCAATTCTTACAGGTGTATTTTGGATAGCTGTCATTTCCACAAAATTTGTGAAGCTTTTACAATACAAAAGCATCACATTGTGTATATATCATGGTTATTCAAACACTCTGAATATACAATTTCACAAATTACAAGGAAAACATTTTGAAATCTTAATTTGAAAAAAAAAAATCAGTGATAAGATTTACTTAAAAAATTAGTTGTCTTGATATTGATACCCACAGTAGGACAGACAGACAAATGTTTTCTCTTAGAATTTGGAATAGCTAGCCCAAGATTCACACTGTTGCGGAATGAAGCTTTAGAGAAAGGCACATGATGAAACCTGACAGATGTTTTTGTTGCCATTTCACATTTCTCCTCAGTTCACTCAGCAAAATATTATAAATCTTTTTAGCAGACAGTTGAGGAACTATTAACATCATCTGGTTACCTACCTAAAGCCACTGATGACTTGGCCACCTGGAAGGACACTGTACTTTTAGTACCCAGAAAGGTGAAGTTTTCTGGTGGTGATGGAAGAGAGAAGGAAGAGAAAATAAAGCATCCTCAAAATCTTCAGCAAGTTACTAGATGTGTAAAGATCAAAGAAATTAAAACCTCTTGTCATGGTGTCTGTTCTACCAGAGAGCCATTCTCCTGTTTTACTGTGTGACTAGGATGCTTTAATGCAGGGCTGAAATACATTAGACTTATTTACATTAGAGGGTGTGATATGCTTCTGTGAAACCACCCATGCCATCAAACTACATGGTCATATGAAACACTCCACCTGCTGGACTTTTTGAGTTTTATTCTTGTATTTAATAGGATAAAGCCGATTCGTAACACAGTGTTAAATGAAGCTTTTAAAAGTAACAGGTTTAGCTAGTATAATTAAGCATCATTGAGAAGCTCTAACAGAAAGTTATCCAAGATCATGCAAAACTGACAAGATACAATTCCATTTTAAATGGAGTATATCTTCCAGATGATGTTATAAATGGTAATAGCCACACAATTTAATTAATCATGCTATTGTTACTCAATAATTGAGCAGGCACTATCAGAATTATAATCAGACATTTAAAATATAGCTGGTACAAAGGATTAAAGTGATTACACCAGCCTATAAATTAATAATGCACAGTATTGGTATCGTGAATGTGACTAGTATCAGCAAAAAGCGGTCACTTTGACATTCATGTTGAAAATAATAATGAACAGGTACCTATTAAGTAATTTCTGTTCTTCTGCATTAGTTAGAAATACATCCTGATCATAATAACATCTAAGTTATTAAAATGTCATAGGGTCTAAATTCTCAGCAGAAATTCAGATAACAAAAAAGATCAGAAGAGTGCTTGAAGGATGTCTTGCATTTCATTATAGCTTTTTCTTTGTGTCCTTTTAGACTTCCAGTGCTGCAGATCAAGCTGATGCATATAAAGTTGTGAATAGTACTCAGGGAAATATGACTCCCTGGAAAGGATGCATTACTGACTACCTCATTTGTCTGGAAAGTTCTGGGGACATCAAAACATGAAAATACATGGGCTTTGGATACTCAAGAATTACTGGGTTAGTGACTCATGGCAGGGGACTTAATCCAGATTAAAACTGAAATAGGAAAAAAATTTTCTATTGCATAGATATTTTCTGTAGTTAGTTAGTAGATCAATCCCTTATGTGGTCCATTTCAGATACCTTTCATGTTTGGGATGCTCTGCTGTTCAGGAGAAATTGCACCGGATCCTGCATATAGGCCCTATATGTGCATATGAAGATATAGAATCACAGAATGGTTTGGGTTGGGAAGGTCCTTTAAAGATCATCTTCTCCAACTCCCCCTGTCATGGGCAGGGACATCTTCAACTAATCAGGTTGCTCCATCCACACCTGACCTTGAACACTTCCAATGATAGGGCATCCACAACTTGTCTGGGAAACCTGTTCCAGTGTCTCGCCATCCTGATAGTAAAAAATTTCTTCCTTATATGCAATCTAAATCTAGCCTCTTTTAGTTTAAAACCATTGCCCCTTGTACTCTCACTACAGGCCTTTGTAAAAAGTCTCTCTCCATCTTTCTTATAAGACCTGTTTACATACTGAAAGGCTGCAATAAGATCGCGCCGGAGCCTTCTCTTCTCCAGGTTGAACAATCACAACTCTCCCAGCCTGTCTTCACAGAGGAGCTGTTCCAGCCCTCTGACCATTTTTGTGGCCCTCCTCTGGACCTGCTCTAACAGGTCCATGTCCTTCTTGTGCTGGGGACCCCAGAGATGGACGCAGTACTCCAGGTGGGGTCTCCTGAGAGCAGAGCAGAGAGGAAGAATCACCTCCTTCGACCTGCTGGCCACACTTCTTCTTAGGCAGCCCACTATACGATTGGCTTTCTGGGCTGCAAGCACACATTGCTCACTGATGTCCTGTTTTTCATCCACTGGTATTCCCAAGTTCTTCTCTGCAGGGCAGCTCTCAATCAATTCATCCCCCAGCTTGTATTGATATTGGGGGTTGCCCTAACCCAGGTGCAGGACCTTGTACTTGGCCTTGTTGAACTTCATGAGGTTCACATGGGCCCCAATCTCAAGGCTGTCAGGGTCCCGCTGGATGCGGGTGCTCAACTGCACCACTCAGCTTGGTGTCATCTGCAAACTTGCTGAGCATGCACTGAATCCCACTGTCTATGTCATTGATGAAGATATTAAATAGCATTGTTCCCAGTACAGACCCTTGAGAGCCACCACTTGTTACTGGTTTCCACTTGGACTTTAAACCATTGACTGTAACTCTTTGGACATGGCCATCCAGCCAGTTCCTTATCCATCTAACAGTCCATCCATCACACCCATATCTTTCCAATTTAGAGGTAAGAATGTTGTGGGGGAGCATATCAAAGGCCTTACAGAACTTTAGGTAGAGGACATCCGTAAGTCTTCCCTTGTCCACTGATGCAGTCGTTTAATTGTAGAAGGCCACTAGATTAGTCAGGCAACATAAATGTCTCAGAAGGTCGTCCACAACAGCCAACAGCAGAAAATGAGGAGTTAATTTGGCCAACAAAAACTCTGGGGAGCAAGATCAGACTGCAGTCCTGTCTATCTCCAGGCAACACCACTTTTACCTCAGAGGGCAAAGTCCTGAACTCTCTTCTGAAGTCAGATGTTTATGCCTAGCCTTTTTCCAAAAACACTTCTGGCAGCAGCAGGCACACTTTTTAACCAATAGTTAACAGCTGTACCCTTTCATCTTTGCCATTTCTTCTTCTGAATAGGGAAATTTGAACCCACAGCTTCCTCTCTGTCCCCCACTCTCACTCTCCCTTTGCTTTCTGCACCTGAATATGACAGAGGGTCTTACTGTGTGATGGCTATGAAAACCACCTTGGCGACATGCATTGAAGTCTGGAGTCATGCCAAGTTCCCATTTTGCATAGGGCATTGAGCAGGCCAGGGAGGAGGAGATCTTCTGGATCTTTTTTTAGGCATTTTCTGAATGAGGAAAGAGATACCTGGGTCTCACTGCGTGATACAAGGATTTAGTCACTGAGCATCAAATGGGCAAGAAAACAAACCACTGTCACTCTTGAGAATGAGGAAGACTAAAACATTTCTAGGTCCTCTTTTGGTATCAAGAAACTTCCCTCCAGATGTTATGCATTGACACTGGGAACAGCTGAAATAGCATATCTGAACCTCTCTCCCTCCTGTTCCTTCAGCTGTTTATTGTGGGCCTCCTACTTGCATTTTCCCAACCCCCAGCTGAGCTGGTTGAACAAATTGGCTGAGAGGGGTGAGTCTGAGCGGTGTGGAGGGACTGCACGCTCACATCAGAAGTCTTGCCATGCCTTATCTGGAGGGACTGTCACCTCCAGTGGGTGATGTTTCTGAATAACTGTTGGTAAAAATTTTAAACCATTTCATGTGTATCTGCAACCATGTCTGCAATGTATCACTCAATCTCTAATTCTGTTCCGATATTCAGGCAGCTGACTGTCTGTCTTACACATTTCATTTCCAAAGCTGGTTCTCTTTCAGAGAAGCAGGCACTCTTTAAGAATGAGCATTGCTGTGAAAAGTCTTGGGGGAAGCATGAGAACCAAATCATTTTTTAAAGTGCAGCCAAAGAAATAAAAGCTGCTTTTCTGTATCCAGGCTGAGGGAAATGTATTTGATGTACCTTGTGAGCTCCGTATAAAAACAAAGATTGGCATAACTAAAGATTATGCACATCAATTCCACTTAATTGACTGCTTACATGGGTCACATTTGTGTTAAGTTAGTTAATTAACAGAGCTTTCAAATCACTGTTGCGCTGCATTCTCTGGAGCTATCCAAGTTTTTGTTCCCAACCCCAAGGGCCTTCCTGATACTGTCTTCTGCTTCAGAATGAAGTAACTATTCAGCATCTAACTGAGATAGTGTAAGTATTCTATTAGTGTTGTAATATTTTTCCCTCAAGGAGATGACCTGCTTAATCCATGAGATTAGGCTGATGCTGTGTTTCTATACATCAGGAAAGCCTAAAACATACAACCTTTTGAACATTTCTGTAAGACTATATCATACATATGCACAGCTTGCAGTGCACGTTACTGTTGCATGTTTTTAAATTTAGTCCTCTGAGGTTATGCTCACCTTAGCAAATACGAGTGCATTTGTAGAGAAAAAAATTGACAGGGAGGCCCCACTGTCCATAACGCATGTATTTCAGGGGTTTACCTCAGACTAGCTCCACTCTGGTTCCAAGGACTGAATGACCATCAGTGGCTGAAGCCTGATAGGTGTATTCCCAGAATGCATCTTCTGTCTTGTTTTAATCTTGCCATTCAGTGATATGAACTAAAGCATGCTAAATGGAGACAGTTAGGAGTTTTGTTTCAAAAGTGCACTCCTGCTAGCAGCAAGATGACACAGAGACATAGAAGTTATGAAAATAAACCATTACTAGTTTGTTGTCATCCTCTCCTAGCCATTTGATTTGCTCAAAGGAAGCTCCAAAAACTTGTCTAAACCCTCTGTTATTCCTTATTTACATGACATGACTGAGACGTGTCATATATATATATAATCTCTTCCCTAGTCCAAGTTAAAAGACATTAAAATTAAAACAAAAACCCCCATCTTTGCACCTTAAAGGAAAATAATTTTGGTCATATCATAAAAGCATCAAAGAAATACTATTGGGGTTTTAAGTTTTAATTTTAAAATCTTTTAAATTTGTATATATACAACATAATTGGAATACATAAAAATAGCTTGCATAGAAAATATCTTTGTGGTGAATATTTCATACCAGTAAAAGGCATGGAAACATTTTGATTTCTTTTATTGTTGTTGTTCTTAGAGGAGGTGATAATGTAAATTGTATGCATTCAGTATGTAAAATGCTGCACAAAACCAGCTGGCAATATTTCTTTGCTCTCACTTCTGTCATAAGGATCGGATCCCTGATTTCTCTCTCTCAGGCAGTTTCTAGCTGCAGCTGCTGTGGTGTTCTCTACATGAGTGATGAACATTTAACCCTCTGTAGAACAAGGTCCAAAACATGACCACGTCAGAAAGCACCAGGCTTTACCCTGACAATATTTTGTAATCAAAACAACCCAAGCCCTGACCCTTTGGCTTTATCCAAGGAGGGTGTCTCAGAGAACCAGCTTGGACACCTGATGTGTCTGACCACTGGTTCAGGAATGCTGGATCTAAGATCAGGATTGGAAGAGAAGATGTGAGTGGTGTGTGGCTGCAGTACCATCAATACAGTAAGCCCCACTGGTACTGCTCAGGTGCTTGCCAGTATTGTCACTGCTGATATTAATCGTAGATCTGATAAGGAAAAATCAAAACAAGTGAACTGCTGTGATTTATAGGTGTTTCTGTATCACAGGATATAGATCCTATTTTTGGTCTGGGACCAAGAAGGTATCATTTGAGCAAGTATTCAGTGTCCACATGTATTAAATAAGAAATTTTAAAAACTCCCCCACCACTTATCTGTGAATGCTGCTTAAAATTCATTAGCCTTTGCTGTTGTTTAGACTTTCCCTTTAATTAGTTTTCAGACTGTACATTCTTTATAATTACCCCAAGCAAGATAAAATGAGAAAGTTTAATACACTCCATTTGTGCAATGAACTGAATAATTTGTGGAAGTTGCTGTATGATTAAGATAGGTTTGTTGCCAAAGTACCATTTTCCATTTGATTACTGTTCACTTATTGCTATGTCTAATTTAGGCTCCTATTGTATATTTTGTGTGTATATCTTCAAGATGTGCTAGAAATGCCCTCAGATATTGAAAAAACAGCCAGACTAATTTTTGAAAAATTTGTTCCATTCAAAGTGTAGAAGCTAACTGGGTTTTGTTGTTTGGTTTGGGTTCGGGGTTTTTTGAGGGGGGGGATGTACAGTAGTTTGTCATTTTAATGTATTTTTTTAATAATAATAAAACATTTTCTTTTGGACATGTACAGGTACTGGACCCTAACCTGTTACATACCATTGCTTTTGATCTGAGGAGTGTAAATGTTGCTGAAGTCAATTATATTTTAATGAAAGCCCATCATTGCAAGAAGAATTGCTGTAATATCCTCTGTACTAATGTTTCTTCACAACCTTTATGAAAGGTTACAAATAAAACACTGATAATTATTTAAATATTTTCTGGGGTTTTTTTTATATATTTAGTGAAGTAATTTATTCTTTATTTTCCTTGTTGTATAGAAAAAATGGAAAACCCTGTTTCAGACGGAAAATTGTTTTAACTGTTTCAATTCAAACACCAAAACTGAAGCTGTTTATTTGAAACAAATTTAAAAACCAGAACCAAATTGAAACAATATTTTAGCAAATGCAGTATCAGTATATGTGAAGGATGATAGACCTGATAATTTATATTATAATAGTTTTCATGCTTACCTAATACAAATGAAGCACATCATTATATTTAAACATATATTCTTATTCTAATGCAGTAAATATGGGTGCAGGTGTAGAATTACTGGACTAACACCAGATAGGTTAAAGTATTTGAAAGTTTAGCCCGTAATTAGAAACATATACATATTATATTCCCAGGAAAAGGTATGCACCTCATTCTTTTCAACACAATGATTTTCATCTTTTTTGTATTTTAATAACTATTCCATTATTTTGTTTCTTACTAGATGGTAAAGAAATCTATTTTGACCTGAACTAAAGCTTATGGATCATGAAAACTGGAGTTTCTGGTTATATTTGCTCCTGGCCGTTAACAAGACATTTAAGGATGTACTTTAAGCACAGGCATAGCTGCATTAGACAGCTCTGTAAAGCTGAGCAGTTATAATAGATTTCAATGCATGCTAAGATTTCTTCATGCTTTTACAATGAAAAGTAGATGCTCTTGCAACAAAATCTGAGTTCCAAGTTTCTTGCTATTTCCCGCAAATGGTCTCCTTCCAGCAAATGTTCTCCTTCCCATTCACAGTGAATTTATCCTTTCTGGGACAGCCTAGCCTTGAGAAAAGAAGACCAAAGTTGCTTCTGCTCAGGTATGCCATCTCAGACACTGGTAACTACTGGATCTGTAGAGAAAGAAGGTAGAAACAGGCAAGTACATGAAAAATTTTCTTTGGCCCCGAAAAGCAAAATTCAGAAAGTTGGAAATTCTGCTGTGGCTCTTCTGTTCCCATGGTTAACACATAACAATGGATTTCTGCTTCCCAAATTTGTTAAGTCCATATGTTTTTCAGGCACAACATCCTGTGGCAAAATGCCTGGCAATCAATTTTAATTTTATGCTGGCTAGGAAATGACTTCCTTTGAAGTCTGATGTCTTAATTTAGGGGCGTTATGGTAAGCAGTGAACAACTGCTGTCTGTAAATTTCCATTACATTTATGACTTTATAGACAGTGATAGGAGGATAAGTTTCTGTAAGAAACTCTGAAGAATGACTACTTTATTCTGAGTATAACAATAAATAATATTGCATCCTGTCTATTTTTTTAAAATTTTCCAAAAAGTAGATTCCAAACAAATTTTGTTTGAAAACATTCGAAGGAGCTCTGGGAACCAACAGCTCTGCTAGTCTCCCAGGACTTCTGATTTTCTGGTTGTATGGCAGAGACTTGGGAATTTTTAAGTTCCCACTTCAGACAAACGTGTGTCTTTGATTTTGCCACCCTATGCCATTGATCTGATGATGCAGTCACAGCTTAAGCCCCTTCACAAATCCCAGGAAAATGATTAAATTTTAAAATTAAATAATCTAAGTTCCTATAGGAGAAGTTATACAAACCTGAGTACTCAATATACACCTGGATATCCTGCATATAAAATGGATAAAAGACTGTTCAAAACCACTTTCTCTTACTGGGGAGTAAAACAATGACATGGTAGAGAGGCACATGGAGAAAAAATCTTGAGCCATGATGTGCTCCAATACTATGCAGCTATCTTAAATAGCATCCGATCTTCCAAAGACATGGCTGCATGAAGGACAATGAGTGAAACTGGACTGAGACCATACAGCAGAAAAAGTGTCAGAGGAAGGCAGGTTGAACCACTGTGGAAGACCTCACCTCTGATTCTCTTTAGAATTCCTACAAGAATTGGGTGCATTTCTTCTATAAAGCTATGAAATCTGACATTGCAGGCTCAACAAGAGATGGCGATGTTTATATCTATAAAATGTAACCAAAAATAGAACCAAAGCTGAGTTCCCATGGAGTTTTAGAACTATCATAAACATAGTCCAGCAACTGCAAAAATATCCTAAAAAAGAAAAAAACCCATCACTTAGACATGAACCATATCTCTCACTTTCTCAAATAAACAGCTTCAGCACTTCCAGGTTCTTATTCATATGAAAGCCTTTGTGGACATCTAAAAGATACATATGTTTGAGAGGCTTGGGTTTTTTTACAATGTGGAAATTGTAACCTGTCTAAAAGAAAAAACACATATTAAATGTTCTGCAGGCAGGAGGTTAGACTAGAATTGCATCTAGAAATTTCCCAGTGTTTGACAGTTTACAAAGACTTTCTTGAAACAGGTGCAAACTTCAGTGCACTGTTAGTTGAGAGTAGTATTTCAGTTGTAGTTTTGTTCCAATACTATTATGGTCTTCTAGAGAAATTCATGAGAGATTAGTAAGATGTTAATCTCTGATAAGTTCTGGTTGTATCAAATATGTAGTATTTCTTAGTGGCCAGATGAGAAATCCAACGCTTAGTCTTTGCCTCTCATGGTTTCAGCTTGTGAGAAGGGCTTTGTTGAAATCTGAATGAGCTGCTTCTGTTCAGTTTTGACAAGCAGTTCTTTGACTAATTCCTTCTTGAAAAGTTGATGTGGTCCAGTCCCTACCAGATTTTTTTCTGTCCATAAGGCATGAAGCTAGATCAAACAGAATACAACTTTTTCTTCATGTATCACTTTTTTCATTGTTCAAAAAGAAAACGGTTTCTGTCTCGTAGTTCCATATGTGTGACATTTACCCTGGGTAAATGGGGATTTTATTGGAATAAAAATTTTTTAGGAAACCATCACAGTCAAATGCTTCAAGAAGTCAGTAGTTTAGGATTTTGATAAGTACCTAATCTAAGCTTATTTTTACTTTCATAAAAGTAATGTTGAGTGCTTTGCAATATATCTGTTCAAGGTAATGCTCAGGGTCAAATACCTAGAATAATCCTCTTGATTAACTTGGCAGAACTTTCTTCCTATTAGCATTAATATTTGCTGTTAGTAGCTTTATTTCTCTGAATAATTGCTCCTTTTAATTGCCCAGATACTTACAGAAAAGATGGCTTTAGAGCAGAATAAACATGTTTAGTCTTGCACAGCTGGAGATCTCCAGTTTACAAACTGTTTAAGGCTTGGATAAACAGCAGCAGAACCAGATAGCCACATAAATATTTGGAATATTATACAACTATCCTTATCACTACTGCTATCCTTACTTGGTGTTACTTAATAAGTACACTGGAATCACTTCTGTGTACATCCAGTCTATATGTTTAACTATTTGCAATCAAGCCCATAATACATTCAATATATTTCCCATATTTCCTCAATATAACCTTTTTCTAAGGCTGGTATCTTAAAGTACTTTATATTCTCAGTATCCCCATGGCTTTAAGTAACATAAAAAGTTAAAAGTGTCCATTCTATGCTGAAACATTTACCTGTATGGAAGAGTTAAAAAAATTACACTTGCAGAAATGCAGAAATGTTGGTATTTATTACATTAGTTTCAACTTGAACATGTCTTCTGTAAGGCATTTAAAACAACTGGATACTCATAATGTTACTGATATTCATAGGCATCATGAAATTTGTATTCTAAAATGTTGTCATAGGAAGGTCATGTATGACACAGTGCTGTCTTTTCATATTTTCAGTAAGTTCTTTTTTATGTGAGTAAATGATGCTTCCTAAGACATCTATAAAATAACCAGTAATTCTTTAACTAAAATGAAATGGCCAGCTTAATATTTTGAACTCCTTGATATAGTAGCATAAACCATAAAACTAAACAAAACACACAAAATCAATCAAGAGTGGATGGGAAAGAGCATGTAACATGTCTCAGTAATGTCTTGTAGATATGGAATAACTGAGGATTTAGACAGGTTTTTGGGCTGCCTTTGAGTATATCAAATGGCTAGGAGAGGATGGCAACAGACCCCAACAGTTTATTTTAGAAACTTCAATTTCTCTGTGTAATCTTGCTCTTAGCAGGAGAAAATTGAATAATTCAAATTGTGCTCTAATTCTCTTAGGAAACAACCTTTTTCTGTTATCCTATTACTTCACTATATTGATTATATCAATAACAATTTATAGAGATTACACTGTGCACCAGCAAACAGCATATGTCTTTTGCTAACTGATTACATCCATTAAAAATAGACATTTTTTGCTTTATAATCAGAAGTCTAAGTAAGAAAATATTGTGTTAATTGTTCATAAACTAAAATGTCAATGCTATAAAAAATAATTAAACATTTAATGCAAAATAATTGTAAAACCCATCTAATTATGCCACTCTCCTTTTAAATTCCCTGTGCTGGCTTTCTCTTGGCTTTTTGGTCAAGTTCATATTCCTTGTTTCCACCTAGAAACAGCCTATTATCCAAATAGACAAGAAACTCAACCTGTGTTATGTTTTGCATTTATCAAAGCTATTCTGCTTCTGATATTGGCATTTACTAAAGAACTCATGTTTATGCAAAAAAATTCTGACCAACTCCACCCATTCTGCTTCTGTGACTGCCTATTTTTCTCTGTTTTGGAGCTTGAACAACTGTCAGTAATGGATAGATTTTATCAACTTCTTTTTATTGTTTTTTGCAAAGACAAAACAAACCAAACCTCTTTCCCCCAAATTCCTAGAGAAAATATAAACACAACATACCAAATATTTTTCATAGCAGTCTTGAAGAACAGACTTCAACCGTATTTTTACTTAAAGAAATGTCTGCCTAGCCATATTAGCTTCATTATTTTCCGTCTCTTGTACAGTGGATGTGCTGTAACTTAATGGAATGTAATTTAATTTCCTATTTAAACTCCAGTTCAGGACACATCCATTTAATCCATGCAAACTGACCTTTGGAGTGGCCTTCTGTCATACAAAGCTAGACAAATGTGGTGTAGGCTTTGTTTGACAACTTAAATTGAGCTACACTTTATTTATACTTCCTTGCAGTAAAACTTAAATATTGTCAACACTAAAAATCACTTACACTGTATTAGACAACATAAAAGTTATATAGGGTAGTTATGTATGCAGAGGAAGTGAAGTGAAAATCATTGGCTGGTAAATGTCCATGACTAATTAGATTTATGCAACTATAAACTTAGCAGTAGTTATCCAGCAAATTATTAAAGGAAAACATTTGAAGACTATCTTACAGAAAAAAACCATGTTGCTTTCTGTTTATTCACATTCATTACATGGCAGTAGAAACAGTGTATGTCCTAGAAGTTCAGCCTTGGTTTTTGGTTTTGGTGGGGTTTTTTTTAGTAACACATTAATAAAATAAGGCAGGCAAACACAATGAACACAGTAATGTCAGTACAGTCTCAATTAGCAGAAGAAGAACCAACACATTGAATAGCTGTAAAACAAGTTGGGAAGTAAAGAGGTAAAAAAGATGTGTTGTTAGACCTAAGCACTGCTGTGGTGGCTTTATCATACTTCCACATCTGTACCCATGGTGCCTTATGCTATGAGTCTCTGGAAAATAAGCTACACTGAGCTTTAGGATCAAAGGGCCATAGCGTCACAGGACAGATAATTCAGGCTGGAAGAGGCCTCAGGACATCTCTAGCCCAGGCCTTGACTACAGCAGGGTCAGCTCTGAGGGCAATGTTGGATGAGAGGAGTAATGACAAATAGTTGCTTCCTCGAAGGAGGGCCAATTTCTCTCAAACTGTGCTCTGTGAGGATGTAAGCTCATGGCAGCAAGCTTTTGATAGCCAATGTTTGGAGGTAATATCCAAAGAGTAGCAGGTGTTGGCTCCTACACACTACCCATTGCCTTATTGAGATGGTATTAGGACTTTCAACTGTACTTAGTCTATGCTGTAAATTAAGCAGTGCCAGGTAGTATTCAAGTACTAAAACTTAACAAGCTCTTCTGTCACTATGTTAAAATGATCACAGGCAATTTTAGGGGACCAGAAACTGTCTTTTAGAAAATTCTCAGACCCAGTTTAGGAGTTAGGACTCAAACCCGATTCCAATAGACAGCTTGCTATTCTGTTTAGGAGGTAAAATATGTTTAGGTTTAAGGATGCAGGCTGTGCAGTGCTTAAGTGCCAGAAAGCAGCCCAAGTTGTGTTCATCAGCAATGTTTGCAAAGGAAAATTAGTCTCCTGAGTCACCACCATGAATCTGAAAAATCAAAGTGTAAGCGAAGGCTTGTGCCTTTATCAGGACTTGGTTTTCCCCTTCTGTCCTTTAATGGACCTGCTAGATCTGACTACTTTTTCTTCCCTTGTCCATTCTGCTTTATGTTGGATAAGCTGGTCCCCATGAAAATGAAGATGAAAATCATTATCATTTTCCAGTAATCTACTATAAATGTTTAACTAGAATTGTTTAACTAGAATTTCTTCTACTACCAATTCATTCAACACTGATTTTTTTCACATAATCATATACACAGATGGTGAAATAGGAGATAGTTAAAGCATTTTAAGAAACAGTCATCACCAACTGTAGTATAGAGACTGCATTCTGTTAATAATAATAATAATAATGTTAGAATGTTCTGAATGTTCAAACCATTAACCATTGGTTAAATGGTCCCAGACAGACTAAATGGATTTAATACAGCTAAAGGTAGTATATATCTAGAGCACAAATAAAAGACTGTATAAATAGGGTGAGAGATTTCTTTGGAAACCAGTGGATCATCAGAGGTAATGGACTCAACATGAACTCTCTGTAATAACAAAATGGAGAAACATGCTTTAGCCTGTGTGAACAGACTTCTGCTAGGACATTGTTTCCACTTCTGGCATCTACATTTCCAGATGAAGTAGAAACACCAAAAAGAGTTCAAAAAAAGAACTGCAAAAATAATACAAGAATTGGGGGAAAAAAAAATAGTGTATTAAAGTTCAGTCTACTCAGTTTCTGTAAAAAAGGGTTTAGAAGTAACTTGGTGAGTATGTCAGACATGGAAAAGACCATCGATTCTTGGAGCTTTTTAGTCTTTCAGAGAAAGTCATAGTAAGATGAAGTGGTTGGAAAGTGAAATTAGGCAATATGAACTAGGAAATCAGCTGCCATTTCCTAGAAGTGCCAGCTGGCACTGGAAAAATGCATCAGGAGAGTGACAGAACCTCCATCACTTACTGCTTCAGAAAAAAATGAAGTATCTACATAAAAAGCTAGAACCACAGGAAAAAAGCATGACTGAAAAGGAAAAGGGAAGAAAATCAAGTCCAGCCATAGAATAAACATTAGATGCTGGGTACGGTCTCTAGTCTGAGTGTTGGGATTTGAAGGCAGCCACTCTGAGACTTGATTCCTTTGGTTGCAGTGATCTCCATTTCCTGTTGTACCATCACAGCTGAATCACTTCAAAGTAATAACCCATGTTCTGTGTATGATGTTCCACTTCCTATCTTGGCTTCTTGGGGAGGGGGAAGCTATTGAGGTAGCTAGTCAGCACAGTCCCCTGGGAATCTGCTTTTGAGGGCTTAGGAGTCCATGAGTGTTGGTCGGTTTTTAAGAACCACCTTTTAAAAGCACAGAAGCAGGCAATTCCATTGTCTCAAAATTCAGGCAAGTGGGGCAGGAGACCAACTTGGCTGAACAGGGAACTCCTTTTGGAACTCAGGCAGAAAAAGAAATTGTGCAATCTCTGGAAGACAGGTCAGGCTTCACAGGAAGATTACAGAGCCCTGGTTTACGTATGCAGGGGGAAGGCTTGAAAGGCCAAACTTGACCTAGAGTTGAAACTGGCTAGTGTTGTGTCAGACAACAAGAGCTTTTTTAAGTACTGTAATAGCAAAAGGAGGTCTAAATAAAACATTGGACCAATACTTGTTGAAGACGGTCACCTGACAAATAGGGATGAAGATAAAGAGCAGAGGCATTCAATGCTTTTTTTTGCCTCAGTCTTTAACAATTCTGACAGTCCTTGGGCTGCCTGGTCCTGAGTTGGAGGACCGTGACTGCAGGAATAATGACTTTCCATTTGTGGACACAGAAATTGCAAGGGATCAGTTGCATCAGTTGAATGTTCATAAGTCCATGGGGCCTGGTGGGATTCATCCCAGAGTACTGAAGGAGCTAGCAGATATTATAGCAGGACCCCGCTCAATCATCTACCAAAGGTCTTGGGAGTCTGGGGAGGTGTCCACTGACTGGAAGATAGCCAACATTATTCCAATTCACAAGGAGGACGTGAGGGAAGACCCAAGAAACTACAGACCTGTTAGTCTAACCTCAGTACCTGGAAAAATTATGGGAAACATCATACTGGGTGCTGCTGAAAGGCTTTTAAAGGCAAATGCAATCTCAGGCACAGTCAACATGGGTTCACAAAGGGAAAGTCCTGTTTAGCTAATCTAGTATTCTTCTAGGATAAGGTCACCCACTAGTGGATGAAGGGAAGGTGGTGGATGTTGGTTTTCTGGATTTTTGTAAGGCTTTTGATACTGTCCCTCACAGCATCCTTCTGCACAAGTTGTCCAACTGTGAGATGAGCAGGTACATGGTGTGCTGGGTGATGAACTGGCTGAAGGGCAGAATTCAAAGGGTTGTAGTGAATGGGGCTACATCTGGCTGGCAGCCAGCCACCAGCAGTGTTCCTCAGGGCTCAGTTCTAGGGCCAGTTCTGTTCAATATTTTTATCACTGATGTAGAGGCAGGAGTTGAATGCACCATTAGTAAGTTTGCTGATGATACTAAACCAGGAGGTGCAGGTGGCCATCACGAGTGACAGGAGGCCTTGCAGAGGGATCAAGACAGATTGGAGCATTGGGCAATGATTAATGGGATGAAATTTAACAAGTCTGAATGCTGGATTGTGCACCTGTGATGGAGTAATACTGGGCACAAGTATAAATTGGGAGAGGAGTGGCTAGAGAGTAGCCCTGCAGAAAGGGATCTGGGGGTGCTGGTTGATGGTAAGCTCAATATGAGTCAGCAGTGTGCCCTGGCAGCCCAGAGGGGTAAACCTCTGCATCGTGGGGTGCGTCAAACACAGCATAACCAGCCGGTCAAAAGAGGTGATTATCCCACTTTATTTAGAATTGGTGCAGCCCCACCTTGAATATGAATACTGTGTGCAGTTCTGGGCGCCACAATTTAAAAACAATGTTCAGGTACTTGAATGCGTCCAGAGGAGGGCAACCAAGCTGGTGGAAGGGCTGGAAGGCATTTCCTGTGAGGAAGCGGCTGAGGACTTCCGGTTTGTCTAGTTTGGAGAAAAGGAGGCTGAGGGGCAACCCCATTGCTCTCTACAGCTTCCTGAGGAGGGGAAGTGGAGAGGGACATGCTGATCTCTTCTCCTGGGATCCAGTGACAGGATGCCTGGGAATGGCTCTAAGCTGCACCAGAGGAGGTTCAAACTTGACATTAGGAAGCATTTCTTTACCGAGAGGGTGGTCAAACCCTGGAACAGGCTTCCTAGAAAGGTGGTCGATGCCCCAAGCTCGTCAGTGTTTAAGAGGCATTTGGACAATGTCCTTAATAACATGTTTTAACTTTTGGTCAGCCCTGAATTGGTCAGGTGTTGGACTAGATGGTCATTGTAGGTCCCTTCCAACTGAAATATTCTATTCTAGTCTATTTTAGAGCCTTATGCAGTGCTGCTAACACTATGTACTACTGTACCCCCAATATGTGTTATGGTCTTGGCTAAATTTTATTGCTAATACTTCAGAAATAAATGATCCTTCTGCCATACTAGATTGCCTAAAGTCTTTTATCTCATTCATAAATTTACTTTGAATAAAAGTCTTTCCTTTTTGAGGAATAATCACTGAGTTCTTGTTAGGTACAGGGCTTTCCAAAAAGTCTGATATGTTTTTTCAGACCACAGCAGAGAACAGTGAATTATTAAAATGTCTAAAATTTGTTTCTCCTTCTTAAGAACCTTCTTTATTGAATATTAATTACATTGGACCTATGGATCTAAAAAAAAAAAAAAAAAAAGAAAAGAAAAATATCACATTTACAAAAAGTTATAATTTGAAAGAATTTTGGAGCTGGAAACCTGTTGAGATTTTTATCATGCACCAAACCTAAAATGCTGGGACTAGGTGGTCTAACAATTTCACAGGAATGAAACTTTCTTCAAGTATCTGCATACCTGCTGTGTTCACAGGAGTCAATATGGTTGCTGTGTACAGTGTTTTTCCAATTTCTGCAGGAGAAGCTTTATACATCATGAGAGCTTGGGCAGTTTTATAGGAATGTGAACTGCTAGTTTGGCTAAAGGAAAAAAACAATTCCATATTCAATGGAACTAATACATTCTGGTTTCCACTGTATCACTCCTGCACACATTGTATTCAGTTTAATAGGTTAAGTTTGTAGTTTTCTCTGGGGTCTCTCTTCTCTATTTGACTACCTCTTTTTTTCTCTCTCCTTTTTTTTTTTTTAGTGTATAGGAAGATAATCTCTCTCTGTGTTATATCTAGATGAAATGGGCCAGTGTCTTTCACTATTATGAGAGGCTAGCAGAAAGACTTTTATACTCATGCAGGCAGATAATGTGGTCATGAAGCTTGTTTCCTTAGAAAGCCGGGCTAAAAGCAGGAACTTACCTGCAATAGCATTTCCTTTGCAATGCAGTGTAATCAAACTGAGACCCAAAGAAAAACAGAGATGTTATTTTTGCACAGTTTATAATGTTTCATTCTACTGGGAATGATTTTTTGCATCAAGAAATTGCACAACAGACATTATTCAGCTTTACAGTAATTGTTATTAAAATGAAAGATGAAAGAAAAAGGTGCAATTTACACACAATTAAGAACACTTAGGAATATCTAATTTAATATCTATCAAGCATAAAAACAATCTTTAAAGTTCATTCAGTGGCACAAAATGTTTGCAATGTGTATGTGTATTTATTCATTTTTATGTATTGTATTATCTCCAAAACATATTTTGGAATACTATGTTTCTTGGTAATGTAGATCCAAAGGCATAATACTCTCCACCATGATGAGACATCAGTACTTCAGATTTTTGTTACATCCCTTATTTTGAATGTTACCCAATAGAAGCTCACACTCATAAACCAAAATCCAGTTTCAAGTGTTTGATGAAGTTTAAAATACATAAAATAACAATAAAAATAAATGAAATATTCTTCAAAGGAGGCAAGAATGGCTATTATCTGCAAGGCTGAAATTTATGGAGGGTCTTGTCCTTTTCTTTCCTCAAATGTTTCTTATTCTGTCCTGCTGAATCTTTCTCATATTAAATAAGCTCTGACAGGAACGGATAATAAGAGTGTGAATTTGGCAGTTCATAGATATTTTTCAAGTTTTATTAACTGCCAAACAAATAGACAAACCTTTTACTGAATTTGGAGCACAGGAGCAACATGTCTTCTGAATAATACTACAGAAATAGTGCCAGAAGGACACTGGGTGGGATAGGAGAGAGCTCTTTGTGACCTACTATATATGAAATGAAGTGCCAGTATGTTTGCTTGAAGAGGAATAGAAAACATTACAAATGTAGTGGAAATTATAGCTCACTGAAATATGTATGTTGCTCATGTAATCTTAATTCCTGTTGCATATTCATACAGAAAGCCATAGAGTGTGTGTGTGTGTGTGTGTGTGTGTGTGTGTGTGTAATACAACTAAGAAGGGGAAAAGGGGGAATGGTTATGTCTGGCTAAGTTAATTATCTGGAAGACTATGAATTTCTACATGCCCTCTCACTTACTCCCTTATATAAGGTTTCTTTTCTCATTAAATTGCAACTGAGAATGTGGACTTTCGAGAAATACTACAGTTCTTCTTACCTCAAACTGCTCACAAAACTGCCCTTTTCCAAGAAACACAATCTAAGAAAGGATTTGTTCCATTGTTAAAAACAGCTACAGACAAAAAAGAATGCTGGGACACTCAGGGTTTTTATTAACACAGTAATATTTATCATACATGTCCAATTTTGAACATGTGCTCACATACAGAAGCATCTTCAGCCTTACTAATGTAACTAACCACACTGGTGAAGAGCAAAGGCTCTTGGACTAATGTTTGTTCTCTAATATATAGCAGGTTATTAAACATGCACAGTGAAGTAACTGAAGTATGACATGCAGCTCCATTAGATGTGTGTAATAAATAGAATACATTATAAAAGGAGAGTTACAGAATCTATTACTGTTCCATGCTGGAGAGAAATACAAAATGAAGTCCTAAAGGAGATATATGATAAGCCATGGAATACTATGCAGCACTTGTTCCCTAGGGGTCCAGTTTAAGGCAGGCCAAGCAGAGGACAATGAAGAGCAGATATAAAAAGTGCTTAAACCTTGGGCAAGCATGAAAGGCCATTGTATGGATAGATAATTTATAATCTGAGCAGCTGCTTTACAAAATTAAGAACGAAAAAGAAAGAACAGGAAAATAATAAAAAATTAAAGACACATTATTTTGTTCATCATGAAAAATTCAGTAAAAGGGCTATTGCTTAGTGAAACAAAGGTAATTCAGCAAAACCATGTGATTTATCTTTGCCAAACTGGTTGCAGCAATTGACAAAAATCTGTCCACTTGTCTTACACTGTAAGCTTGATGCAGGCATTGCCAATAAGTCCTTGCCATTGCTTTTGACATCACAAATATCTGCCTTTGGAAATGACAGACTTGGTGATCAAAGTGTAAATGCAACGCACTGCATAAAGAGTTCATAATCAGCATCTCACCTATGCAGTCAGCAATGTTTATTTCTGAGAACAAAAAGACTTCAGAAGGTGAAGTTGTACAGGTGTCTGAACACATTAATCAGAAAGAAAATAAAAGCTGAAGAAAAATGTCCAAAGGGCAAATATTTCTGTTTGTTTCGATCAGATGTTTCAGATTTATGAAGAGCACTGACAATAATTGAAACTCTTGTGAGGTAAAAGTATATCATGAATAATATGAGTGTTTCATGTCTAACCTCCATCCCAAATTACTTGATCATATTTTACAGATTTTGGATCTGAGCCTATGAGCTGTGCTGCAGACTCAGGTTTTTTTTTACTGGTGTTCCACACAAGCACAAAAATCTGCCTGCAAGTTGATAGGTAGAACTGACCTGGTGAAAGTGGGCTGCTACACAGATGTGTACTTATTTTCTCATGCAAAAGAATATGAAACCCTCGCCTGACATCTTCTGAGGCTAACTCTGCTGGCTGGAAGTGTTCCCATTCCAAGGTGTTCACCACAGTTCTAGCTGATTGTCACTGTCCCCTCATTTCTTCCTGAAAAGCAGTCAGGTAAACACTTCCATTCCTGTCTGGGGTAGTATGTATGTATGTACATACGTACATACATGCATACTAACTACCCTCCTACTATTCCCCCCACTTAATTATAAAACAAACACAACTGCTTTATATGAAGTGACTAACTACTCTGTGTCTAAGGGAAGTAAGAAACAGGTGAGCAGAAATAATCCCATCTTTTTGCAAATTGAGTATTTGTCCATCCCTTCCATAAATACAGTCTGCTAAAGGTTTGAACAGGTCTTCAGGTATCTGACCTATTCCAAAATGAGTTTACAGCACAGATTTTCCTCTTGGTTGAGAAGCTGGTATCCAGAATGGCTAATTTAACAAAACTTTGCAGCAATGTATGCTATTGAAATTTTAAGCATCTGAAGGCTGGAGGAAAGCTTACACTTACAATTTAGGCAATCAGCCACCCTTTCAAACTGATGAATGTTTACTCCTTTTCAGCAAAACCCTAATGATTTTTAAACTATGAAATTATATATATTTCTTAGCTTCCTGTTCCATTTTTCACTAAATCAGCATACAGAGTTGCTGCTTTTGATGTAAAGCTTTGTGTTTTGTTTTGGTTTTTTTTTCTTTATGAGTATGTTGGGCTCATCCTAGAGAGGAAACAAGCATTTATTAGAGCACATTCCAGGACATTACACAGGTAAGTCTACAGTAATTTCTAAAATCTCCAAGGTTTTGCAATAGGGGCAGAAAGTAGTCTACTGATGTCTGACATTTTTCTGGTCTACTTACCAATAGTTTGTGTCCTGGCACCTTCATTTCTGCTACCTGACTAACAACTAAAATGAGATAATAAGATTCAGTGTCACTCTTCATCTGCTATTGTGGAACTATTCCATCTCTTGAAATGACAGGAGAAAGAAAGGGACAAGTTTGTCAGGACACTGCCAGTCTGAAAAATTAGCACAATGAACTAGCAAAACTAATCTGCCATTTTTAGAGTGTTTAATTAGTAGCTCTTAGACATGAGTCACGGTTGCAGCCAGTGTTTGACCAACCTTTCTCAGCAACATCACTCAGGTTGAATTTTCATACAGGAAACATCCTTTGGTAGCAGTATTCACTTTCAGGTGACATTCAAAGAGCAAGAAGAGTACTGGCAAGCCTCCATAGGAGAATCTGGGGTTAACAAAGGTAAACAGGAGAAATCAAAGGATACAAGGACTTTTGGAAGGCTGGAACTGATAAATATTTTGGCTTTTTGTGGGGCAGAAGAGAAGGAATTCCTGTTTTTTCCCAGCCCCTAAGCTGCATCCTATTTTGCCTGTCATCTTGAACCAGCCATAGCACAGCCATTCTCAACATTTCCTCAAGTTTTCCATGTCATTGCTGAACAGGTTTATTCTTTGTGTACCAGACATAATGTGGTAGCGGAATCTTTGGGCATCTTCTTGAATAAGCAATACACAAGCACAGTCACAGACCCAAATATTTTGAATATTTGAATAATGCAATTGGCTTTGTCCAAGAAGGGTGAAGAGCTGTGGTAATACAGAAGAGGGCTGTACCCTTTGAGGGAAGGAGGAAGGGAGAGAAAGACAATGGATGAAAAAAATATGAGTTAAGCAGGATCTGCAAAAAGTGCTAGGAAATGCCACTAAATGTTGAAGTGCAAATGATATGTTATAAAGTGATGTGTTGCCCACAAAATTAATTATAGGGCCAGTGATAGAAGACAAAAAGATCACTATAAGAAAGAGTATGCCCTTTCTGTATGTAAACATACACACACAGAGGAAGAAATGCTAGCCCTCATATCTCCCATTCTTGCGGGGTTTCCAGCACCTGTACCCTCTGCCATCTTTCAGTTACTCACCCAGTGACCACAGCTGAGGTGGCTGTGTGGCCAGCACTGGGGTAGAGAGAGGAGGAAGCTGAGATTTTGCCTGCATGTTACCCTGCTCTGACCGTGTGTTTCTGTAACAATTTGTCATCTCATCTCCCATCACAAACAGATGCAGCAGAGAGAAAGAGAAGTAAAAAAAAAAACCCAATAAAATTCCAGACATCTCTGCTGCCAAGCACATATTTTGGTTGCTTATTCAGCTCTATTCTAGTATGTCATGTTTAATGATTCATTTTTCTGCTGGGAGCTTGTCTGAACCCCTTCAAGGCTACCTATAAGCTACATTTTTGGAACGAAAGCAACTATTATTGGTTTTAATAGAAAGTTCTTTTGTTACAGCCAGACATGCTTGTTAAAACTCTCTCACTTCTCTCAAAAATTTGACCATCAGTATCACAATAAGAGCTGAATTTTTCTGAAAATCCATCAGCTATTTAAGTGCCTAAATGGGAATGAGGTTTTTCTTAAAGTCTAGTTCCTGCTGTGCTGAGCCCAACAATGTCTTCCTTGAAGTCTAAAAATCAGGTTTATTGGAACTACAAGATCAAGCTTGTGCAAGCAAAACCTCAGATTTGCCTTCAGTAATTGAATTTCATGAAAACCTCTTCTGGGCTTGTACTTCATGAAAAAGAAACAGACCTGTGGGGCTAGGGGGAAATAAACAAAAGGTTGACCAGGTTATACAAGGGCGTTTTTGCCCTTTGGAAATTTTCAATAGCACAAAAATTGTTCTTTCAAATTAGGACAAAATTGAAATATATAGACATTTTGCAGATGCAAATATGCTCTGAAATGATTTTTCAGAATTCACTGAAATTAAACATTTCATTACTTTAAAGTAACATTTCAATATTTGACTCAGTATTTCAAATGAAATTTCAAATTAAATTAAGACATAAGATGGAAGGACAAATGCCTACTTGGGACTTGAAATTTTGCTTCATATCAGGAATTGAAAAAAGTGTGACTTTTTTTTTTTTCTTGGAAAGAAAATAAGAATTATAAAACTTTTTTTAAAACAGAAAATATTTTCGGAGAAATAAACATTTTTCTATATAACATTTTACCTTCAACAGATTATATTTTTGGCTAGCAACATTTCCAAACTAATATTTTTAGTCTGTAGTGATGGGTACTGATTTCAGGCAGTTGGATCCTCCATAGTCATCCCCATATTGAAATATTCTAACAAGTGTCTCCAGTGATCCCACATTTATTTTCTATCAAATTATGGTAATTTTTTTTTTCCTCATACAAAACTTGTAGACATGTAAAATATCTGTTTGAAACACAACCCTGCTGTTCTGGCCCATACTAACTCCTGAACTATGCCTTAAAATTGTCTGGAGAGTATTAACTGAGCAGAACTGTCTCAAGGGCCATTAGGAGCATGATATATTCAGTCAAGTTCCAGCATCTAGAAATGTTTGTAGGGAATATTTAATCTAATGTTCTTCTGAGTCCTTGCTGATTTAAAAGCAACAGAACATGACTGATGAGAATCCAGTTTGTTCTGAAATTTGCTAAATGAAATGTTCTGAAAATGTATTCATAGCCCAATAGCTTCATTCATTTCCTTCCATGTTTGTATGGACTTTCAACTGTCTCCAAGTAGAGATTCCCTACTCCATCCATCTTGACTTGGTAATAGCACAAATACATTAAACGTGGGAAGATTCAGTGATGTTGGCATGACATATTCACACCTGACAGAGTTCTCATATTTGTAAATCTATACCGAGAACATATAGACAGCTTGTGATGTTGCTGACATGTCACACAGTCAGCAATAAAAACCCCAGCTAAAATCCGTCCTTAATATTCTATTGAAAATTCAAAGAATTCAGCCACTTTTTTAAAAAAACTGTTCACCTGCATAAAAGTGTATCAAACCAATACACTATTGCAACTATGATGCACCACTCTGTAAATACCTCATCACTGAGGATATGTTTATTGCACAGAAGCATATGAGGCCTATTCATGGCCAGCATTAGTTTTTATCTAAAACACAGCAATAAGCTCATTTTAGACAGCTGCCAACTGCCTGAGATATGAGAGACTTTTCTCTGGGAAGAATCTTCTCTTTCAGAGGACTACATATGTCACAAAACTGATGCTCTCCTCCTGGGAGAAGCAGCTAACCTAAATACTAGGTTTTATTGTAACTTAGAATCATGGAATCACAGACTGGTTTGGGTTGGAAGGGACCTTTAAAGATCACCTTGTCCAACCCCCCTGCCATGGGGCAGGGACACCTTTCACTAGATTAGGTTGCTCAAAACCCCATCCAGCCTGACCTTGAACACTTCCAATGATGGGGTATCCACAACTTCTCTGGGCAACCTGTTTCAGGGTCTCACCACGCTCACTGTAAAAAATTTCCTCCCTATAGCTAATCTAAATCTACCCTCTTTCAGTTTAAAACCTTGTCCTAGCCTGTCTCAAAACCTGAGAGAACAGAGCTTTTGTTTGCACAGGAGCTAGACAAACTGCTGAGGGGTTGAGACAAAGTATATTGCAGATGACAGTAGATTCATAGACTATACTGCCATGACAAAACAAGAATTGGGAAAACCAATTGAAGTAAGATGGGAGATGAGACAGGGAAAGTATCCTTTACAAAGAACATAGCATTGCCTGAACTTAGTCAAAATCTCTCTCAGCTCTCAAACTCTTCTGCCTATTGTGTTGCCATGATCAGGAGCCATTTATCTGACCTTGCCTGGGAGCTACTGGCTAGGTGAGGTGGCAGGTGGCATACCGTCTCCTCATACTGTTTTGTGCAGAACCTTAGCCTGTGCTGAGATGTACTGCATGGCACCATTAAGCCTTCAGGTACTTTAATGACATCAAGATTGAAAACTGGGATGCCCAATTTTGTGTCTTTGCAGGAATGGGCAGCAACTGAGGAAGAATTTTATGGAACTAGATGTTGCACTAAGATGAGGAGAATAGCAGTTGTGTTTAAGACCTATTTTAAGTCCTTTTAGAAATCTAGCCCTGAAAAGTTACGCAAATATGTGAGGTGAGACATGGTCTTCAAAGACCATGGTGTGATTTGAAAAAGAAAATAATTTATGCAGTGGTATAGTCAAAGAGAGTAGGAAATACTAAATACCATTTAAATAAATATGAATAACCTCTGACTTTTTCAATTTCCTTTTTATGAAGTCTTTCAAAATGTGTGTTAAGGAAACAAAATCCTTGCATTCTTTCTAGCAGACTCTCTGTCTTTTTCTTCCTCTAAAAGAATAAAATGACCATCCTCCTATTTTCAGCACCTGGGTCCTGTCTGAAATCTATTAGGAAAGTTTGGTGTCAGCAATGATAAAAATCTGCTTACATTAAGTATGGGATCTTATGGGAACTAATGAGATGGAAAATGACTGCACTATGCGTGTTCTCAGAACTTACTGCATACATTGTCTACAGGAATCCTTACCTGCTTCATTTTCCTCCTGGACACTGAACACATTGCATTTCATGTAAGAAAATTTAACCAGCAGTGCTGATCTTTCTTTTAGTCTTCTCTTTGATACTTCTCTTTTTCTATTTCCATTTTTATTGCCACAGGGTGCCTCTCTTCCACTAAATCTTCCACCCTTGCACTTCTCCAGCTCCCTTCCTCTCTGGATTCTACCTTCAGGGGTGGTGAAGGATCTGAGAACTTTGCTTTTCTCTACCCAGGCTGACACTTCCTTGTCTCCTGCCCTCATCATTTTATACTGGTTTTACTTTGTAGCCAAAAGGAGGAAATTAAAGTGCCAGCTGCACTTATGCTTCATGTACCAGTCCAAAAAAAAGGGTAATAGTCTTACAGAAATAATTTCAAAAGCTTCCATCTAGATTCAGGCAGAAATCCAGAACTCTCCTACTTACTCAAGAAACAGTCTAACCACGTTTCCTATGGAAAGAGAGGCCTAAATTAACGAGGTTCAAAAGGAGGCATGAATCATATGATCAAAGTGATTAGTGTGGTCCAGTGGGGTACAAAACAGAAGAAGATTCTCTTTACAAATAATAACCATTTTAGTTTGCATTTTTATTACACTGTAGAGTCTATCAGCTCAAAGGAATTAACAGAGATGTAAAGTCTTGCCCTGACATTGTTTCTCACGTGCAACACTGAGTACTACCTAGTAGTTTTACAGCCTGCAAAATACCTAAGTTTCCCAGTATTTACTCATGTATATCCCATTGGGGTGTTAGCTTAGGATCACAGAAGGCAGCCAAGAATCCATAGGCCAAAAGATAACAGTGATGAAGGAGTAAAACGAGCTGAAGACCAGCTAAATGTTGAGAAGCGAGGGGATGAGAGAAGCAGAAATCCCAGTTTAGAAATGGATTAACAATGAATGTCAGTGTCTATAAAAAAAGATTTAGTCTTCAGTAAGTTCTGAGTTCAAAACAGTAATGAAACTCAAAATGCTGGACTGAAAATGCAATGTGCAATCAATGATGTTGCTAGTTAATTTCATTTTTGTTTTCTTGTCCTTTCATTTTTGTTGTCTTGACCCTTCCCAGCTTGGAGAAGAGAAGGCTGAGGGGTGAGCTCATTGCAGTCTACAACGTCCTTAAGGTGGGCAGTGGAGGGGAGGTGCTGATCTCCTCTTTCTGGTGACCAGTGATAGGACACGAGGAGATGGAATGAAGCTGTGTCAGGGGAAGTTCAGATTGGACATTAGGAAAAGGTTCTTCACTGAGAGGGTGGTCGGTCACTGGAACAGGCTCCCCAGGGAAGTGGACACAGCACCAAGCCTGTCAGAGTTCAAGTAGTGTCTGGACAACGCTCTTAGGTTAGTTTAGCTTTAGGTAGTCCTGCGAGGAGCAGGGAGTTGGTCTCAATGATCCTTATGGGTCTCTTTCAACTCAAGATATTCTGATTCTATGATTCATCAGATTCTAATTCTTACCTTTTTCTGATGGTTTAGTTGTATTTCTCTTTCCAACTTTTTAAGATGCAGACAGATCAAAGTTTGGTGATTTGCAGACTACAGAGTAACACAGAAGTAGTTATCACCTGCATATCATAATGATATGTTTAGAAATAATATTCTGGTGTGAAATATAACCAAGCACATTAAAACAATTGCTAACTTCCTGCATTACAACAATAGCATATACTAACTTACACAGTATGCAAGAATGCTAGTGTATGCTAGTATGCTAGCACTAGCTGTATTTAAGTTAGGATTTCATTTATTAAATATTATTGTGTCCAGTGAATTCCTACCATTTGGTTACACAGCCACCAGTACACTCCACTAAGTACGCTTTTACAAAAGCAATGGTATTGTTGTTATAAAAGTGGTTCACAGAAGATGAATAATTGGAGATTAACTATACAAACAAATGGCCAGCAACTGCAGAAGAAATGGAAGGTATTCATCTTGACTGAAGAAAGGTACTGGTCACTTGGGGTCTTCCCGTTGTAAAAGAAAGACTTTGGTGAAGAAATAGAAAGTTCTCAAAGATCTACCTTACCAGAGTAAATATAAAACGAAGCAAGTTCTAAACAATGAACTTAGATCAAAAGGAAACGGGAAACTAAAAACAGTAGCACATTATTTAAAAAGATAAGGGTGGATATTTTTAAATAGGAGTGTATTGTTAGAATCTAAATACAATGACATGGTCATTCAGATTTGGACACTACTGACAAGAAAAGGACTTTGAAAATACGTATTCCATAATTTTGACTGTAAAACCTGTTTTTAAGAGTGGCAGGCCAACAGATGCTAAAATACTGCATGTAAATTTCTTTCCTTATGTACTTACAACAGTAAGGCTACAGAAGGCCTAATCTCATTATAAGCCCAATTTAAACTTGATTCTAGCTTTCCTAGCCTGATCTAGGATGTCAGCAAGATTAATTTCATTTTAGTTCTTCGCATCGGTTTTGAATATAAATGCATTTTTCTCTACTTTAACATGAATGAATGACAAAGCACCTGCAACACTATTTCCATTAATTCAGTTTACTATCACAGTGGACACAAAAGGAAGCAGTACAATACTCCAGATTATATTTATAAATAAAAAGCATTATCACACAATAAAGAATTACAACATATGTGAATAAAACCTGTTTTATAAAGCAGCAGGCAGTGAAAAATATTTAACCTCAAGGCCATGTTTCTGACACATATACTCTGTTGAATTTTACATGGTTTTTTTCAGTTGTTTCACAAACACAATAATCACTGTGTTGGATGTCCCGTTTTTCAGATGCAATCTGGATGAATAAATAGGTTGATTCAAGATCCACTGTTGCAACATGAAGAAAGGTTTAACAGCCTGAAAAAGAATGGTTAAACCAGAGCGAGACCTCTGCAGTACTTACAGTCACTTGTAACTCTATTACAGCAAGATTCAGCCATGTCTACCCATTTGTTGGAAAAAGGGCATCACAAAACCCTTTACAACTGAGCCCATTATTGACGATTATCTACTCATTTCTGTAATTATTCTGGGTCAAACCCCATATTATATTATTTAGTGCAAATTCACAGATCTAAGTCCATATCTTCATAGTTTTTCTTCACCCTCCATTTTCCATTTCAAAACTGTAAGCTGAGCTACAGGAATTTCCATGCTGAAATGACCATAAAACTGAAAAATTAGTAATATGGAAAATAAATGCATTTTCATACTAGTACAAATCACTTCAGGGAAGAATTGTGCAGGGCATTTTTTCCCTACAAAAACAAGTATTTGAACATGCCCACTCCATTAAGTTGTTTTATGTATGCCACACTCTACTTTGACCTAAGTTTCTATCTCAGAATCCACCATGAGAGATATGCAGGTATATTGCCTATTGGCATTTTTCATATGCCACAAAAATAGTATTAAATTGTCCACCCACTGAAAAAATGCCAAATTAGGATTCTTCAGAGATAATTGTCTCCTGAACCAATCTCAAACAACACATCAGTGTGTTGTACCTGTCCCAGTGGAGTTCACACACTTCCTTTCCACTTTCTTTATCTATTTTCTTCAGTGGACAATTTATTAGTGTGATTAGAGATATTCCTTAGTGTTTTGAGGGAGACACCTTTGCATACTGTACTTTCTCCCACAGTACGCTCAACTATTTTTTCTTGGTATAACACTTAGAGTGGAGTAGGGTGCTTGCTTTAAAGAAATAATGTTAACACAGACATGTAGTTCATGTGTCAAACTAAAAAGATTACATTCATAGATGGACAAAGGATAAAACTGCTTCTTCTATGTTCAGGAGATTATGAGTTCAGGAGAACATGAGTAGCAACGCAGCTTGTTTTGCTGTAAAAGTCAGGATGATAGTGTTTAAATAGTTTATGCGAAAACATGGTTGCTCTCTAAGTTGTGAAACTGCCATTTACAATCATAATGATGAAAAGCCATCAATATTCTGTGAGAATAGCTTGATTTCTGAAGAATTATGTCTTTCATAATTCATAGCTTAAAGAATTTGACAGTCTGCTTAAATGAAGGTATCTGAGATAACGTAACATACAGGGTACAGTTCTGCACGTTCTGCACATTGTGGCAGAGTTGTGGCTTTTGGTGCTTCTATTTAAATGCATTAGTCTTTTCCCTTATAAATCAGTTATAAATCACTCCTGCCAGCAGGCACACTACATAAAATAGGATTCAAGTGAATATTTGTAGGGCATTTAAAGGGATCTTTAACTTGTTTTCACCAGGATTCCCGCTCATTAGACACTAATAAAACTCAGGATGTAATTCTTGCTAGGAAAAAGAACAGAAGAATCATAATAAATGCAAGCAAAACACATTTTCAGCAGTATTTAAATTTTCAGTAAATGGGGTTTGTCATCCTTTAGTTGTCCAAAGGCAAGCCTAAAAAAAAAAGAACCCTGGCTTCTTTGAGGAAACAAAGAACCACTTAATATTTTCCCTTAATAGACAACACATGAGTCATTTGATGGAACAATATTGGCCATATTTTAGAAGAAATACTTTCTTTACAATATGAAAGTATTTCTTCAGAGGAACAAAAGTAAAATTGTACTTCATTGGTCTAAATAACATCTCATGTAAGCCAAAGTTCTCCAAAATACAGATATATGGTACAGTGGAAATTTTATAGTATATTTTATAAGACATACAGTAGTTCTGTTACATTTTTAATCATAATTCTAAAATCACTATACTTAAAATACATTATTTTAATACTAATCATTTTAATACTAATACATCACTCTAAAAATAGCATTATCTCTTAGAGAAGGGTAACTTCAGCTGTTCTCAACTGAGAACAATAAGATAATTTTTTAAGTAAAATGTATCATCTTATCTAAATGTAATGAAAATTATTTTTTTCTCCTCATCCTTCATACCTGAAATATATTTGAAAGTCTTGTTCCTGGTATTCACTTATTCACTGTTCTGTAGCAAATTCTGGAGCAAATTTGGAAAACTCATTCTCCTAGTTGATTAGCTGCTGCATCCTATTTGCTTTCCTCCTTGACAGCTTGAAAAAAGTCCTATCTTTCACTTGAATACTTATTTCCTGCCACTTTCAGCAAAAGTTAACATCATCATTGATTTGGGGCACTGAGGTCTTGTAGCAACCTGTCAGAGATGCCATTTGTTAACAAACCTGAAATCAGAATTTGCACTCTGCTTAAGAATTGAGACTCCAAACAAAAAGTAAAAGGAGGTATTGAGAGTCCTACAGTTGAATGGGGGCTCATCGGAGGGTTTGGTGCTCCTTATTCCTCCCTCCAGGTCCTGGTGATCCCCTTGAAATAGGGACCCCGGGGCTTGACCCTTGGTGCTGCCACCCTGTGGCCAAGAAAATGACTAAGGATGATCCCTAGAATTTCTAAGCTATTACGCATCAGGAAGTCAAGGATTTTTTCTTTAACGAGGAAAAAAGAAAAAAAATATGGAAAAGTGTTTATTCCCATAGAGAATGAAACCAAAGGAAAGGAAGGAAATGAATCAGGCATGGAAACCTTGGATACCAAACAACAAACATAAACTGCTTAACATTGAAGCGACTCCAACTAAGTATTAGCAAATATGCATTCTAATTTTCCCACATACTTAGGTTGATCTGCAAAGTGGAGCTCTATATACACATCTGTTTTTAGGGATTCAACTTCCTTTCAGAAGGATTAAGTCACCAGTAACATTAATTCCTGGCTATCCACTACTTCCTGCTGCTGCTGTGGCCTAGAAGAGCCAAGCAGCAGCACTGAAATTCATTAAGTGTGTTTGTCCCTTGTGTGGCTGAGGGATCCAAATTCTTTTCAAGACCTCTGACTGTGGGAAGTCAAATGCTGCCTCTCCGTTTGCTGCAAGCACTTTTCACTTGCAGCTGCTCTGACTCAGCCTCCCTAAAATGTCCTGTCTGTCCACATTCAACGCAGTATGACCAACCAGTATTACTCTTGGACATGCAAATGGGAATCTGGTGCGTTAATTTCTCCTCCTCTTTGCCCTAAACATCCATAATTATGTTTAGGACTGACATGCTGGAGCAATCACTCCCTGGCCAGCAGCAGGTCCCCTAACTCATCTTTTAGTCCAGCCCAGGGATTGCACAGATTGTGGGTAAACTCTGCAGTGTCCTCTGGAATCCATCATCCCCAGAGTTCCTGTTAGTTAGGTGTTCAGGCATTACTGGTAAGGTAATTCCTCATTCAGAATAAAAATGACCCTTCTTATTCTCATATTTCATTATTTATTTACATAGAACTACACTCATTAGCCATCCAATAGAATCTACTTTAGTACAGGAAGACCAAGTCCAACCATCTAATTTGTGTTACACAGTAAGACAGGATGTATCTTTCCCTAGTTCAGAAAAGACACCTTACTTAAAAACTTAACAACTTAAAGTTGTTACATCCTTTTAAAAATAAAGTTGTCACATCTCTAAATAAAGGGGATGTAACATCTTTTCATAAGAAAAATAAAAGGAAAGCTTCTGCTCTCACTTTTCTTTAGTGAAAGATCAGAAGTGGTTAGACTAGCAGAGTTTATGATTTGCCCTACCAGATGCAGTTTGTGGCAGTTGGTAGTGGACAGTACATCTTGTAGCTGTAAAATGAAGACACTGCTGCTTCTTGTCTATTATCCCTTGTCTGCTTAGCCTGCTTAGTTTCCAAGCTCTTGGTCTGTTATTATATCTATGTTGAACCATTTATGTTGAACCATACACAGCAAATCGTTGATTCTACCTGAGGCACCTTTATCCTTCTTATTAGAAACATTTTGTAGGTAAAGAATAAAACCAAATACAAGTGGCTGGGAATAAAACAAACCAGGTGTCTACAAAACAGAGCACATAGCTGTACCGCAGCAAGCCAGACTGCTGACAAGCATCTATTACAAACTGGAGTAAAGCATATCCTCAGACAGAATATAAAATTTACTCCTGCCAGATAAATGGTTCCTTCAACATTTCAGCCTGCCAAGCACTAAATTTCTACCCAGTCATCCTTGAGCAATAACTATTGAATTCTAGATAATTCATGCAGTTCACAGATCCAGCTTTGTAACAGCTTATTGAAAGCAAATCAATTCAGTTTCTCTTAGAGAATGAAGCTGAAACCTGCAGAAAGCATACTCCAAAGACTGGTCTTTCTTCTCTTCACACCATATCATATCCCTTACCCTCAAAGAAATCCCTCTTCCTTCAGAAGAATCTTCAATAAAATATTCCCTTCCAAAACAATCACAAATTTAACAGTTCCCAAGTTCATCCTCCTTTTTTTCTCCTGATTACTAGCTGAGTTCTCCAAAGATAAATAACTTTTCTTTAACCATACCAAAAGAAAGTTGCCCCCTTGTGCATATACACTGCAATACAGTCCTTAATTACATAATCAGAATGTATTTTTCCCAAAGGACCCTGCTTCATTCAGCATACCAGATGGAGTGCACTCGAGGAACTAAGGATACATGGTGATTAAAGATCTATGCACTTTATGACAAGGTTAAAAGGAAAAAAAAGGGAAACAAAATTGAACAACACTCTACAGAAACAGATTCTACTCCAGGCTCTGCCACTGAGTTTCCAGTTGATACTAAACAATCTTTTAACTCAAAATTTGTCCACTTTGTCCCTCCCTATGCATTTCTCATTTTCTGAATGATCAAATGAAGATTCTGGCTCTGATCTGCAAAAGTTCTTGCAACACAATGATGAATAAAACAACACATACTTAGAGCATGTGAAATGCTTCAACACCCTGAAGAATCATTTCTAGCTGTTTGAACTGAAGCAGATTTACTATAATAGTAACACTTTAGTCTCTCACAGTCTCAGTACCCTATCTGTAAAATGGGAATAATAACTTTTGGTGTTTCTGTGAAAAACAATTTGATTTTATTAATTTGAAGGTCTAAGCCACTGTTGGCATGGGTGTCTTGGAGGAAAGCCAAGAGGAAAGTATTAATTGCTTATGTAGAAATACATTTGAATTCAGGAATATGGCCTGTATCATGCAAACATGTGAGGAAAACAATACACTGAAAATTTATTTATTAATTGAGTTTCTTCACCCTGCAGTAAGCAAGGAAAGTCCTGTGGAAAAAATGTTATATATTCAGTAATAATGATATTATCATTATGTTTATACCTGAGAATTAAATTAATCTTACGCAGAAAACCTGTATGATACTTTCCAACATTTAAGCACTTGATCTTTTATTGTAACTTCAACTATTTTTGACTTCTTTGCATGCAATGTGGACACACACATGCACAAGCCGTGAGAGAAGCTAACAAGAGTCAGAGAACTTCTATTTGAAATGATGCCTTTATACATATTGACAATTAATTCTCAACTAAGAGATCAACTTGAAAGGTTTTAAGATTAAAAAAAAAAAGAGGTGTGTAAAACCAGACCTCTAACCAGTTACTCTCAGCAAATGCAGAACAGCATAAAAGGGAAAACCAAACTTCTGATCATGAAGAAGGCCAAAAAAACCCCTTACAGTTAGTGACATTAAATATTACTTGGAACAGATGTTATTGAATGCATGTAAAGATTTACATCTGTCTTAAACACAGACTCATATCAAACAAGAACCTTCAAGCAAGTGAATTTATTTTTGAAGATATCAAGGAATTTGATTGCCTAGGGAAACCTGATTTTTACTCTAATACAAAACAAAGAATAATGTTTAATAAAACATGTAGTTGAATTTTCAGTATTGTACCCTGCCATTAAATATGCAATTGTCGTTTTTAAGTTGAACGAGTGCTCCTCTTCTTGGTACACTAAAGCGTCTAACCTGCTGAATATCTGTTGTTCAACACACATGTGAAAGTGGTTTGCAAATTCTTCGTATGTTGTAAGTTATCATTTAAATACATCTACTTCAGAATGAGCCAAAGCTCTATAGTATGTCAAATTTCGCTTAGTACTACTAAGTAACACATAATTTATTGACATGAATAGGGTATCGTTTCTGCCTGCATACTTCCCTAGGGAATGGCTTTCCAGTAGCCTAGTACAGTTACCAGATTTTTCCAGACAAACTGGAATTCCATTACTATAATTTACAGTGCTTCAAGATCTTAGATGAGCAGAGATGTTAGACATAGTTTAAGTCCAGTTGACCTATGTGGTAATTTAGCATATGATTAAGTGCTCTGATAAGTTTGTTTGTTTGAAATAAGCATAAATATTAATGCCCAGTAAGAATATTGCAAGGCAGAGCTGTGAGTAGTGGTTATTCTGGAGTTAAATGCGTACACTGCTTTTAAATAAACTGTTTCTCCTCTTAGTACACTGTGTTGAGAATGTAGAAGAATCTGTCCCAGAGCTCCTTAAGAGGGAATTAAATACATTGTAATGAGATATAAACCCATCATGCCTAGATTACTCCTTCACATCAAATCTAGATTTGAAATGAAAATGTTATTATCTGCTGTTTGTTTGAGCTTATGTCTGTCTGAAATGAGCTTGGTTGCCCTGATTGCATTCACCTTAGAAAAATATGTCACAAATATGAGACAAAGACTTACAAAACTGTCCTGTTTGCACATGCCTGAGTGACTACATCGAGGTCAGTCTGCTAGGCCAAATTATTCCCAAGCGTTTATTTAGGCTACACAGCTTCACCTGTATGCAAATAACATTCCCACATGGCAAGATATCAGTATATCTCCACTCATGCCTACGCTAATAAAACACACAGGGACTGCTAAATCAAGATTTAAGACAGAGGAAGGCAGGATCTAAGGCAAAACTCACAAGATTTGCTCTAAGTTTGGCAAGTCTGTTCTGGGCCTTTTCTCACTACCAAGTCATCGGCACCTTTCTCATCTATCGTGTAGGGTTTTTAAGCTCTGCCTGCCATTTACCTTCAATGTCCACACAAACCTCATTGAGCCAGTATGGTGCATCAACCTATGATCTACAAGGTGGAGGTAGAGAAGACAAAGCTTTTACCAAGTAGAACTTCAAGAGACATCTAGTAAAGCACAAGAGAGACAGCTAGTGAATCTGCAAGAACTTGGTCAGAAAGAAAGAGTAAGTTGTTGTCCAAGTAGTTTTGAGTTGTTGGCAGTTTTTGAGCCTACACCCACCATTGTTAAAAAATTACAGGTATACAGGCTGATCCCCTCAACTTCTGTACCCATAAATTTTTGGGTGCAGAAGGTTACGTTCCTGAGCCAGTTGTTGGAGCTGGTGTTATGTTGAATTCAGCAATCTGCATTTTCTGGGCTTTTGTTGCAATCCTGAAGCAGGCAACACTAACCTTCAAGGGATGAGCAGCACAGCAGTTTGATACTGCACGCTTAACATGATTATAATCACGGTCTGTTGCACCACCTGAAACATTTAGTGTAAGGGCCACAGAATTCAGGACACATATCCAACAGTGCCAGCCCATAGACAAGAAATCCAGTGACTACAACAGGGAGCCTCCTGTCACAATCAAAAGAATAGAGTGAAATGACAGCATTGTCTCAGCAGAAGTGATTAATGCATACTTACATTAAGCCTACTGGCTGTAAACAACACTCGTGTATGAGTATCAGAACTCCAGTAGCTGTCTCCTGTGATAAGCTAGCACCTGTTTGAAACATGGGGCAACAACTACAACATTGTCAGCAGCACTGCCTTACCTCTGTTGCTCTGGTGCCTAATGTTGTTCTGTACAATCATCAAAGCTATTGGAAATAGTGGGTCCTTAACTTCTGCCAGGTGATTATGAACTAGGCCTTCAGGCATCTCCATACACACCAGCTTTGCCTTCTGCACTGGCAGGATTATCATGATCTGCTGCACACTTTGTAATTCACATGAGGAACGGCAAACCCATCCAACCTGGTGGCTTGCAGGTTCATACATTGTTTCTGGACAGTGATCCTCCTCAGGAGGGCATCTCATAGGACAGATATGTCTCCTTGCCAGCACTTACTACACAATAGAAAGGGGTGGATTTGTGGAAAGAGGGAGGAAGACAGAGGAGGAGGGAGGGAAGGAGGGGGAAGGCAAGACATGGAATTGTTCATAGTCCAGCAAAATGCAATCACTTGCTTCATATATCCAGTACATCCTAATGCCACCTATGAATGATACCTATGCAAGGAGGTTCACCTTTCCCTTCCTTTCATGGCTCCCCAAAGGCAGGACCCTCCATTCCACTTCGTATTCCTCCAAGCGATCTGGACACAGCCTCTCTTCCTTGAAAAGCTAACAGCAGAACCAGTCACGTAAAAGGTGGCATTTAGATGTCACAAAAAAAGAGAGAAAATTATAGCCTTTCCAAGACAGAAAACCCGTATGTTGTTATGTGCAATTATTTTGTTGCTCTTCCAAGTGCCAAAGTGTACCTAAATTTGCAATAAAAGGTGAAGAAATATGTTGGCAGTACTGCATCAGTGTTCCATGGATAGCTGTTTATCCAGTGAAGGGTACTTCCCTCTGTGTTACTAGGATCAGCTCACAGAGCTTGCCCGCTGTGAAGACCAAGTCCTTCTTCACAGCAGTTTCACTGCATGACTGGAGGGGTCCACTTCCGGGTTACACTGGCCAAATGACTTGGAAAAAAAGCCCTCAAAGAATCCCAAACTAAACATGTTTCTTGAATACTTGGCTGATAAGGAAGAGGAAGCCTGGCTGATTAGAGATCAGTTTGAGAGCTGCTGCTGAAGAGAAGTCCCTGCTGGCTGACAACAGACAGGTTAAAAAAAAAAAAAAAAAGCAAACCAAAACCTTGGGCTACCAGCCAGCTCAGCCAAGCAGCTAATAGTAGAGTGCTAGGGAGTATATTCTGGAAGGAACATTTCGCTACAAGGTGGGCTCCCAGCTCTGGCTGGTAACATCAGTGGACAGATGCTCTGTCAGTGTTGATAGTATACCCGCAGCCACACAACTGTGCCAGATGTATCCGTAACATTATCCAGAAGTATCCTTGGGATAAAAGCTTGTGAGTCCTGTTTTCATCATTGTTGGTACCAAAATACCGCTTCTCCCATTAAGAACATATAGGCTGAACATTGACTTTCCTTCTGTATTTCAGGACTTTCTGCATTAGGCATGAGAAAGTGCCATCTTCTTGCCACAAACACCAACGCTCTTGTGAAAGTCTTGCTGTAGTCAGTAGTTTATTTTGTAAACTTCAAGCTGGTACAAGTAACTAGAAAATATGACTTCACCATGTCCATAAAGTTCTTATAGCATACATATTTCATCCCTATGATCTCTTAGTGAGATCAAATAACACCTTAGGTACTAGACTCCTGATTGCTAGCTAGGGAGAAGAGAGACATGCATACCTTGGAGGCTTTGCTGCAGATTTTTTTTAAGGGGATGTTATTATTTCAGTGCATGGTCACAGAGTCCCTGACAAGTCTGCCATGCAGATTTCTAGGATACTTGTCAACAAGATACAATTTTGAAAGGTGCAAAGGACATTATTGGCACAAGCAATAATGATCAAAATAGTCTATTATCAATCCAAAATGGTCTTGTTGGTGAAAGGCTAAGCTTGTACAAAGCATGTACTCTCTTCCTTCTGCTATTAGAGTTGCAACTTCACTCTGAAGCATAAAGTTTATATTGCTTCTTCTACATACAAGACTGTAGTGCACTGTCAGTCTGATACTTTAAATGAAAAATATCCTCCAAACCAAATATTCAAGTCAAACCCTGAAAATATCAACTATTACCACCTTGCCATTTAACTAGAAACAGATTTTAAGAAGCTGTAGATTTAACTTTGCTAAATAAAACACATTCACAGTACCCTTCTCTTGCTTTTGCCCACTGGAGAATGGTATGTATGCTACCCAACACTGAACTTGTGTTTGCTGTGAGAAAAGAAACAAAATGACAACCCTAAATGTTTCAACAGGATTTTGGTCTAAAATTTCATATTCAAGGCAAGTCTCACACTTTGGCATAAGGCACGGTTACTTTACTACAGTGACCGTTAACACCCCTTGCACTTAAAAGCACAGCTGAGGTGACAGAACAGTGACAACTGCAACATTACCCAGCTAGATGGCCTGAATCTTCAATCCTAAAATTTCCTTTTTCTGGAAGAACTGTTAGGTTAAAGTCCTAGATTATGAATCAGAGGGGGAAAAAAAGGTCAAAACCAAACCTTTGTGACTTGCAAATTTTAATCAGAATTTTGCCCTTTTATGATTTTAGAAAGAAGACAAAACTGAATCCAACATGGGAATTTTTATGTTCATTTAAAATTTGAAATGTTACGAACAATTTTTTTGTGATTTGAGTTACGGTATCTAGCCATGCAAATGGGCAGAACATTATCTGCAGTGTTATAAATTGAGAAAAATATTTCAATTTCACAGGTACTGAAGACAGATATATCTGCACCAAGGACAACATAGTTTATATTCGAATAGCAAAATAAAGAACAACACATTTTATAATTAACAAGTTTTTCATATATCCTACTTTAGTTTTCTTTTTCTTGAAACTTGTATCAACACAAGTGAATTTAAGAGTTTTTCTTAAGAACAGCTAGAGTTGCCACAGTAATCAATTAAAATAATAATCACTCTCTGCTATTTATATGTAGAAGACTATAAACACTTTAGTTACATCAATATTGCACACTGGAGCTCAGGTATTTCTGTATTATGTTAGTAGAGACCATATAACATTGCAGCCAGAATCACCACAGCTGCTCAGGCAAACAAGCCCTGCTCTCATAGCACCTCCGGGAAAATGAATGCGGTCATGTCCTAGCTTGGACTAAACAAAGCTCCAGAACCTCCACCCTGCTTGCAGATGTAAAGCAGATGTGTAGTTATTCATATTTAATTTAGAATCCCATTTTCTGCATGTTTACTTTCTAGCATTGAACAGTTCCGATGCTGCTACAAAATCTAAGGCCCTAAATCAATAAAAGTTATTTAGAGCACCACAGTTGAAAATGTGACAACTTCTTATCTTTTATATGGGTAGGGGAGGAAGGAAAAAGGTTTTAATTTCTTATGTTTGTAAAATTCAGAAAATGGATTGAATGCAAACCATGGAAGTTACACATAAGCCTCCAATCACTGAGGTAACAGCTAAGACTTCAGACCATCCACTTCCATCTCCTCTGGGGGAAAACTGTGTGTAAGGGGAAACACCAACCATTATTTCAACAGCTGCAAATACCAGCAGAAAAATTCAAACATGCATTCTGCACTCATAAGATGCATAAGTGATTAAGGCCAAGTATTGCTTCAGCAGGAAAAACAAGTTGTTAACTACTGCTGTGTGAGAACTAAATCTATACGGTGTAAAACAGCACTTCACAAATATCTATGCATCCAAATAAGCTGTCTTGGATAAAAATAGGCATGTTAAATAGGCCAGATAGAGTACTGAGCTGATGCAGATAGGCTGCATTCAGTATTTAAGTTGGATTATTCCTGGCTTGGTTTCTTTGCATGGTCCAGCATTGCCATATACCCAGATACAACATGCATACAGAAGTTTTAAGTTTATATATCATTTAGCATGCTTAAGCACACTTTAATCAAAAGCTTTCACCGCAACACTACTGGGGTAGGTTGAAAGCCTTTTACATTGTGCTAGCAACCACACAGAGAGATTAGTGTGTAGATAGTTGATTCCTCATTAGTCCTGTCAATAAATAAATAAAAAAAAAGGCAGTGATCTTTTGCAAGGATAAGGATATGTGGGCTATGTATGCTGATATCACACACATACTTTCCATTGCTGCCATCTCATAAACAGCACCATCTTCTCTTTTGAACACTGCAATTCATGGAGCCTGTGAACAAGCCAGTTCATTTCCAGAATGAAATGTATTACATACCTACACTGTAAGAGTACTACAAAATAATTTGAGGGTGCTTTGTTTAGACAAGACTGAGGGGGAATATAATGACCTTGAAATATATGGCAGATCTGCAATAGAACAAAGCTCCTACCATTCACTAAGTGTAATAGGCTTAGAATTACTAAAAACAAGATTTAGACTACACATCAGGAAAAACAAAATTAAAACCCAATTTACTAGAAAGGACAGTAAGCTTTGAACTAGATTTCTCAACTTACCTAAACAACCTTCATACTTGGAAGTACAAGACTAACTTTCAGAAACATTGCAACAATGTCAGTATATTTGTTCCTGCTTTGATCAGTAGGTTTAACGTACATCTTCACAAAACTGTGTTTTCTGTGTTTAGAAAGACGAGGGGCCTTTGGACTCTATCAGAGTACAGAATAAGAACACCTGTATTCGGTCTGAACAGCAATCCACCTAGCCATGCATCTTTTTTTGGTCAGTGGCCAATGCAGGTTCAAGAATAAGATCAATGCAACTGTATTGCACTTTCCTGCAGAATCTCCAGGTTTCAAAACATTTGTGGCATACAGGTTTTTGAATGAAGTAATCTCTTACAGAAGTCTGTGCTAGCCTAAAGTGCCTAAAATTAGGAATTTCATAAAGATTCCTCATAAATACTATTTACCTTACTTATAAGCTTTTTTGCTGGATTTTTTTTTTTTTTTTTAAAGAAAACGCTGTGGAAGAGATAAAGAGTCTGTTTGTTAGAAATGAGTAATTCTTTGTACAACGCATGATCCAGTTGGATAGCTGTTGAACTGACACTGGCTTTTCCTTAAAACATGAACAACGAAAAGCTTGGGTGAGAATGTGTACTTTTTCATCCTCTACCTTTTTTGGATCAGGTTTTCTGAAGCTACATTGCATGAATATTTGCTTCTATTAAACAGAATGAGGCTTAGGGAAGAAGATCAATAAACAAAGTGCCCTTTTGGAATAAGAGTTCAAAAAGATCTCTGGCATAATTTTTTTGACCTCAGACTATGTCCTTGCCATATACAGAATCATAGAGTATCTCGAGTTGGAAGGGACCCATAAGGATCATCAAGTCCCTGCTCCTCACAGGACTACCTAAAACTAAACTGTAAGACTAAGAGCATTGTCCAGGTGCTCCTTGAACTCTGACAGGCTTGGTGCCGTGACCACTTCCCTGGGGAGCCTGTTCCAGTGACTGACCACCCTCTCAGTGAAGAACCTTTTCCTAATGTCCAATCTGAACTTCTCCTGATGCAGCTTCATTCCATCTCCTCATGTCCTATCGCTGGTCACCAGAGAAAGATCAGCACCTCCGCCACTGCTGCCCCCCTTGAGGAAGTTGTAGACTGCGAGAAGGTCACCCCTCAGCCTTCTCTTCTCCAAGCTTAACAAGCCAAATGACTTCAGCCGCTCCTCCTAAGTCCTGCCCTCAAGATCTTTCACCATCTTGGTTGCTCTCCTCTGGGCACACTTTAATAGTTTGATGTCATTCTTATACTGAGGTGCCTAAAATCGCACATGATACTTACTCCAGGTGGGGCCACACCAGGGCAGTGTAGAGTGGGACAATCACTTCCCTCAACCAGCTAGTTATGCTGTGCTTGATGCACTCTGGGACAGTTGGCCCTTTTGGCTGCCAGGGCACACTGTTGACTTGCATTCAACTTGCTATCAACCCAAATTCCCAGATCTCTTTCTGCAGGGCTGCTCTCCAGCCTCCCCTCCCCCAATTTGTACATACAGTCAGGATTACCCCATTCCACGTGGATAATATGGCACTTGCTTTTGTTAAATTTCATAAGGCTGGTGATTGCTCAGCTCTGCAGTCTATCCAGAGTTCTCTGGAAGGCCTCTCGACCCTTGAGGGAGCGCACAGCTCTTCCTAGTTTAGTGTCACTGGCGAACCTATTTCATGTACATTCAATTCCTGCATCCAGATCATTTATAAAAACCTTACATATATTGCATATTGTACAAAGCATACTGTCATAAGCATCCAAAAGGTTTGTGCCAAAAGCATAAGCCTTTTGGTTTATACTCTTCTGATGGAAGAAAGCAGGAAATCACATGCAAAAGATTTCATGATTTAAGAACCTCATTTGAACTTCTCCATCCATCCTGATATCTTCAAGAAATCTTCTCATTTTACTATGTCTTAAAATAAGAATGCTTTAAGATGTAAGCTAAACAGTGCAAGCCACTTGAAATAGATGAGCAGCTGTGGACACAGAAAAATCACAAAAAAATCTCAGAGGACAGCACTCCGGAGAGATCTGGGTCAATTCTGCAGGGGTTTAGCAGTTAACAACTTGGAACAACATCATCAGTCGTATCATGACACAAAAAGTTTGTAGCAAACAGCAGTCTATTCTAAAACTATGAAGCAATCCACTCACGCTGGTTCTTTAGAGACCTGGGTCTTTCAGTTGGCTGATATATTGGAGTCCTTTCCTGGCTCTTCCTAGTCAACAACAAAAATAAAAATGCTTTCTGACTCTTCTGACTCATGAATTTCTCATTCCCATACCCATTCATAGTATCTGAGGGTGTATACTCCATTATCCTGTCAAGGCACTGAACTAATACCTTCAGACTTGATCAGGAACTACATATTCTTGTACATGCTATGTCTTGAATTGCACTAATGAAGAAAAAAGTCACAAAGCCCTAACAAACAATAATAGATATACCATGACAGCTTTAATACTGTAAATTTGTAAAGGTACCTTTTAACTACCTTTTTTCTTTGAATATTCCAAGCTTTTTCTCCACATTCCATTTCTGTCTCCAGAAATTCAAGTTATTGAAGAAATCTAGCCTCTCCCCCAGCTTATTTCCCATTAAACTTGGGCTATCTCATATCCTTAAGGAGCTTTATTTCAACACATCAGCTCCCATTCTTTACTGGCCTATTAACATCTTGACTCAAATGGGGATAAAACTTTCCATGCATGGCTACTCAGTTATACATTTCATAATTAATTGTCTCCATCTTTTTAACCTTGTGTTTTACATCAAATTGTAAAGTGGTAAGTACACTTGATATAAACTTTAGTCCCATTTACACACACGTCAGTTACTGGCCTCTGGGGTGGCATACTCTTCCCAGAATTTTTGAAAAAAATGTTAGGCTACCGTAAGAACAGCTTATCAGCCACAGCTGGAAATACTACTGATGGTGTTGCACATATCAACAGGGGCTGCAGCAGAGCAGATTTCCAACTGTTAAGACCAAGACACATACAACACTGGTTATTTTTGACTAATTTTGTGTCTGCAAAAGCAATGAGAGCCAATTCAGCTATTGAAATTAGATATGGTCTGAACGAGGCTGAAGAAGTTTACACCATGGACCATGTAGTATCTGGCATACTAGAAAACAAAACTGTCACAACTTATTACTAGTTGTATGACTGCCTTACAGATGTTTATCTTACAAAATAGATCCACATAATTTTTAAGGCATGAATCCAAGAAGCCCACATAATTGTTTGGAAAATTTGTTGGTTCCCCCCTCGACCCCGAAAATTTGCTTAGAAATGTAAATAACCTGTTCCATTTTGGTTTTCCTTCAGGAAAATCTAAAGATTTACTTGCAGGAGACGCAAGAGCTTACAAACTCTTTGTGTTTGCATTTTCAGTGTTTCTACCATACTTAAACAGTTCAAGTATCTATGCTTAGCAAGCGTAACAGCTGCTCAGGATGTATTCAGCTCAAAGCCTACAAAGATTCTACAGAATTAAAACAACTAGTTCTAGGACGTCAGGAAAACAGTCTCTACTTCTACAGCTAACATGTGGCACCACTCGAAAAACTAAAGTCTAAAGAAAGACTGCAATTACATTTAGTTTTAACACTGATGGTTCCCTTTATAAATGGGAGCAACATGCTTTGCCTTCTGCTATTCTTCACTATGTCTCTAAATTCCCCAACTAAGACCCTCCGAAAATCAGTGCTGTGTTTTCATTTCAATTTTATCTTTAAGTATGGGCAGAAAAAGTTGGGTACAAGAGGAGAGGAAGCAAAATAAAGACTTGCATCTATTGTAAATACAATATATTTCCTAGCTGTGTGTGGCACATGGGCAACTGTAGATGAAAATGACCTTGGGAGGCTGAGTTGGCATCCATTACTTCAGACCTCATCTGAGTTGTTACTAGGGCAAGTAAGTAGGTTTTAATACAGCAAACTGGCTGGTACAGAGTTAAAAAAAGTCTACCACAGACAACTCCACACCCCATCACTGTAGAGATAACCTCAAAGACAAATAAGGTATTCCAGTTTTGTTCAAACAGCGAGAGGCGACTGAAGGATCAGGAAAAATAATCCCTCTTTCCCCATAGTCCATAAGACAGGAACTTTCAGGAAACATAGCCAGCCCCACCAATATTGCTATAGCAAGTTTATGCCTAGAGAATTAGCAATACATTTACACAGTAATTTTAATGAACTGGAATTTGAACATTTTGTCTGCATTATCAAGATTCCTGTGGAAACTTCAACACATTTTAAAAAAACTTAGGTCTTCCAGGTCTTAAACCTTATTCTTTTAATTTTTATGGCACTAACTAAAAAATAAATGTAATTGCTGGAAGCCAACTACATTCATGTGAATATTACTGCACATTTCACAGTAACAGCTACTTCTGATGTCACTTTCTCATTTTAAAGTTACAGCAAATTTAGTATTTGACCTAGATTGTATAAAGAGCACAAAATTAAACAAGGCTACCCAAAGGCTTACCTCTGCTTCACTGCAGGTCTGAACATTGACACCACGTGGACTACACCAGCAGCACCCTGAAGTCAGCAAGCAACAACTGTTCACACAAGTTGAAGACGGACCTCACAAAAAATTGACTCAATAGTTGTAATCAGTAGTCTTAACAGCAAAAAGATGTTGTAGTACTGTGTTTTACAAGATTATATTAACATCCTTAAAATCTAGTGTTGAAGTATCACACTAAATGCTAGGAACACTGTAAACAGTTTTTATTTGTTCACTAAAGTTTATACAAAACTTTCAAATTCAGTTTAAAAAAAGTCTCAACACAAAAGGCAGTAGTTTGGCTTTTTATTTGTAAGGAATAAAGCATCTCCTCAACTAAAATCACATTCTAACAATTCTGAGGAGTCCACAGAGAATATGCTTACTTACAATTTAATATCAGCAAAAAAATTTGTTAACATTCCAGATTACTGTAGAAAAACTGTATACCACACTTATGGCATACAAGATTTGTAACAAGCAAAAAATACCCTGTTTTAAAAGTAATCTCCCTTCCAAACAGGTTTTCATTTTAATGCACTCTCTTTCTGTAGGCTTTACATTTAGAATCCTCTATATACAAAAAGGTACAACAAAATGGTACAGTATTCATTGCAACAAATTAAGGATGCCATAATATACACAAATTAAATTAGTCCCCCCAACTTGCATAACCTCTTGCTTCTTATTCCTCCCATGAAGCAGCCTCCTTCTCTGGTTCTAAGATTAAGTTCTTTTCACTGAAAGGCACGTACTTCTCTACAACAGAAGAAACAGATGCATTAATCTGAAATACCCTGTTTCAAGAGGAACTTTAGCCTACATTTTTGAAGATAAAACATTACTAGAAAACCCATAGAGATGTAACATTTTATTATTAAATTTGCCTGTAAAAACTTGTAGTTACCATATTACTGTGAAGCAAAGTGCCATAAAACTCCATCCATTTAAACCTCCCAAATAGAGAGACTTACAAAAAACCCTGGGTTTTTACCATGTTGGATATATTTTTGAGCTTCCAAGGCTCCTGAGTTCCTATTCAAACTTTGGTAACTCTTGGTAGCATTCCATAACTGGAATGCTATCAAAAATAGAGTAACTGCTTTTCCTTGTGCCTTGCAGTACAGCAAGTAGTTTGTGTGTAAAGTGATTTAATGAGGATTGTAAACTATTAGTGTGATATACCTTTGAAAAACAAGGACATGATATTAGGATACTATACTTCAGTTGACATGTAGGTAAAGTTGCGAGGTGAGAAACTAAAGGTTAGAATTTCAAATTTTGACATTTAATAGTATGATATTGAACAAAATGGCTAAAACATCCCATTCAGGTAAGCTGCCCAAATCTGAAGAGGCACAGAGATTAGTGACATGGGTGATGATGACAGTGGGAGTACACTTAAATTGTATCTATGTTACAGAAGGCACTGTGGACTTTTTTTGATATAGCTCTGAAAGAAAACAGTAACACTTGAAGTAATAACCATTTCAGGACACCAGTATACTAACACTGTTGTGCTGGTTTTCGGAAAGAAGACAGTTTCTCTGCCTAGCCTTAGAAAGAGTCAAATAGACTTACCAGCTAACCCAAAACAAGCCTATAAGGATTTATAACATATGCATACTGTGCTGTAGAGTATCACCTTAAAAAAAAACCAAACTCATCTGTTTTAGCCAAGAAAAATGAAAGAAAAGTGGATACTACTTCAGCCTGTCAACAGATCACAAAGAAAGAAGGAAAAAAGACAACTATTTGCTAGATAAAACAATACTTTATAATTTGTTGTCCATAACAAATGTGTATGAACCCACCAGAACACGTAGATTAGAATTTCCTGTAACTGCATTTAGTTTTTTAGTGCCTTCCAGTTTGTTATGAGCTAAGAAACTGATGAACTGAATAAACTCACTGTTGACTGTAGTTAAGCAAGACTGCAACTGTGATTTACTTAACAAAGGACTAAACCCAAAAACCATTAAAGGCCCCTCTTCCTTGTTTCCTAATTAGTTGCTCCATGCCTGACTGCTATTTACACCACCTTAAAAAAACCCAACCAACCATACCTCTGAATTCTGCAAATGTCAGGACAAAGTGTAATGACATCTCCTGAGAATATCTGAGTACCATTATCATCAAGTTGTCCTCTGCGAGTCTGATTACTTATGCATTTTTTACTCCCTTTGGTCATTCTCAGCTAAGCAGTGACATGAAGACTGATTAATAAGCTTCAAAGGAGATGCAAAAGACTTAGTTGAAACACAGGGAAAGAAATTACATGAAAAAAGTACATTCCCAATTAAGGATTTTTTTTTTTTTTTTTTAAATTACTCTACACTAGTTTTCAAACTTCTCTCCCAGCAATGTCGTTGCTTTGCAAAGTTTGGACAGTATTTTATCAAGCTGTTCTAAAGAGATTTGTGGAGTGCATTCACATTGTTCAGCACTGTTTTCCTCCTACATACAAACACTGTTAAGACAAAAAGTAACTTTTAAAATTTTGAGAGCTTCTCCCCATAAAGCAAAACACAGCAAGCTCTCAACATACATAAACAGAGTATGTTCACATTATTGACTAAACATAACTGAAGTCCTTGTTTTCACAAGCTCCCAATATCAAGATAATGACTTTGTTAATTTAAGCACTTACTGCAGTTTCAAGATAGCTCAGAAAGTAACATCTTCTTCCTTTATTATGTATAGTTATTCTCTTCTGAAGGCATTACTTCTCATCCGTTTTGTCAGTTTTCCTCAGCAAGTTAACAGAAATGTGTTGAAATTAAGTTTGGTTAGGTCACTCAATTACTCCAATACAATTACTTTTCTTGCAATTTGACCGAAAGGTTGACATTACGATCTCTTCTGTGAGCAAACGTCAAATTTTAGGTCATTTTGCAGCCCCATAGGGCAGAAATAAAGGTATGCCTACACCACAGGTTACATCAATCTATTTACTCCAGACTATGATGTGTTCAAACATTACATGCCACTTCTCTCCACTTTTTCTGGGCTCTTTGGACTTTAGATCAAAACATCAGGTATTACTTTTTCAGCTGTAGCTGCTGCTTTTAAAATCAAATACTACTTATCTAGCAGAAGTTCTTTCATCAACAAGATACCACACTGTGTGAGGAACTGTATCTATTAAAATAAATACTTGATTTATCTTAAAATAGCTAAGCCATCAGCTACATGAAACACTACTACTGTATTCAAACTCTTTGTATCACATGTCACCCAAAGGACTATTTTTAAAATAGTCTGGATCAGTCATTTACTTTCAAATACTTCCAAATTGCCTGGTATAGATAAACTAAATGATGATTTGCTGCAGTACTTCAACTTAAAGAGGGGCTGAGTATTTGCAAATTAGGACAGGGGTTTTTTTGGTGTGTGTTTTGTTTTTGTTCTTTTGTTTGCAACTACAACACTAATAATGTGAATTTTTTTGTAGTTATCACAGTTAAGGGCAAGTGCGGTTCAAAGGCTGCTGGCTATAGTTATAAAGAGTTTGCTTTAATGCAAGTTAACATCTTCATCATAAACCGAATTAATTTCAACTACAGAACCATGAAAGTGTAGTGGAAAAAACATTAATTTAGGACATACTTTGACAAAATCCATATTGGGACCAGAGGCAGGGCAATCCATAAGGCAACCACTTCATTGAGTTTGAGTTTCTGAGATAAATTGTGAAGGGGAATGAATAGAGTATGCTCTACCTGATTGAATAACCATGATAGAAATATATAGGAGCCTTGGTACAGCCCTATTTAGATTTTACAAGTTCTCAGCTTTGTCTCTTAGATTGATAGGCAGTCAACAAGCATCACCCAAGAATGTTTGTGTGGCAAAAAGGGAAAAGTAAAATAAAAATAAGGACCTCAGTCTAAACCATACTTCCTTTTCTTACTGTTTTGACTTTTGTTTTGCCCTTATACATCCTTTCAGGGACAAGAATGAAATACCCAAGAATGAAGTAACTGAAGTATGTAAACCTTGTAAGAACAGTATCCATCTGCTTTACATACTTTGGTTACTCCATAAGCCGCTGCAAGACTATGATTGCAAAATGGATTTGTAACCATCTAAAAATACTGTGAATATTAGCTACTTCTACAGTAAAATACTTGAATGAAATTTTTTTCTCCCTCAAACTGAAGTGTTTAGAAATATACGGGGGGGGGGGGGGGAATCAGAAATGTGCCCTCTGAAAACCTCTGATATTATTTTAGTCAACTTTCCCTCTAGGGTTTTCATTGCTTCTATTTAAGGTACGCAAAGAAGGTTAAAGACACAGACACAATTACTCTGACACCTTGGGGCTGTTTTGTAGCTTCAGACTTCAAAAACACAATGTTGTTTATCTTAATATACCGTAAGCTTCAACCTACGAATTTTAGATTTATCTCCAGAATGAATTAAATTCAGACAGCAACCTACTAAGGCAAAAAAGTAGGGTTAAAAAATGCATGCTGCCATTTCAGTGTCTGGAAAACTTAATATAATCTCCCCAAAATTTCCAAAATAGGTAAATTGGAAGTTATTATAAGCAGTTGAAAAAAATCAGAACACTTATCTACATGTGTAAGACACATATTTAAATACCACTTATTAACACAGCCTCCTCTGTGCTAGAAGACACAGTGCATATACCTATTTAACATAAGAATATAGTCCCTTCAGATAAAATATGGCTTCTGAGACATAATTAGCTCCTTGAAATTTAACAACAAATACAACCATGCTTAATCTCCAAATAAGCATACAAAAGTATGAAGTAACCTCTATCACTTGAATACAACAATACTGTTGTTAATTGTATACTACTGTTTGTTAATGATGACTAGCCATATTATAATGTTCATTCCTAGTAAAAAGGTTACTTGATACTCCTGTAAACAAACATTTATGAGGAGTATCATGTTAACTGGTTATCAAATACCTCAGTCTAATAAGTATGCTGAGTTACAAGTTAAAAGATCGAAGAAAGACATCAAGGAATTCCAGTATATAATGTGACAATTACCTATTACGTAACAGGCATAATTTATACTGGAACAAGACTAGTAACATGGGGTAACTGTAAGTGCCACATGACTCTCTAATACAGCAGAGTGGTAAGTGGAGATATTCCAACCAGTTTCTTCTAATGTATGGGGGAGAAAAAAAAGGAAAGAGTGACTTTGACTTATGAAAAACATTTAATCTGAAAGATTCCCCCTAAGGAGACAAAGTTAAAAAAGACTGAACCTTTCACTTCAAGTTCCAGAACTGCATCCAAAGTTGTTTCCTGATAAACAGCAGAACATCTGACTTACTACTCCAATACTTTAATTCATCATGTATTTGAGACATCATGTATTGCATTTGTTGAATTGTTTTGCTTGAGACTTAATTCAGTTTCACATTAAACAGTGTTGAATCAATTACTAGCTGTGACTGGCAGAATTCATCATTTTATCTTTTCTGATACTTGACAGCAGTCCTCACTATGACAATTCTATCAAATTTTTTACTGTGTCTTTGCATGTGCAGTGTGATGGCATTACTCAGTAAGAAAACTTATTTTAAGTTTGAATTACATAAGTTTAAGTTTGAATTGATCATAATGTTTAAGTGTAAGGACAATAAGGAAATACAAGAAAATTTTCCTGTATCTATATATAGTTTCAGAGAGTGACTTAAGAATATGAACCTTTCTATGCAGCAGTACCAAATCTAAAACTTGGTACAGTCTCATCATCAACTAACTGCTGACTACTTTAGCAATGAGAAAGCAGAATGAAGCTGCTGGAAGACAAACTCACAGGACAGAATAAACAGGAAAAATTGAGGAGCCTCCAAAATAAAAAATAAAAAGAAAAGAGGTAAGAGGTAGTTGTCAACTTTAACATAAGCTTCAATAATGACACTGTATTTGTAACAAAATTATCCTACCTTCCTCTCCATTTCTCTGGAACTCACATGCTGAAGACAAATGGTGTTTATCTTCTTGCCCACTAAATTCTTGCCCATTTAAAATTCAAGTGATCTTGACATCCCTTCTCCAACTACATGCATATGAAACACAGCAGTGAGCCTTCTCAGTGAAGATGCTTATCATCCATACTCCTTCACTTTTATTGCTAGAAGTACATTTGGCTTCTATATACAAACCTTCGAGGATGATTGGCATCAAATAGTGTTGTATCATCATCATCATCTTGCTCTAATGGGGTCAGCTCCATGTTTTCTATGTTTGTATCCAAAACTCCGTATCTTCGAGTTTTTCTGTGTCGCCTTCTGAGCCTGAAATGTATTTTAAAACATTTAAGTTCTATAAATTCTTTGTTTTCTATTCCAACAACACAAGAAAACTATCCCTTAAAATACAGCTATATTGATACTTATCATAAATTTAAAAAACTTAGTGTATGTAAAGTGTACACACTTAGCTCTATGAAATTCAGAGGTCAGACAATTCTAAGTGTCAAGAGTTTAAACGAAATGATTAAGGCCAATAAGAATGTCATCTGTAGTTTTGTACAGAATTACTGTAGTGAATACAAAAAGCCTATACAGGCACTTGGCAGCTAATGCAAGAGCCACGTAAAAATACATGCAAAAGCATACTTCTAGCAGATCCTACAATGAGAAAAAAAAATTGTCTTGCCACATATTCTCTATGTGTTTTATGCATCTCTATAGAACAGCAGATCAAACCAAAGAGAAACTCAACAAAGCTATAGCAAAGACGTAACACCAGTCATGGGTGACATTGAAACTTTTTATTATCATTTGTGAAGTCTTTTATAGCTACCAAGTCAAAAATATTTATCATTACACTTTGGAATAAGAAAGAACTTGTAGAGTCAATGTCTTGTATGCTTCACAAAACACAGAAGGAAGCAGAAGTAATTCACATTTCAGAATTAAGCACAGTGCTTATCGTAAATGAACAGACTGTTTGCATCAGCTTTTCCTACTTTCTGTGGCTTCTCTGCGTGGCCCTGGGTCCCATGTGAGCCCCACACACACTAAACTGTTCCATTTGGCTTTGCAGAAGTATTCCTATATGCATCGAATATACCTTGCTCAAGTCTTTTAGGATCGGGAACTTGGACCACTAGCCACTCAGCAAACATTATGCAAAGCCATCTTTACAAAATGCTGACAGAGTCACTTTCAGCTACTGTATACTAGCAAACAGCAGCTACACGAAAGCTATTGGACTTAAAATAAAAAGAATATGCTTTCTAGGCATTCAGTGCTAAACTCAAAGGTGGCAGTAGCCCTTTCTTTCAGAAACTTGAGAATTTACAAATCCAAGCTAGGTGTGCCTAGGAAAGGTACCTACAACATTCAGGAAGTTCAATACTGGATGTTTCAGAGCTAATAATAAAAAAGATTACTTATGTATAACATATGCTACTATAGCATGTTCTATGATACTATGTATAATATATTATACTATTACCATACTGTGCATAATCAACTCTCTGCCCCACACTGAGGCACCACTTTAACCACCTTATAAGAGATGTCAAATATGACATCGAGACTCTCAGCTTCAGTTTCTGTCCTGAACTCTGGTGTGCTTAAATAATTTTTTTTAATATGCTTCTTGGAAAAGCATTCACCATTTCACACCAGGGAAGCTTTGAAAGAACACACAGCAGCATCTAGTCTTGGTTTAGACTATAGTCCAGTGAAATAGACCTCCTTTTGGAACTGAGAAGCCAACATAACCTTGTTAGGATGGGAAGGGTATAAAATACATACCTTTCTTCAAAGTGCTCCAACTTCAATATTATAAAAAGAAATAGTGAGCATGATCATTTCCTCTGCCCTAAATTATGATTTGAAACAGCAGCAACTGTTGTGCCAGGCATTTAAGTGCTTCAGCACAACTTAAAGTACCTAACTTTATTGTTTAAAGCTAAGGCTAATAATAAAGAAGCAAATTTCACCTATTGGTTCAAGACAAAGTTCCTTCCATTTTCTTCCATTTTTTCATCTGGTCTTTAGTCCTCAACATAGAAAGAAGTTGTATACTTCAAAGCACCAAGTATAAGAAAATTCTAAAACTTTAAGAGGAAAGTGTGATGAACAATATGGTTGTTTCACACATACCACTTCTTTTGTTTTGTTTTTACTACAGTAGAAGCTAAGCAGTTGGCTCTAGGACAAGCACTCCCAGATATTCTAGCAGACTAGAAAGAATTCCGAACACAAATAAAATAGGAAATGAAGGCGAGGCAGTTCATGCTATTTGTATAGCCAATATTTCTCTCAATCTCACTATAGACTTTACTTTCTTTGCTTAATGGGGTAAAAAGGAAAGTGAGCTGTGAGTGTGAGTCGAGAATAACCTAAGACAGTAACAGCAAATGTCCAGATTGCAGATAATGCAAAAATATCTTATCACAAGGCTGGCACTAATTTCTAAATTCAAAGAAATACTGTTGAAGTAGGGATAAAAGAATTACTTGTGACACAAAAACTTTCTCTGTATACAGATTAGTCAAAAGACTAAAGCTAAAAGAATACTGGAGATGCTTATGCAACATGCATGTATGTTCATAACTATGACACTAGAGCAGTGTCATGAGTGTTAACAAAACCTAACTTAAAACCTTTGACTCTGTGACCGTTAGGAAGAAAACCTAGGACAAAATCCCAATTTCCTTAAAGTCAGTAGCGCTCTCTATGCCTCTCATGAACTTAAGAGCGATAATTTTTATCTTTGTAGTTACTACGGATACCTTGGGGTCTAATAAGATAAAGTTAGGAAAATGGATTTAAAAGTACATAAAAAGTTAATGTTAAACTTCTATATACTCAGTCCCAATCCTTCCTCAAATACAGCTAACAGCAGTAGAAGAATCCACAAACAAATAGGAACAGGTATTACCTAACTAATGTCAGAGACAGCATAGATAAGATGACTGTTAAACTAAGAGATGAGCAAAATAAGAGAAACTAAGAAATGTTGGTGTAAAAAAAAAAAAGGCAGAAAGTATGTTAATAAATGAGAACTGAAGCAAAACAACAGGTCAAGTTCCAAGAACATCCAGTGCAATGGACTTGGGAGGGTGAGAAGGGTTAAAAAACCCCACAGAGTAAGGTAAAAACCTGTTACTACATAATATGTGACGACCTCCTGTTTGGGGGGCAGGGGGGATACAATTCTAAAACTGACTGCTGACAAAAATTTCAAAATCTCAGTCATCTCAGGCAGTTAAACGTTAGCTTAGATCCCAGAACTTCCTTGTACAAAAATGTATTCTCTATTACATAGCCCTAAGTTTTTTTGAATGCTTATCTGGTGTTATCATATACAAACCTCTTCTGAACATGTCTGCACCAAACAGTGGCAGAAGAATCATTAAAAAGCAAAAAGTAACAGGCAAAGGTACCTTTACAAGAATTTTCATTTTTACAAAGTCTTGAAAACTCACTGATTGCATCAACACATTGATAGGGTATATCTTGAGAAACTGCGGTATTTTCATTGTCAAATGCTACTTCAGTTAGAAGAGGCAAACTTCTTTCAAGCAATAAAGCGGTTCAAACAATTCTTACCTGAATCTGACACCAAGTAAAAGGGTCACAGCAATACTTGTCCTTAACTCCATCCAGAACATTAATTTAGCATAATAATTGTGTAAAGATATTTTTCCCAAGGATCTTTCCATGTATTTTCTGTGTAGAACATAGTGTTGTAGGATTTGCAGGATAATGACTGCTTATAAGCTGATCTAACTTAAACAGCCTCTAAATAATGTTCACCACCTTTTAGGGAAGTCCTGAACAAAGGAGATTTAAAGGTAGCCTGAAACAACCTACTCTGTCCTTAGACCATACCAGAGTGAAAAAAAACCACACTCCATTGGCAAAACCTAGCAAAACAAAAAGAAAATAGATTTTTGTTTTTTTCTCAAACAAGATGGCTTTTCAATGCTAATAATCACACGAAGAAGCTAGTGCTATTCATCAAGTCTGCAAATGCTTTCCAAAAAGTTCAAGACTTCCTCATTCTACTGTTAGATGATTCCACTCCATGCAAATTCAAGAAACTTAAATTTCAGAGGCTGGGATAAATCCATGCTGTATTAGTGCCATGAGTGAAGTCCTACTCTAGGAGCATAATCAGCACATTTTCTTAAACTAAGACTGACAAATACAGCAACACTGGCCTAACACAATTACTTAGATTAATAAAAGATTGACCAGGACTCACAATACATATATAGAATTTCTATCATGATTACACACATCATATATGGTATAGTCATTGCAAACTGCAAGCTTAACATCTAAATGTCTCTAAATGCTAAAAAGAAATCTTAGCACAAAATGACATTTTCCTGTAGTCACTTCCACCTATATAAGAGGAGAACTTCCACCTATATAAGAGGATTACACTATCCTAATTTGTCCAGGTGTAAGGTAATACACTTGCAGCAAACCACAAACACTTTAAACAAGATCAGTTCAATAAAGTGGTAATTGCTAATCACCCTGTCTTTTCAGGTAAAGTGTTTCTACTAGAAGCTTTTTACTGTTAGTAAACTCTACAATAAGCCAACTTCCTCAACTCATCACTCTTCAGCTTCACAATATTTTAGAGGACTCTGAGAAGTATGTGCCAAGGAAATTGCAGCTCTCCTATCGCCTCAACCTGCAAACAAATCTTACTTACGGGACAGTATATGCCTTCTCAAAAATGAAACTCATATTTTCTTGCTCAATAGCTGCAAAGGCAGACTACTTTCAAATAGGTGGATAAGTTATGGGAAACACTCACAGCTCAGCAAAAACGTCATGGAAGAGTCCAGTAACAGTCTGTGTGACAGCACTAAGTTTTATCTGTCCAACACTTGACCCAGGGTTGGGAAAGTTCCATCCTAAAGTTTTCTCACACGTTGTGCTACAAAACACGGTATACTTAATTCACATTCTCCCTTAATGCTTTTTTTTAAACTAAATTCATTTTTCCTGAACTATGAGCTATGTCCATTACAAAAAGTATTCTCATAAAGTTATTACTTGAAGTTAACTGAGCCTTTCTTCTGCAAAAGGCATGCATGAGCTACAGATTTCACACCCATGAAAGACATTCAGTAATCATCCTCCAAAAGGCTTATAAATAACTTTCTAGAAATTTGTTTCACATTAAAATCATAATACACAATTCATACTGAAACATATTTTGGATGACTTAGCATGGCAAATTATGTAGCACACTTTTCTCTAAAAAGAAGAAAAGCTATTTCACCTGAACTGCTACACCTGTTTTCTCATCACCTCAGAAAGACTGAAGATTTAAGGGCATGCACTTCTTCTTACACAAGCATGGAATAAGACCTTTATCTGCATAGGCTTTAAGTTAAAAAATGAAAGTCTCCAGACAGAGTAATAGGGAGAAAAACCAAAAGGATGTATGAATTGTAACTTTAGCTTTTCCATGCATCATGAAGGGCAATCACACACATAAGGTATTTTATGTAAGCATCAAAACTAAGAAGTAAAAAAGGCAGTAAAATTACACAGGTAGACTGAATAAGGCATCACTGTGTCTCCGTTTTCTTATTGCTAGCTCTGATGGATCTGCCGTATGATCTTGGTGCTACATACTTTATTCTTTGCAAATCTTCTGTTATAAAAGGAGTTAGATATATACCAGAATAAAAAACCATAAAAGCCAAAAACTTCTATTGTAATTGGCAGAATTAGCTAGTGCAGCAAAACAAGTCTGTGCAATAAAGACCTTCAGTCCAAGGGACTCTAGAAAAGACTAAGGCTTCACTACAGTAAAAAGTTTTTTCACCAATGTGATCGGAGAAAAACAAAAAACAGTAACAACATCAAGAGAAAAAAAATACTTCCTTACTGTGAGAGTGGTAAAACACAGGAACATGTTGCCCAGAGAGACTGTAGAATCTACATCATTAAGAGATATTCAAAACCTAACTGGACAAGAGCTGAGCAACCTGCTGTAGGTGACCCTGCCATGAGCAGGGAATTGGACTAGACAATCTCCAGAGCTGCCTGCCAGCCTCTGCCACTCTGCGATTGTCCATTTCAGTTGTCACAACTACCAACAATACCTCCCAAACTAAGCTTCTTAGTGTACCAGGAGAAGGAGAGGTGCAAGCAGCCCTACCTGTATAATGAGGTTCTTCAAACAACAAGTCCCCATATAAAGCCAGAAATGAAATAAAGAAATTTTTTTTCCTGACAGAGAAATTGCATCATCAGCAGTATCACTTGAGACTGTCAACAGGAGATTGCTATAGTTTACGCAATCATTCCCAACCAAAATTCATCTCCTACATGGAGACAAGTATGTGTTAGCCACATTAGCAAAGTTGCATCAGCTTGCACAAGATTTTCTTGAAAATATATTTTCAGGGCACCATCTTCAAAGAAAGTCACATGGCTCTGAAAATAAGAAAAGTCATACTTTATCAGAATGTATAAAATTGATAAAGGAAGAGATTGGTACCTTCCTGAATCAGGCAAAGCTTTGGCTAAAGGTATCTCAACAGAGATTAGCTAGATTTTCCAGGTAAAGTCATTACCAGAACTTGAAAATCACTGTTTTTTTATTTTAAAATTACAGAAGTTCCCTCTGAATAAACGAAGTTGAAGGGGGTGTATATATTAAGTTAGAAAACAATAGTGTATTTCAGTTGGAAGTGACCTAAAATGACCATCTAGTCCGACCACCTGCCTGACCAATTCAGGGCTGACCAAAAGTTAAAACATGTTATTAAGGACATTGTCCAAATGCCTCTTAAACACTGACGAGCTTGGGGCATCGACCACCTTTCTAGGAAGCCTGTTCCAGGGTTTGACCACCCTCTCGGTAAAGAAATGCTTCCTAATGTCAAGTTTGAACCTCCTCTGGTGCAGCTTAGAGCCATTCCCAGGCATCCTGTCACTGGATCCCAGGAGAAGAGATCAGCATGTCCCTCTCCACTTCCCCTCCTCAGGAAGCTGTAGAGAGCAATGGGGTTGCCCCTCAGCCTCCTTTTCTCCAAACTAGACAAACCGGAAGTCCTCAGCTGCTCCTCACAGGACACGCCTTCCAGCTCTTCCACCAGCTTGGTTGCCCTCCTCTGGACGCATTCAAGCACCTGAACATTGTTTTTAAATTGTGGCGCCCAGAACTGCACACAGTATTCATATTCAAGGTGGGGCTGCACCAATTCTAAATAAAGTGGGATAATCACCTCTTTTGACCGGCTGGTTATGCTGTGTTTGACGCACCCCACGATGCAGAGGTTTACCCCTCTGGGCTGCCAGGGCACACTGCTGACTCATATTGAGCTTACCATCAACCAGCACCCCCAGATCCCTTTCTGCAGGGCTACTCTCCAGCCACTCCTCTCCCAATTTATACTTGTGCCCAGCATTACTCCATCACAGGTGCACAATCCAGCATTCAGACTTGTTAAATTTCATCCCATTAATCATTGCCCGATGCTCCAATCTGTCTTGATCCCTCTGCAAGGCCTCCTGTCACTCGTGATGGCCACCTGCACCTCCTGGTTTAGTATCATCAGCAAACTTACTAATGGTGCTTTCAACTCCTGCCTCTACATCAGTGATAAAAATATTGAACAGAACTGGCCCTAGAACTGAGCCCTGAGGAACACTGCTGGTGGCTGGCTGCCAGCCAGATGTAGCCCCATTCACTACAACCCTTTGAATTCTGCCCTTCAGCCAGTTCATCACCCAGCACACCATGTACCTGCTCATCTCACAGTTGGACAACTTGTGCAGAAGGATGCTGTGAGGGACAGTATCAAAAGCCTTACAAAAATCCAGAAAACCAACATCCACCACCTTCCCTTCATCCACTAGTGGGTGACCCAGTTGGAAGTTTGTAAAAAGCCCTGAAGCTTTTATGTCTAATAACAATTCATATGATTTTTGTCCTTAGAAAATCTTTCAAAAGGAAACTGGGAGGTTTGTAGCTAAAATTTCTTATACAACCATTACCAAAAATATTTCAGCCACAAGTTCAAATTCAAAAGCATATGCTTCATCTATTCCCAATTTCAGAAGCAAGAGGCAACAGAAAGATGCAGCAGAATTACAGAATAACAACATGAGTTTTAACCTTCCTGTTTACAGTAGCACCTAGAAGACAGCACTCCAGTTTCAAATGCAGAACAGCAACCTTCCTATTGCCAAAACCAGAATATCAAATACTTGCCACTTATCCAGAAAATAATGGCAGTAGATGAAAATTTCCTTCTTTATTTATTTGGCCTTTCCATAGTACTACTCAGAACTCCAAATCCAACAGGCTCCTGTTAGAAAGAACAGGAACACTGAGAAACGCTCCTCCTTAAAAACTTATGCCTCTTCCTTTAAGATATAATATCATCAAGACATGCACTCTAATGAAAATAAGATTGAAGGCTGCTCAAGAATGATCTGTAAGAGCTATGGAGCAATCAGCATATCCTAGTTTACTTGGACTGCATGTCTTAGTAATTGCCCCACACAGACCACTGCCTTTCAACTACCTTCCTCGAATAAATGATGAGAGTACTGGATGCACTAACCACCAGTATATCCAACTACAGTGAAAAGTACATAGAGAACCTGCTGCATAATGAATGTGCTTTATGCATAATCACACATTTGGGCCTTGCTTAGAAGAGTTCACAGTTTAAGCATAAGAAAGTGCACGTAAAATTGCAAGGACAACAAAACACAGTGACAAACGCTGTAATTAACTGTAAAAGCACGTGGAGTTATGCAGTGAATAGTTTCCGTGAGAGTCATAAATGCAGCTGACTGGTAGCGCAAGCTTTTTAAGGGCCCTTTCCTTAAGAAAGCACAAGATATCCCCTATTTTGAAAAAATATTTGAAAAAAAATTTTGCTGAAAAAAAAGCACAAAAGAAAGATGTTTACTGACAAAGAAGGGGAGATGGATAAATTCGGCAGCTCAGCAAGACAGAAGTTTGCAAACGGGACAAAAATAACCCACGTAACGTACAAAATTAAATTCCAGTGGACTGACGGATGTCGGTAGTAACAAGCCCACTTGAAGAGAACAGGAGGGCGCCAGGAAAGGCCTGGTGCCGATGAGTGGCAACACTGCTGTGAGCAGAGCCCGACCGAGCACCTTTCCGCCCACACGCGGCGGGCAGGCTGCACCACCCACTTCCCAGACGCCTCAGCCGGCGGCGCCCTCCGCATGCAGCGGAGGCAGGCCCTGCTCGCCGGCCCCTAGCCAGCAGCCGAGCGAACCTCGACAGCCAGCATAACCGGGCGGGCCCGGCGCGGCGCTGGCAGGAGCGGGGCCGGCGCCGGCCCCGGCCCCTCGGTGGCCCCTCGGGGGCAGCAGCACCTCCGCCCGCCCGCCCGCCCGCTAGCTCCTCGCGGCAGCACTCCAGCCGGCGCGGGCCCCGCCCTCACCGCACGGTCCGGATCACGAAGTAGACGATGAGGGCGGCGCTGGCCAGCACCAGCACGGACAGGGCGCGCTGGGTCATGGGCTGGCCCTGCTCTGGCGGCGCCGACACCTCGGCCAGGCGGCTGCCACTTCGCGTGGCGCCGCCACCAGCCACCTCCGTGGGGCGCGGGGAGGCGGTGGCGGCACTCCGGGGGAGAAGGGCCGCCACCGCAGCCTCCCCGCAACGGGCAGCCAGCAGCAGCCCCGCCAGGGGCCACAGCAGCCGCCACATGTCGCCCTCCCCTCCTGCCCGGCGCGGCCTAACCACGGCAGGGCCTGGCCGCCGGAAGCGGAAGCGCTCTACGGACGGCGCCCGCCGCTGCCATGGCAGCGCCGGCGGGCAGCCCGCCCCGCCCTGCGCGACGTCACGGCAGCCGGGGGCGGGGCGCGCTCGGAGCCGGAGCGCGGGGAGGTGGGAGGGGGCGCGGGTTCCCCCCGCCCGCCAGGGATCTCGCCGCCCCGGCACTGCGGCCTGCTGTCGTCTGCTCCGCTGGCCCGCTCTCCTCCCGACGCCCCCAGGCCGCCCCCGCTGAGCGCCCGCCGGGAGCGCTTGAGCCGCTGCGCGTGTGGTCGGGCCGGGCGGCTGGCGGGCCCCCCGGGCGCCGGCGGGGCAGGGGCGGGGCGGGCGCAGAGGTGTGGCCGCAGGCGGTGGCGGCCCCAGCTGCCGGCGGCTCTGGCTGCTGGACGGCCTCCCGGCTTTCAAAGCTTGGAGGTAACTGGCATGGGTCAGGCTTGCATGGGACGTTCATTTTCTCAGTTGTGACAGCCAGACGTCGAGGATCCGGTGATGAGGTGCCAGATTTGTGATCTGCTCGGCATTTCCTGTATTAAGCCTTTATGCAAAATCCTTAAGGAAGCATAAGCAGAGGGGGAGGTTGGAAAATGTTATCAAAGTCTTTGTAGATTTGTTTCTTGTTGGTGGGTTTTTTAATCATTGAAATGCATAAAGCTGTTTAGTATTCCAGTCGGGTGTAAACAAACTTCAAGTTTGTATGTAAAAGTTTGCTTTGAGAGAGCTCTTAAGATAATTCTTCAAAGAAATGTGACATAACTTTGAACCTGCATGTGGAAATTGATTTGACAGTCATATTTAAGTTTTTTAAGTGTACCTACCTGTTAGTTACCGTTGTCTAATTTATTGCTTGGAGCCAAAGACAGGAAAGAGAAAAACAAGTGGTGACATTCTGTGATCATCCTGGTATACAGCAGCATTTGAAAGAGGCATCTTAGGCGTTGTAGGGGTTTAAGCCCAGCCAGTAACAAAAGCACCATGCAGCTGCTCGTTCACTGCTCCCCACCAGCCCCAGTGGAATGAGGAGAAAATACAAAGAAAAGTTCATGGGTCAAGACAAGGACAGGGAGAGATCACTCACCAGTTATGATCACGGGCAAATGACAGGCTCAACTTGGAGAAAAAACAAAGTCAATTTAGTTTGTTACTAATCAAATCAAAACAAGGATAATGAGAAGTAAAACCAAATCTTAAAACACCTTCCCCCACCTCTCCCTCCTTCCCAGCTCAACTCCACTCCCAATTTTCTCTACCTCCTTCCCCACAGCAGCACAGGGAGACAGGGAAGGGGGTTCGGGTCAGTTCATCACATGTTGTCTCTGCTGCTCCTTCCTCCTCAGGGGGAGGACTCCTCACTCTTCCCCTCCTCCAGTGAGGGGTTCCTCCCACAGGAGACAGTCCTTCACAAACTTCTCCAGCGTGAGTCCTTCCCACAGGCTGCAGTTCTTCATGAGCTGCTCCAGCACAGGTCCTTTCTGCGGGCTGCAGTCCTTCAGGCACAGGCCGCTTCAGCGCGGGCTTTCCCGTGGAGTCATGGCCATCTTCAGGGTCATCCACCTGCTGGCATGGGGTCCTCCACGGGCTACAGGTGGGCATCTGCTCCACTACTCACCTCCATGGGCTGCAGGGGGACAGCCTGCCATCTCACTATGGGCTGCAGGGGCATCCCCTCCTCTGGCGCACCTCCTCACCCTCCTTCTCACTGACCTTGCTGTTTGCAGAGGAGTTTCTCTCACATTCCAATCTCCTCTCCTACTGCAAGTTTCCCCTTCTTAAATTTGTTATCCCAGAGGCACTACCACCGTCACTGATGGGCTCGGCCTTGGCCAGAGGTAGGTCTGACTTGGAGTCAGGGAAGCTTCTAGCAGCTTCTCACAGGAGTCACCCATGTAGCCCCTCCCCTGCTAGCAAAACCCCCACCACACAAACCCAAAACATAGGTGTGTATTCCCCCATTCTGTGTGTAAATTGTAGAACTTTTCTCACTTATGAAAGAAATGAAGAACTTTCATATCTTACACCCAAAAGGTGAAAGAACTTGAGTACTAGTGAAAGACCTTGAGACTGCTAAGTTGTCTGTTAAAATTGATGGAGCTTACTTGACTTTTACCCTTGAGAAACAGAAAATGGGCCAATTTTTCTGAGTTCCTTAAAACAGGCCTTGTAGATAAATTGAAAAAGCAGAGAAATTACTTTGCAAGATTATGTGAGTGTCAAGGATGTCTGGGAAGGGGCCTTTTCATCAGGAAATGAAATGGTAATTCAGAGAAAGACACTTAGGAGCTTGTATATTCTTTCTTTTTCTGAGTTTGCTAGTTCAACTAAAATGTCATTGTATGTTTCCTGTTACTCATAGTGAAAAAGGACACAGTACAGAAGACATCTATTTCTTTTTTCCCTCACCCTGTCAGTCTGTCAATGTCATCCTTTATGAAGACCTTGTGGAACGACTTCCAGGTGATCTTGAGAAATGAAAAAAACAGAAGTGATAATGCTTTCCTGCTCTGATAGGAGACTACCCAGGTGCAAGCTGTCCTCTGCCCCTATAAGCCATATTAAGCTCTTAAACCCTGAATAGCACTATCCAATTCTGCAGGTCTCCAAATCACATTCTTATCACTATTATTTATGCTGTCTGAGGAGATCATTGTGCAAATATATCTATACTTACCCTTGCATAAATCAGAAATCTTTTTGAGCAATCAATTAAAAAAAAAGCCCAGAGGTTAATCTGTCCCTTCTCTTTTAATGACTCTTCCCCCATGATATGTAAACTAAGCAACTACAAACTGTGGGAAAGGATTGCAGAAGAATATACTCTGCAAAGGATTTACAAATACATTTTGTAAACAAGCATGTATATAACTTTTCTAAAAAAAGAAAAAGTGATGCATTTTACATTTATGTATGATTACCTGGAGATTACTCCCTGACTGCTTTTTACAATGCACTGAATGCACCTTTAGGTAGGTGCCTTTAAAATCCAGCTATTTATGTCTACATAATTGTTATTTTGAATGTCTTCATTAGCTCTGGACCAAATTAAGATATTGTATTTAACGAAAACTTTGTGAAGAAGACACTATGATTTCCTGGCTGTAAAAATGGTATCTAGAATCTGAAGGTAAGGAATACTTCCAAAGTTTGAGAAAATACTGTCTAAAACCAGGTTTTGAATGGTATTCTGGTGGTGCACACAGACTACCCCAGAGGAGATGTGGAATAGCTCTTCCTGTACATGTGCAATTACAGAACCAGAGGCTAATGTATCTGGTACCACTGAAGTAAAACAATTCTATGGTGTTCTTGTCATGGTACTCCTATATAAAATGTTTATTGTAATTAGAATAATTGATTGTATTTGTGTGTAAGTTTTTGACAAAATGCCTTGAAGGGACTGAGGAATCTCATCATGTTTAGTGTTATATTTTCATGTTTGCTTATTACCTTTTGTCCTAGTAGTACCAGAAGGCTCTGGTAGTCCCAGGATCAATTTCTTGTGCTCAAGAACATGAAGTAATTAAGAGGAGAAAAGAATGCTGAAAAAAAAAAATCTCTCTTAAGCTTTTTATTGTAAATCATGAACATATACTTAGGAATATATCACATAAGTTTAAATACTTTTTGGAATAGAATGTTTGGGATGATATTTGCTAATAAAATCACAGCATTTTATGCACTCTGTATTTTGCTTTCTTATTTTAAGCAGGAGAATAGTAAGAGTTAACAATAAATGTTGCTTTTCTATAGTGCTTTTGTAAAATTGTGTTGCCAGATACAGTCTGCTTTTATTATTATGGCAAATTGCTGAAGGTAGACAAGCTACTTTAATTTGTTTCAAAGAAGAAATCGTTTTATATACAACTATAAAAGATTGAGTAGTTTATAACAGAAATACATTGGCTTAAGGATTTTAAAATGAGTTCTTATTACTGGTCTGAAGAAATGTTTCTTTGGAAAGTTTTCATATACATCAGTGTCTTCTAGTATTCCAGTGAACAGTATTTTTCTTTCATTACTCTCACATTTATCTTTAGATCCAACAGTTTCCAGCAGAATCTAGGCCTTTACCTACACTTGAAAGCCATACGGGGTTTCTATTATGCATTGTTATACGTGACCTTCTATCACGGTCCCTTGATTATTTTTTCTTAACTGAATTGATCTAAATCTCTGGTTCCTACATGTTTTGAGCCTATGGACCATTGCAGCCTCTTCCTCTGTCACAGAGACAATGTAAACTTCGTAGAGGCACACTGTGTCTTGATTGAAGTACAAAAGTGTTGACACCAAACACTGTCAGCTGCAGTACTTCCTGAAAATCTTCTGCTCTCTTCCCCATAAATCACAGCTATGTCCTGGCCAAGCAATGAGCAAAAGGATAAAAAGGCCTCGGTAGAAAGAGCCACAGTGAGTGCAATATATTAATTGTTCTCATGACAGCAGCTAATTTCTTTTCTGGGCTACTCCACTGTACATAGACTCACCTGCACAGATGTGCTACTCTTGGCAAAATCTGTCTGTGTGATACACATGCTTGATGCACTGGTGGTAGTCCTGTCCCTTCCTGGAAACACTGAATAGTCTCTAAAAGGATGAGTGGCCTGTGGTTGTTTCCTGATGCTGAAAGCACGTTGATACAAGATGCTTTACATCTTGTGTTGTGAGAAGAGCAGAGTGGCCTTGTTATGCTAACTAGTGGTGGATAAGAAAATAAGAAAACCTGTATGTTGCAAAATGTTTAAGATACCAGAGGAAATTGCTTTTGGTCGACCTTGCAGTTCCCTGGGAAGATGAGAACCTTAGGCACTTTTAGATAATTGAGCTTAAAAGCGTCAATATGTGGCTTGTGTTAAAAGAATGAAAATCAAGAAAAGATAGATATTAGAGTTACTAACGAACGTTCTTCAGGATAAGTTGTATCAAAACATGTAAAGTGTCCCACTGTGCAGAATCACTAGAAGAGGGTGAACTAGTGGACAAGCGAGGAAGACTATCGAAGACCACCAGAGGACCCCTGAAGACCACCAAAGATCTCGAGTGCGCCTGCGCCGAGGGCATTCACATATATTAATGAGTTCCTGGAATTCAGACGAATATGTTAATTACTTCCAGGAAAAATCATGAATACGTATATCCATTTTGTATCTAACCCCAACTGTTGAAAGAATTGGTATGCACAATAGGCAGAACGATCCCCCGTGCATCCAGCACTGCAATAAAGAATGCCTGCTTTCCAAAACTCCAAAATTGAGTCACAGAGAGTTTCTGAAGCACCGACTTATGGTAATAATGTAAGATGTCTGCTGTTGAAAAGGGCTGGAGGCTGGGGCTTCAAAATAAACAGTACTGCTTACCACTTTAATTACTTCTTAAAAATCTAATGTATCTATCTGTTTTACAGATTTATATTTATGACTGTCTCATTAGACACCAGAAATTTATCAATAATTTCCACAAGCATGAGTACTCTCTTGGCTTGCATGATTATTTACATTTTGAATTTATATGTTCGCCTGTTTCTGAAACTTTTGTGGTGTTCTTGCTTGCATTCTTCCTTGCAAAAGCATCAAAAATTCAGTGTGTTGCCTCAGTGGAGATGTATACCATTTAGGGCTTTAGTGCACTCCCAAAAGACGATTTTCATAAACTTGGGGGCTAAAAAAAAAGCAAAACAAAAATAAAGACTCTGCCATTTTTCTTGTGTTGTAAACATCGACAAAAAAGCCTTGTTTTAGGAACAATAAAAATAGAACAGGTAAATAAATCAGTTACAGGAATCCATTTTATTTCCTGTGTGAAACAATACCAGAGTTTTCTGCTTAGAGCTGCCTGGACTGTTCACAAAGGGTGAATTAAATCTCAAAGGCTTAGACTCTGTGTTACGCACACATGTAATTTACATTAAAACTTGTAAGATTAGATGCAACTGTACTTTGAAGATGCACAAAGTAGAGTTCATTATCAAATTTTACTGTAATACTAGAACAGATGGTGGTGTTAAAAGAGTAGTCAGTTTAATACCTAACTGGTTTTCAACATAAAAGTGAGTTAGGAATGTTTTCAGATATAGCCTACACCCATGAATTAGGGTGTCAAAAAGCACAGCTTTAAAATTGGACTTTAAGAAATTGTTTTATCTTTCCTTACTCTGTGTTTTCAGAGACAGGCTGAGTGAAAGAGGGAAATGAAGAGCAGACCATATTGGGGTAACAGTTGAATTCTATTTAAAGAAAATATAGAGAACACTTGTTTGTTTATAACACTTGTTATTTGTTATTATTGTTAAATATTTGGAGGTGTTACCTGTCAACAATGGAATACAATACAGACAGAAAAAGAATTTTTAATCAGTAACCTTTTGTTGAGAAATGGAAGTTTAGTGAAAGAAAGTATGAAGTGTGTCATATCCAAGCAAGATGCAGCCAGAAAATAGAGCCCTAAAGAGAGCAGAAAATTTCATGATAGGGCCTGTCTAGACAGTACAGCAAGACTCAGGTGTACTGTAAATCAGGGGGTTTATGGAGATAAACCAGCAAGTATATCTTGCACATTTACATTGTGTTCTTTCACTAGATGATATTACAGCAGAATACAGAACCTATGATTGCCATAACTAATACCTACAAAAATTCAGTCTTAAATTGTGTGATTAAATGCTGTAATACTATACTAATTTGTTATGGGAAGTAATTTGTTACAGTGAGTTTCCTTTTATATGTCAGCCCTTTCTATCATTAACAGCTTTTCCAATGGGAAATTTTCAAGAGTGGCTTTGGGGGTTTTTCTCACCCTCTTTTATATACAGGTTCCTTACAGATAAATTTAAAGTGAGGCTGGTGGCAGATGACATTGCTAAATTAGGTTCTCATAACACCCATCTTTTCCACCTAAAGTAGATTAGCAGAGTACTTACAAAAAGGGGGCGAAAAAGAACACATTCAAAATGTACTCTTAAGTACAATTTTATTCCAAGAAAGTGCCTCACAGAAAGGTTGAAAATACCTTTAAAATTGTAATGTCTTTGTAATCTTTTAATGTCAGGGGAAAATACTGGTCCATTTATTTGAATCTGATACTTTGTGACAGAAAATGAAGCTTGCAACCTTTTAACAATTGTCTGCCACATTTAAATGAATATTGTAATGCCTAATTCTTACTATGTAAGAGATCATGTTTTATTGGAAGAGATTTAGGAGGAAAATGAGAGAACGTCTTACATAAATTTTCAACATGGCTGGAGGCAATGCAAAAGTATATTGACTGTAAGTGATGTCTGTAGTGGAATTGTTTTTCAGACCATACTTCACACTCAGTCAGAATTTCCATTTTACATCCTTATTTTTTCAGATTAATGTCTGCCTCTGAGAAACTTGTGAGCGTTTATATGTATGTATATCATTCATGATACAAATTTCAAAGTATAGTTTTAAAACATAGAAGTTTGTATTTCTTAGTGAAAGCTTTGACTAACAGAAAAAGGAAAACAGTAGCATCCTAAAAAATTATTTAGTCCTGCAGTAAGCAGGAACTTACTAGAATCTAATATAATGCACCATCAATATATGCTAACATATAGACTTGAAAAGTCTTTTTTGGGTTGGTATGAGAGGCAATCCCCACTGCTGTTGCCTCTTTTGCCTGCAGGAAAGCTGAGTAGATGGTGATGAGGCTTATGTCTTTGGTCCTCCTTCTTCCTTCTCCTTCACCTCCATGCATCATTCACTCTCCCTTCCTCAACGTGGTATGCATATTGCATACCTCATTTATCAGCTCCGTCTTTTCCCTTCTCTGATTGCTGCAGAGGGCTGGGAGCAGGTTCCTTGTGCCTGTCTCTGACAGAGAAGCCACGGAGGTGAATAAATGCAACCTGCTCATGAACTCTGCGAGGCTCTGAGGAGGAAGATGCTGGTGGTAGTACAGGTGGCATTGGTAAAGAAGGGACCTCCAAAGAGAAGAGCTACCTCCTGTATGTCCTCATCTGAGCTGCCTGTCCTGGGTATGTGGAGCCAAGTCACAACTGAGGTACAAAGGCGTGCAGAAGAGTAAGAAAGAAGAAAGTTGAGAGTACAGACTTGCCTGGGTGCTGTAATGCCTGTTATGACACAGTCTGTATTAGTTGTGTTTCCTCGTCACAAGCCTGGTAATTGCTGTTGTGCAGTGATGGCCTGCCACCTTCATGGTTCAGCGTATTTGGAAAAGTGGAGCAAAGCCTTAGAGGAAAAGCTGTTAAAACTAGCCTACAATCAGCTCTAGATAAATCTAAATTTATGTTTTATTTTAAGTTATAAAGGTAGCACTTGCCTTTTGGGGATGCTTTAACATCATTAACACTGATTTTTCCCCAAATGAGGTTTTTTTGCTGGACCAGATTAGTGTAAATTAAGAAAGAAATTCCATGTGAGTGAAATTCAGGCTGGATGAAAAAAGGGCCCTTTCTGGATAGCTCATCTCAGTGCTCAGCATTATCTCAGTGAGACATTTCTCCTTGCTTTTCTGGCAAAGGACTGTCCATAATGTTCCTCAATATTTAATGTCTCTCAAAAGTATCATGAAGCTTATCTTCTATAAAAACATGAGGCGATGACTGTAATGGAAGATAAAATGAAAAATAGGTATGCAAAGATAACAGCTATTAGCCTGCATTTCTTTTGGCCTGACTCCTTTTTCCTAACTGCAGTCACAGAAGTTTTTGTGTATAGGGGGCACCCATGGGCACTAACGAATCTATCCAGTCAAAATTAAATCCCTACAGAAATCCTATCAAACCTTCCTTCTTTTCTGACCTTCAGTTCATCCCTTCCTCTGTCTTCCCTCTCTCTCCTGCCCTTAAAACCTCTCCCTTCTGCTGAGGAGCAGAATGCAAGTTTACTTTATCAATGGAACAGGCTACAGGAGCTGTTAACTGTTTCCAGGCAGTGGCTTAATTGCTGGTAGCACAGAGATGGTTTTCTTAGTCAAGCCAAGCGGGATCACAGTATGTCCTGTAGTAACTGCACTGAAACCATGGTCAGGATAGATCTTCATCTTCACAGCAAAGGTTAAGGACTGCCAATGTGAGCAAGGCACAGATATGGAGGGTTCAGGAAAGGCATCCTCTTCTGGAGGGAGTCCTTGCAGATGGGGAGTACAGAAACTTAGGACAATTAACACAAGATGAAAGAATGGAAGGGCTTTTTTGAGAGTGCTATGGCTAAAGTGACTAAGGGAATGTAGGACAGGGCTGGAGGTCCAGTATTTAGGGAAAATGCTTAGTAGGGGAGGGATGAGGATGGCTTTTCTAGATCTTATGGTACAAGGGTGGTGGAGGTTAGGTAGTGTGGACTCCTGCAGCTAAAGACTCAGGGCTGCAGTGTATTGATTTACGGTAGGTCATTGTATGACTTGTATGTATATGGGAAAGGAAGGAAATTTTGAAGTGTATGTCTGATCTCAAAAGTTTGATACCTTCTGTGTTGGGCTGTTCTTCATTTAAATTTAGAGCAATATCCAATTCCTAGTAGTAAGTTAAATGCAAAGTCTCTGTAGTTTTCTTGCAGATTAGTTTTTCTAAAGTTGTTAATATTTTGTAATCAGAGTTCCTTCTTTGCTATTTTCTGCTTTTCAGAAATATTCAATAAATATACAAGAAAAGACAAAACCTTTAACAGTTCCCTTAATACATTTCAACCAGTTCTCATCCTTTCTGGCAGTCTGTCCAGTCATTGTCATTTTCTGTGTTGAACATGTGACCTTTTTTTTCTGTAAAGTTAGAAAAAGATTTTTGTACAAATTATCATGAGCCACAATTTTCAAGGGAATTTCTTCAGATTGAAAACATGCTGTTTCTAGCTCCTAGTACGCGGTTATTATGCCATAAAGTTAAATCCAATCAAATTACTAGTTCCTGCACAGTTTCAATTTCCCAGAATTTTAAGCTTGAATCAGAAATCCAGTATTGAAAATAAATTTCTCGGTCATCAGCCTCTATATTCAATAAGACTTTTGATGACCTATCGCCTTAGAAAATCTGATCTAACAGTTTAGGACTGAGCTGGGATCTGTTAATCCTCTTCTTTTAAAAAAATCCCATTGTACTTTTAATACATAAATGCTCCATACTGTGCAAGTGCCCTGGACTAAATAGAGCAGTTGTGTATCCTTGCATATCCAGTATTTTCTTCATTTGCTTTCCACTCATTTCCAGTCTTGCAGTAGTTGATCTTTGTGGCTAGACTCAAAGTATTCATGACAGTCTTTTCTGTGACAATTTTTTCATACTGCTGGCATTTAATTGAAATACTTCATTGTTTGCTTGTTTCTTGCTGGTTTTCTTTGTTATATAAACTGAATGTGCTACTTTGTGTAGCAGTACTTCGTTGTAGCTGTGGAAATTTAAAGGTGTGAATGAGGCTGGTGGTCAGACGTAAGATTTTTGGCTTAGAGCCATACAGGTCACATGTGCTTTTCTTACTGGATGATGTCAATGTGAATACTTGCTAACTTGGTAAGGAGAGCTTGCAGTTAAATTCATCGGTGGGGGTGGACGGTGTTGCGACTTAATGCCAAATTAGAAGTGTGGAGACTAAGTGGACTTGCATACTTCAGTCACAGATAGATGCACAGTGCTACTAATTATATGACTTCCCTGTCCTAATGGACAGCACGAGCTGGGGCCATCTATTATGTATTCTTTGAATCCCTTGGCTAGAAACACCTTCTTCCTTGTAATACACTAAATCTTCTGATGGCCTTGAAAATTTTTGACGCCTGTGCCCAATCCGTACTTGTTATTTTTCTCATTTTTATTTTTCCCTCTTACTATGCCAGTCCTTTTCCACTACATGGGGCCTTGTCATCCTTTTTCGTTCATTTCTGGTAAATTAAGCTTTCTGTATTTATCCATACAGACTCTAAACTTACTTTTTATACATAGCTACTACATTTGCTCCTCATTGAGTCCTTCCACAAGGCTCATTTAAACCATGTTACTGGACAGACCCGCCCCCCCCCCCCCCAAGACTAGTAAGGGATAAAAATTAAACCCAGAGAAATTAAAATAATTTGTAAAAGTTAGACAAGAATTAGGTATATATATTTTTTTATTAAGAAAGATGAGAGAATAAAAATACCAATGAAAGAATAGTATAGTAGGATTAATTACAGTGTACAGCCCCAGTTCAGCATCAGAATCTGCTGGCAATGATCACTGGAGATACATAGTCATTTAAAGGTCAAATAAATTTATGTAAATTAATCTCAGTGGAAGTTATAGACTTTAAGAGTTAAAGGTAGTAGCTGCTAGAGATAGGTATGGTAATAAAAATAGAAATTCAACATAAGAAAAAAGATAAAAGAAGCTGAAGGTGGCCCAAAGAACGGAAGATATATAAAACATTAGCTAATAATATTATCACTGCAAATGCTTCCATTCTTTAATGCAAAAGGTCGGTCTTTGAGAAGGAGTGATGGTCCTCTTAAGCAGGAAAAGTTGGCAACTGGAAGATTGATAGAAACCCATCACAAAAGAACATTTGATCTTAGGAAGGGAATTTGGGGACATTCAAAATACTACCTGTCACTGAAATTGTGATCTGCTATAGTATCTTTATACCAAATAATGAGGAAAAGGCATTTTAATAGTTAGATTAATTTTAATAATAGGGTTAATACATGGCTATGAGTGACAAGCTATCTTGGAAGCAAGGCTGGCTTTACCAATTAAACTTTTATCTCTGCCAAAAAAGGGGGCAGACTGTTACCTAACTTCAGGAAGAAACCATAAGCTCTCAGGATTAAACATGAGTGTATGATCTAGAGTGCCTTAATTGACTCATTGTATTTGCTATGCCAGAATTTTTCTTGTCTCTTCTGGTGTTAGCTTTTGAAAATCATTATTAATACAAAGCCTCAGTATTTTGTTAAGTTCTCCACACCATACTCATGTCTTATATTCTGCAAAGCATCAGAACTAAATTCTGCTGCTTGCTGTGGCAGACTGGAGAGACTGGGACAATAATAAATTTATATATAATAAATTTAATACACTATATATATGTAAAATAAATTTATAATAATAAATTTAATACACAATAACGTAGAAACAGATTGCATTTTTCATTTTCTTACTTAATCAGTGACTGTCTCCTATGTTATTTTCTTGGAGATTAAATTCAGTTTATCTTAAGCTATCACTACACTTCCATTTTTTTGTATGCTGGAGGTTTCTGGACTGGTAACACAAAGCTGAACTGATAAGGACCACAGATCTGCAGGCTTTAATGGCTATGTAAGGTAGAGTTGGGACATAACAGAGATGATATCAGAGAGGTTTTCAGTTGTAGTATAAATATCTTAGTTGGATGGTTTGTCTAGAATATTCACCAACTATATCATTAAGGCAGGCATTGTGTTGTAATTTTTATTTTCCCCTTAACACTCCATTTAGAAGATAGGGTGTGTAAATGCTCTTCAGACCTCTTGTTTCTGGCTGTCCCTAGATTTACGGAGGAAATACTGAACGGATTATAGATTCTCTGTGCTGCTCTCCATAACACCATTTGTATGGAGAACACAGAAAAGACTTCCTTTTCTGTACACATTTTTCAGTCCCTAGGGTTATTGCTTCCCTTAACAAAAGCCTCGGCTTTTGCACAGTACCTGCAAAAGTTCCTGATGACAAAATATTACCCAGCACCACCCCATATTCAGGGGTAAACCACACACTGCAACTGTAATCTCTTTGTCATTCAATAGAGTGCCAAAGACTCTCAGAAACTGGCTTGCACTGTACCAGTACTGCTAGTCTGCTCAATGGGGACAAACACAAAATAAGAGATGTTGTGGATACTGTGCACTGTACCCTAAATACAGGTTGTAGACAAAGACCTTTGCCAGTGAGGTATAATTCAGAGCAATCCTGAAGCCTCTCTGAAATGTGCTGCAGCTGGGTTCCTAGAGCTAAGTCATCAGAGATGCTGCTGTTCAAGACATCGCAGAGCATATCTTTGAGACTAACATTTCAGTTTTCATACAAATATCCAATTTATTACCATCATCAAGGCCCATCTATGTATATAAAACCAACAACAAACAAAACACAGATTTGTTTATTTTAAACATTGCCCACTAGTAAGTAAAACTAACTGTAATTCCAAGATAGTTTATAGTCCTGGAGAATATTTGTATTCATGCCATTGGACAGTGGATCATTCTCAGCTAAATGCATGATAATATACTTTCTTGATTTTAGGGATTATTTCAGTATTGATCTTTATTGTGATAATACTCTACATAAAAAAAAAATGGTTCTGCTAGTATTTTCAGTCTGGAAATCAATGAAGGTGTGGTTAAATCAGTTGTCTCACTTATTTTTCATGGTGATTTACACATTTCTTGGAATTTTTCCATCCGTTAAAACCTGATGGAGGAAAAGCATAGGTTATTTTCTTAGCAATGTTTAGAGACATAGCAAAAGGTAGGCCATTTGGTGGAGCATAAATCAACCACTCTCTCCACCTACATTCTGCTTTACCCATTTTTCAAAATGAGAGGTACTTTAATAAATAGCAGCTCTTGCCACTATACATGCACAGTGATGTTGAAAAATCATCCTCATTCTGGTCATCTAGATTTGCAGTTTTTTAAAAAAGTCAAACTGCAGTTAACTGTATCACTGCTGTATATTTGCATTTGAAATCTGTTTTTCAGAAAGGTTTTGTCAATAGCCTGTTAATACAATCAGGGCAGCATTGATTTAATGCTTTTTACTTTCATCTTTCCTTCTAGTTATGGTTTTAATACATACTTCTTTGTTTCCCAAAGACACCCAGTGTGAAGCAAGCACTAAATAAAAAGACAGAAGGAAAAGGTAAATATGGATTTGTATAAGTGAAGCAGAAAAAAAAAAGGTTAATAGAAATTAAGTAAATGAGTAAGATTCAGAAGGAGCCAAATCTGGAGAAATAGCTAGCACCAGATTTGGAACCTGATTAACGGAAGTCAATCTTTGATGTATGATGTGAAAATGGACAACATATTCAGGACAGTAAGACCCATCCAAGATCAAGAGATCAGCATGAGAAAGCATGCAAGGAAGAGTAGGAAGGAGTAGCAAAGTAAAAATAGTAGGGGGAATGCTAGGGCTAGAAACAGGGCAGTTTTAAGAGTGGTTAGATGACCTAATCTTCAAATTACAGAATAAGATCCCATCACCATACTAGACAGAGAGATAGGGTTCACAGCAGGTTTTCAAGGGTAATTTTAGTATATCCCCCTATCTGCCTAACCTGGAGAATATCTAAATTACACTTAAACCTTTAAAGTTCCTAGGTACCTTGTATTTCTGCTTTTCTCATATGCAGAACTGGCAATGTCAGAAAGGCATGTCTCAATGTCTTTCGTGAGTGGGTGCTAGCAGGATTCAGTCAGGCCAACAACCCATGTTCCAGAAAACAGGAGCAGTACACTGAGAAGACTGGAGCTCAAATTATGTTGTTTAAAAGCTTTTTTAGAAAAGGACAGATCTGTTTTGAACACAAAACGTTTTTTGCCAAGCTGGAGTAGGACTGGAAAAGTGAAGTTTGAGGCACAAACCTCTGCTTTGCATTTCCTATAGCAAGCTTAGGAAACTCACTTTTGAGCTTTCTGGCTTTTATTTTCCTTATTCCTGCTAAGCCTTTCCTGAACTGTGAATTCCAGTAGCTGAGAGAGCATTTTGGCTAGTAGTCCAAACCTCAGACTCATATGTGAAGCCAGTCCAACAGAGGGAATGACATGCACCTCACAGAGCCCAGGCCCTCTCAACCATGCAAAGCAGAACTGTTATTCAACAGTGATGCAGGTCTCATACTATACCATTATTACTTGTTTTGTTGTTGTTCAAAAATTATGCAGTTTTCATGCTGTATCATTATTACTTTTTTGTTGTTTTTGAAGAAATTTATTGATTTAAGAATTTATATGTAATTATCTTTGTCTTTCATTTGATTTCCTTTTGTAATTTGCTTTTCCTCACCTGCTCTGACTCTATCCCAGACACTCTATTGATCTAATAGTGAGAAATGAAGGTATGGGGGCAGTACTGACTGTTTACAATGCACATGCAATTAAGACAGTAAACTTCAGGGCTCTTCTTGAAGCTCTTCCTCACACATGTGCTTGTACTCCTCATATATGTACACAAAACAACTAACTTAATTGAAGCTGATGATTGTAGTAGCATAAAACCAGGATGAAAGAGAAATGCATCAGCTGTTTACTTAATAGGTACTGAAAGCTGAATTCACTACTAAATCATATTATTAATTCTTCCCTGAACAGACTTATATGTATGTACCTGCTCACGTGTATGCATAGAGCCTGCAAGGCTATCTAGGTGTTACTTACCAGTCTAGGTTAAATACAGGAAGATACTGAATGCACTTCAAGGTTTATGCCCTGTAGGTAGTAAATATCTTAAAATAAAAACCTGGCAGAATCTTTGAAGAAGCCACTAGAAAGATGACTAGGTTAGCTCACAGACTTTTTTCTTTTTTTTTTCCTCTTGCAGAGCATCTGTTTATGGTTTGAAAATATTAATTTGAAGAAAAGCAGGAATTCTGTTTAGGGACTACTTGCACTGGGATTACTCATTGAGATTGTTTCACTGTAGTAGTGGTTATTGGAACATAGCAGCTGAACCAATTGCTGCATTTGGCAGCAGGGTGAGTTTCTTCTAATTACATGCTGATGTAGGTCTTGGTGAGAAGGAGGAGAATCTACACAAGCTGCTTTTCTATCTTGCACTGAATAGGGACCATAACTGAAAAAAGTTTCCTTTCTTGGTTTAGTCTGTGTCCCAACCTGTTTTCCTGCAATTCCAAATGGCTTACACTGTTCTTTTCTCATCTTTGTTTCTACATAGTCCCTGGAGGAGAAGCAAGGAAGGTAAAGGAAGCCAAGCATCCAGAAATATATTTTAGCTGGAGTCGTATTTTAGAAACATGCAGCTTTACATGGAAGAGATATATTCTATCTCTACAAACTGCTGTAAATGTTGACATGTTGCAGCTCACAAGTTATATTGCTTCTTGATCCCTAATGCATTGTGGTACATAGCTGATACTACAGTAATTCTATTTCTGACACGGTGCCTATTGCTTTCATAAGTTTTCTGCTTCGCTACTCTTGTCTCAGGTGAGGATTTGTCTGAAATTGTTATAAATTGCGATGCCCATTATTATTTTTGTGTGCTATTACTATATTTTATGTACAAAACTGACATCTTTCCATACACTTCAAGCTTGTCTAACAGGAAAGCACTTTCACGCCTCGTCCAGTAATCTGTAAAAATGTATTCTTCACTATTCTAAAGGATTATTAGATAAGCTGAAAAATATTTGAATGTGCTTCTGTTAAAAAGGTATACAGTTATTTGGTGAATACATTTGAGCTTCAAGTTCATTACAAATGCCCTTTTCACTACACAAATTATAGAAATCATTTGGTATTTTTTCTATGGTCTGATTGGGTGATTTATGTCACTAAGCAACAGAAAACACTGGGTACTCAAACTTTTACAATGAAGTATTTGTGCTTTTTTCATTGGTTAAATACTAGTAAAATCATACATTACTGTTTCTGTGTTTTGTCTGCACAGTCGAAGAGCCTCTATTTAAAAGTGGAACAGAAACACTTGATGCTTCTAACATCTTGGTGGCACTAGTGTTCACAAGCTGGTTCTTGGTAGCTTTCAGGTCCACTGAAAATCAGCTCTAGACATCTAATTTCTGTTAGCAGGGAAGCACAGAACTGCCTAAATTTTGAAAACTTCAATGACTACTTTGTACCTTAGGTTTTTATTTATTACGTGTTTCTCCCACTGTCTTTCCTGAAAGATTTTATTTGGAAAGTAAGTTTTGATACTTCTTACTCTACATGAAATGAAGGTGGTACTTAATATCTTTACCATTACAGTATCTGAAATGCTCAATAGTTGAACAATTTTTCTGACCATGTTTCTGTTTTCAAACCAGAGCAATATGTCAATACAGATGTTTTATCCATTGGGCAATTGGGCAGCATTCTGTACCTGCTTCATTTCTGTGAGGGGCTAAAAGGAAGAACTGATCTGATTTCTGTTTAATTCCAGAAGGCAGTTTGGAGCTGCAAATGCAGGTTGAGACACCAGCCACTGAAGTGTTGGTGTTAGGCCTATATTTATCTTCAGCCTTTCCTACTCATTAGCTTAATTTTTTTTTTTTTCTTTTGCTTAACATAGAATGTATTTTGAGTGTCTAGCTGTCTAGTGAATTGTTGATCCCCTGAAACAGATGGGAGAACACCTAAGTCCCACTTGTGAGGAAAGCTGTTCATCTATGGGAAGTTGACAAACATCCTAACTCAGTGTGATTACAAGGAGGGCATTTAGCACCTTTTGGATAGCCAGCACTTTACTGCACATAGTCTAAATATAAATAATGAATTTAAAATGTTATCATTAACATACCACCTAAAGTTCAGGCATCAAATGGAAAGTCTTATAGAAAAAAGGTTTTAGAAAAACACCAAATCTTTTACTAAATCTGTTAGTATATTTGGAAAATACAGGCTTTCTTTTGTCCTGTGTATCTAAAAATATGTCTGATTCTCCCAAGTGTATTAGTTTGCCTGCAAGAAAGATATTACATATTCATGCAAACCATGTCTTACTGGTATCCTTATCATCACAGCTGTAACAGCACATGTGACTGTTTAACATTTCATATTTTTTTCATGCCACTACATGTAAAGCACTCAAGGGTACATGGAAACAGGCTAGGAAAAGTCATTAAAAACAATCAAAAAGACATTCATTTTTGAATGAATATTCATGGATATTTTTTCTGTTATTTGCACAGCTGTATTTAAAACAGATTAATTTCGAGTTAAGACCTGTCCTGGTTTTGGCTGGAACAGAGATAATTTTCTTCCTAGTAGCTGGTATAGTGTTATGTTTTGGGTTCAGTATGAGAAGAATGTTGATAATGCACTGATGTTTTCAGTTGTTGCTAAGTAATGTTTAGACTAAGTCAAGGATTTTTCAGGTTCTCATGCCTACCCAGCAAGAAAGCTGGAGGGGCACAAGAAATTGGGAGGGGATACAGCCAGGGCAGCTGGCCCAAACTGGCCAACGGGGTATTCCATACCATGTGACATCATGCCCAGCATATAAACTGGGGGGGAGTTGGCCTGGGGGGTTGTTATGGATTTGTGTGGCGTGTTTTTTGTGGTAGCAGGGGAGGGCACTGCAGGGGTGGTTCCTGTGGGAAGCTGCTAGAAGCTTCCCCAGCTCCAAGTCGGACCCGCCTCTGGCCAAGGCCGAGCCCATCAGTGACGGTGGTAGCACTCTGGGAGAACAGATTTAAGAAGGGGAACCGGCAGTGAGTAGGCGGATTGGAATGTGAGAGGAACCCCTATGCAGATACTGAGGTCAGTGAAGAATGAGGGTGAGGAGGTGCGCCTGAGGAGGTTGATGCCCCTGCAGCCTGTGGTGAGACGGCAGGCTGTCCCCCTGCAGCCCATGGAGGTGAGCAGGGGAGCAAATGCCCACCTACAGCCCATGGAGAACCTCACACTGGAACAGGGGGATGCCCCCAACGATGGCCGTGACTCCATGGGAAAGCCCGTGCTGGAGCAGTCTGTGACTGAAGATCGGCCCGTGGAAAGGACCCACACCAGAGAAGGTTGGGAAGGACTGTCTCCTGTGGGAGGGACCCCACGGTGGAGCAGGGGATGAGTGAGGAGTCCTGCCCCTGAGGAGGAAGGAGCGGCAGAGACAATGAGTGATGAACTGACCCCAACCCCTGTGCCCTGTTCCCCTGTGCCGCTGGGGGAGGAGGTAAAGAGAACCGCGAGTAGAGTTGAGCCTGGGAAGGAGGGAGGTGTGGGGGGAAGGTGTTCTAAGGTTTGGTTTTACTTCCTAATATCCTTGTTTTGATTTGACTTGTAGTAAATTAATTTTGTTTCTTCCCCAAGTTCAGCCCGTCTTTTGCCTGTGACCATAAGTGGTGAGCGATCCCTCCCTGTCCTTGTCTTGACCCACAAGCCTGCTTTTATATTTCTCCTCAACCCACCATGGCCTGGGCAGGGGGGAGTGAGCGAGCGGCTGCATGGTAATTTGTTACAAGCTGGGCTGAAACCACAACAGGGGTGCAGATCACTGCTTGGGAACTAACTGGGCATCGGTTGGCAAGTGGTGAGCAATTGCATTGTCCATCACTTGTTTTGTATATTCCAATCCTTTTATTATTTTTGTCATTGTATTATTGTTATTATTATCATTACTAGTTTCTTCCTTTCTGTTCTATTAAACTGTTCTTATCTCAACCCACGAGTTTTACTTTTTTCCTTCCAATTTACTCCCCCACCCCACTTGGTGGGCGGGAAGTGAGTGGGCGCCTGCATGGTGCTTAGTTGCTGGCTGGGGTTAAACCACGACAGACCTGAGTCTGCCACCATCCACCACAACAGATACAAAGAAATGGAGCTGGCTTGGCAGGGAAGCTTAAACTAACAGGATAAGGAGCTCTACATCCTATTCTGGCTCGTTTAAATGTGGCTATTCTTTCCCCAGATTTAACAGCTACCACTTTCCCCTTGCTGAAAGGGGTTTAATTGCTTAGACTGAGGAAACACCTGATTTTTTTCTTGAGTTTTCTATTACATGGCTCTGTGCTCAGACTTTAATATAACAGTCTTCTGAAGTGCATGGACTTTAAAGATTTTTTAATGAAGAAAACAGGAGATTATTACTATAGAGTATAAAAAAGTGTTACAAGACTATGCTCAGCAATACTGAAGATGTCATGCATTTTTATAATTGAAGTCAGACTGTTAATGTGCCTATTTTGTATAAAATAACTATACATACTCTGACTTCAGAAATTTTAATATTTACACTACAGAACTCATCAAAAGAATACATTGTATATAAATATATATGAATATATATATATGAATACAGATTTCACTTGCATTTCTTCTACCAAACACGTAGTTGTATAAAGTCATATAGCCTTACAGTCCATTTCATTATGATGTAAGTATATTGTTCTTTGCCACAAGTATGTATTCAATTTGTCTTTGGAAAATGGAATATAAATTTTAAAGATTAAATCTGTTATTTGATATTTCTCTAAACAGATTTTTATTTTTGTCACTTCTTTCATTTCTTGTAATAGAAGATTAAGGCTTGAAGATTTTATACTTGTATTTTGGATTAAGTTATTTAAACATACTTGCTTTTAGCAATTGTTTCTTTAATTGTTTGTTAACACTCTAAAAGTTGATTGTTAATAAATAACTTAGGTGTCTTTTTTTTTTCCAAGGAGATATTGTGCATTTAGTGCATTTAGTGCGTGCTCTTTTTTAGGGAACTGTTCTGAAAAATGAGGGTTTCCATTTGGAAAACCAAGGAACAGGCATTATTAAATATACTACTAAATTTGTGATTTCAATCACATACTCAGAGTTGTTTCTGTTATTGAGAGCTGTCTGTTGCCTTACAGGTTCCACAGGTCAGAAAAATAACTCTTTCATTCCTTACTACCTTATACTGTTCCTAGCACCCTCACGATTTATTCATTACACCCACTTCTTCCAAACACCCGGTGAGAATGTCAAATCAGTCAGGTCTCTAAAAAAGTAGGAAGGAAAGTCATCACAGAAAATTACCTGGACCTGCAAATTTTGCCTTGCAGGGAGTCAGTAGCTGCTTGTATAATGCTGCTCATGAAGTCACAAAGAACTGCAGGACCCTCTCAGATTTTGCAGTTCCATGTCATGCCAAGCACTAGTTATTCCATAGACCCTGTCAACTCTTTATTGTCTACCTGCATGGGCTATTTGTAGAAGCCCTTGCTATTAAAACTTTTACTACTTTTTTTAATAATATCTGAACACCATACAATCCTTTTTATTTATTTATTTCCCAGTGATTGAGGGGAACAGTCTTACACTGTTGTACAGAAGAAACACAGCAGAAAGGACTAGATTCACAAAGGAGTTTTGCTGCAGTATAGTGCAGCCTTGAATAAGATACCTATCTTGGTAGTATATAATGACCTGCTAAGACCATGTCAGTCTTCTCCTGCATAAAACACATTTAGGAAGAGGAGGAAGAAGACTTACAGCAAGTTTCCCAGATGTGGAACAGTCCATCAACACTAGCATGAGAAATGGAGCTGAAAATTAATTAGAGGTGGGAAAATTAAACTCTCAAGGGATGTCCAGGCACCTATGAATTTAGGTAGGACCTGTGTGAAGTATAACAACTTGATTTTGGATTAAGTGGTCCAAAGTTGCCCAATTAGGTCTTCAATTCATGTGAAGCTAGGCCAAAATGACTTGGCTAATGTCACCAAGAACCATGAAACTTGACCTGGGACCTCTTACTTCCAGGCCAGTGGTTTTATCATGCCTAGAATCAAAAAAACATTCTTAATGTGTATGTTTCAGCTTATCATAGCTAAGTAGTCTGCCTTTTTAATCTTCATGACATACCTATTTCTAAAGTTATTAGAAATGGATATGGAAACTGGATTACTCCTTTTCTATATACAGCAACATTTTAGTAGATAAGTAATGGAGTCGTATTATTTTCTCAGAGCTAAACTACCACAATTCATTCAACCCTTCCACTTTGATTTTGCTTTCTAGACTTCTGATCATTTACATTACTTTCCTGTAGACTACCCTCATCTGACTTAAGTAATCCCTTAGAAGCTTATTCTTGCATAGATGTAGTATCTTATGCTTGCCTCTGTTAAATTTAATCTTATTTTTTTTCAGATTATTTCTTCAGTTGCTCAGACTCATTTTCCAGTAGGAATTCTTAATTAGGTTCTTCACTGTACTGTTTGTGTGTTCTGGCTTCATGACATTTTTCTGTCACTCAGGTAAGCATACTATGTTGTCAAAGTTCTTAATGGATAGTACAGACTTTCCTGGGTGCCATCTTATGTTTCTCTTCCATTTGACAAACAATTACACAGTTACTTTCCTGCCAGTCTTGGATCCATGCTATGATACTTTCATCTAACATTGCTTTCTCTTTCCATGTGAAATAGTACCAGGAGTCTAATAAAATCAAGTAAAGACATCTACTAGTTATTACATATTCATTAGACTTCTTGCTCTGCACATGACATTCATCTGTCATAACTTTCAACAAATCATCTTGACTGTTACTCATCTCTTGTACTAGTGCAAGTGTTTATAGGTAGGGTCCAGTCTATTCCCAGGAGTTGAATCTGACCATGCCTCTTCCTTTTCCTGTGGCACACTTCCATCCTTAACATTCATGTTAATCTACTTAGGACTTGCACTTCTTATAGAAAATAATAGCCAGGATTTTGTGCCTCTGTAAACACTGCCCACACTTCCACAGCAGCCTCCAGCTGGGGCACCTTATCCTTATCCCCAAGTTAACTGTACAGTCACAAGACAAGCAGAGACATCAATAATACTTAGAGCTTTGGCTGTAGTTATACAATGTATGGCAAAGCTCACAAATATTTCTCATCCCAAATACCTTCCTGACATCCTCAGCACCTGTTTTAGGGTAGTTTCGAGGATTCCTGAGAAGGTAAACACACACACACTGACTATAAGGGAAAAAGCAAGCATTTTATTAACTACACATATGTTACGCTAAGGGTATTTTACAAAGCAAAGAAAAACTATTAACATACCGACCCAAGGACTGTGAAGAAGAAGATTAACCATCCATATGTTCCATACATTCTTGTGCCGTCTTGCGCTGCGAGCCCAGTACAGCAGTCGGTGGGTGCCAGCTTTACATGGGCATCCCCATGGAGGCAACGGTGACCTTGCCGTACACCAGCCCACTGCTCTTTGGAAAACCCTGGTATTTTATACATTTGTGGAGGAATGGGTGTCAACACTCGCGGCCAGTGAGTGCTGAAACACACCTCGATTGCAACATAGGGAGCCTATGGCACTTGCGCCCACTGGCCAGGCGCGCTACACGTGCCATAGCCATCCCTTCTGTTGGTTCATGGGCTCTGTGCACGCAGCAAATTACCAAAATCCATCAGTCAAGTCCACTATGTTCTAACCAATAGCAGGACTTTTGCAAGGTAAGCAAAATTATGTGTGGTGCGTTGTATTCCTCCAGTATTGCACGTACTACCTCCCCTAACATTGCTCTACTGTCTTATCCCCATGGTCAGCATTTCAAACAATAGACAATAAACTGTCTGTTCCCTGTGCTGACTGCATTTTTTAGTTATCTACCTCTTACTCAGTGTTCATCCACTGACTAAAATTCCATCTTTTAACCCTTCTTTACACAGCACCATATTAATGTTCATTGTGTAAAAGGAGGAAGCAGGTCTTGGGAGATCTAAGATTGCTCTTTGACTTGACCCCCTCCAACCATTTTTCCCCTCATATAGAAAGATGGTACATCAACATGTATCAGATCCTCAGACAAGGGGATGTCATTCAGCATGACCGTCCCGTGCACAGGCCAGTCCAGTTTGTCATGTAGCTCTTTTGCTCTTCTTAGTAATTTTTTATCTCTCAGATCCTCACTGTTGTAAGTGCTGCAAGACTCAAAGCAAAACAGATTGTTATCACTGTTACTTAAATCAATTAAATAGCACTGCTTTTTGTCTATAATTTTGGAATGAAGAATATACTGTAGGAATCCCCCCACCCCCAACAGCTTTTACCTTAACAACAGCCAGGTGGAAAGTCTGATAAAAACACAGCTCTCTTCCTTTGCAGGACAGTACTTACCCGGTCTAAAATATTCCCAGGTTTATATTGTTTTAATTAATAGCAAGAGAATATAAAGAGTTGGGGACTCAGACAGCTTCAAGATGCAACTGAGCATTATCACAAAGTTCAAAGATCTGGTGTAAACGATCAAAAAATTCTTTTACACCCTAAACAAGTGTTTCATAAGATTCATGTAGTGATATCTCATCTAAATTAACAAATATATACATTTGTTAGAATAATTTAATCTTCTACATATTGCCTAGCCCTGAACCTTTGGATTGGTCATTCCCACTGCCAGACATTCCCACTGCTGCCTCCTCTACCAACACTGCTACATTTGAGGGTAGCGGTAAAGGTGGGCTTTCACATGAACCCTCAGGCCTTGGGAGAGCAGCTGTTGGACCCATGGGAAACACTCTTATTGTGTTTGACAGCATCTTGCTTTGCGGATGGCTGCAGTAACTGGAAAGTCCATTTCAGGGGGTCATCTTCTACTCTAGTGGGAGACATGTCCTGGCCCATCAGGTTCAGAAGAGCAGCCTGGCAAAAACATTACACAGATTTTTTGGGGAAAAATGCAATAGCTGAACAACAGAGAACCAAGATATTCCAATTAGGCAATCAGTCCTGCAGAGGACAAGCAGAAGAGCTTGTGCAATTGGAAAACTCAAGTAATCAACGTACCATAAAAAAAAGAAAAATGTATGGAAATGTTATCCACTGTTCCTGATGTCTCTTATTAGGTATGGTCATAAAATATATTCCACTGGCTTTGAAATCCTGAGATTGAAAGATATATTTCCCTGTTTATACCAAGATAAAACTGAGACCTTTCAAAGTTTTTAAAGCAAATTCAGAAAGAGATATATTGCAAAATAGCTAATAATTTGATCATCAAGGTTCTCTAGGGTAAAAGAGACTGATCAAGCAAGAACATCATACTATTAGCCACTAAGATCTCATGCTCATACAACAAAAATCTCAGAGTCTTGGTATTTCCCAGTGTCATGTTTATTAATCCTGGTATTTTCCCATTATATTTGGTTTTGGCAAAATGAAATTTTCCAATTTTAAAAAAAAAAAAGTTTAAAAAAAATTCTTATTCTGCCTTAGTTAGTTCTAAACATATCCCTCATCGACGACAGTACCATTTTTCATGTTCATTAGTGAATCAGAGGTGTGAAAAATATATTTTATATTAAAATTTTGAATCTTCAGAGTTTCTGCCCCTAAAATGATCACTAGAATTTCTTAACGGAATCAGTGTCATTAGTCATTCCAACATATCAAAATGGTTTAAGGTTACAAATACTATACAGCCTACTACATCACAAGCAATAATCCAGATAATTTGGGAGATTTTTGTAGTCTGCTAAGAACAAAAGGCTGAACATCTACAACACCCAGCACAAAATAAACATCAAGGAGAGGACATAGACTGTCTATGTCTGGTGACCTCATTCAAATAAACAGACTGGGAAAAACTTCCAAGAACAATGTAAGTGAACAGAATCAAGGCATGTTATAGCAGTAAGTTTGCAATACTTGCACATGAGATTGATTGGCATTAAAGCTGCAGTGCCAAATTTCGCAATACTAAGTTGTAAAGAGCTAAGAAAATATTCTGCTAAGAATATTGCCTTTGCAATCTTTAAAACACTGGGCTAACCAAAGGAGGTCCTGTCTAACTTCTTATCTAGCTCAAGATAACAGGTACAAGAGATACACAGATACTTTTTTTAAGTGATCTGTAGCAGCTGATCTTTTCTCATTTGTTTTTATTGCAACAGTAACAATTGAATATATTAGTATGCCACAGGAGAAATAAGCACTAAAGAAAATATGAATTTTGCTCTAGAGAATGATTTTGACATAGTAAGGAATACGTGTTGTCAATGACTCCTTAAGCTGCTAAAACATTTTGTTTACTTTTTAAAAATTCTCACATTTAGTTAACAAAAACATACACTAAAGAACACTGAAATCAAATTATCTTTCTGATTTGGAAAATACTTTCAAGCTTCTGCTGAAGAGATTCTTTGATTTTTATAAACACAATTTGTTTTCTGAGAGGTACAAATGAATTGTAAATGTACTTTCAAAGGCAGGGTATAAATGTAGATAAAGTTATGGCTGGAAAGGGCAGTTTGTACTCTTGCTTGCATATAGGCTCATAAACCCTCAGAAGTATTGAGTCAAACTCAAATTTGTCAAACTGGTACTCGATTGCTTGCAGGTGATCCAACTTGATGTGACACTTCCTAAGTCTGAAAAATCAGCTAAACGTTAAGAGCATTCACTGTAGAGAATAGATTCTGTGCAAAAGAGAAACCTGCTTTTTCAGGTTGTTAGAGACTTACTGTGTTAGTTCCAATGGGGCTAATTAGCCTCTTCGTGCTTAGCTCATGTATGATTTTTCTTATTATTACACATTTACCTAGCAGAAACAACCACTCAATCTTTTCCAGGCATTTCTTTGGAGAAGCAGCAGGTATGTATTTCCATTCCCATCCCACACTCTTTTCGTACTCCTTCAGAAGGTAGTGGTTGACACTAAATAATTAATATTTTGACTTTCCAGGTTATTTCTTTCACTAGCAATTTAATACCATAGTGTACTGACCACAGTACCTTTTCTGTAAACATTCCTCCAGTTCAAAAGTAAAGCTCAGTTTGACTGTATTCATAATGCTTTTGTGTTCACTAGCTATGAAATGCTGAAATGCTTGAGATCTAACTACATAAATACCGATAAAAAGAAATTGTTAAGCTTGGCTGCTTGAATATACCATTGCAATGAATTTTATATTATATATTTGATTGTAAAATTGACAGGTTTGCTCTTCATACTGTGCTGATGCATTGTGCTTGTAGCACCCAGTCTGAGAACAAAGTAACATGACAAGTTGAGCTCACCCATTATGTACCACATAAATTATCCTCTGAGGAAATGTGTGCAAATATTACAGGAGCAATGAATCTGAATGTTTTTGTGTCTTTTTGAGTGTCGGTGTCGTGGTTTAACCCCAGGCAGCAACTAAACCACCACGCAGACACTCTATGACTCCCCGCCCCTCAACTAGACAGGGGAGAGAAAATATAACAAAAAGCCCATGGGCTGAGATAAGGACAGGGAGAGATCACTCAACCAATTACCGTCAAGGGCAAAACAGACTTGACTTGGGGAAAATTAACTTAATTTATTCCCACTCAAACCAGAGTAGGGTAATGAGAAACAAAACCAAATCTTAAAACACCTTCCCCTCACCTATCCCTTCTTCCCAGGCTCAACTCCACTCCCAATTTTCTCTACCTCCTAGCCCACAGTGGCACAGGGGGATGGGGAATGGGGGTTGCAGTCAGTTCATCACACATTGTCTCTGCTGCTCCTTCCTCCTCAGGGGGAGGACTGCTCACTCTTCCCCTCCTCCAGTGTGGGGTCCCTCCCATGGGAGACAGTTCTACATGAACTTCTCCAATGTGAGCCCTTCCCATGGGCTGCAGTTCTTCATGACCTGCTCCAGCACGGGTCCCTTCCATGGTGTGCAGTCCTTCAGGAGCACACTGCTGCAGCATGGGTCCCTCATGGGGTCATGAGTCCTGCCAGAAAACCTGCTTCAGCATGGGCTCCTCTCTTTCCATGGGCCACAGGTCCTGTCAGGAACCTGCTCCAGTGTGGGCTTCCCACAGGGTAACAGCCTCCTTTGGGCATCTGCCTGTTCCTGCATGGGGTTCTCCATGGGCTGCAGGTGGATATCTGCTCCACCATGGACCTCCATGGGCTGCAGGGGGACAGCCTGCTGTCTCACCATGGGCTGCGGGGGAATCTCTGCTCCGGCACCTGGAGCACCTCCTCTCCCTCCTTCTTCACTGACCTGGGTGTCTGCAGAGTTGTTTCTCTCACATATTCTCACTTCTCTCTCCCGCTATAGTTGCTGTTGCACAGCAACATTTCCCCCCTTCTTAAATATGTTATCCCAAAGGCACTTCCACTGTCGCTGATGGGCTTGGCCTTAGCCAGCGGTGGGTCCCTCTTGGAGCCGGCTGGCATTGGCTCTGTTAGACATCGGGGAAGCTTCTGGCAGCTTCTCACAGAAGCCACCCCAGTCACCCCTCCCGCTACCAAAACCTTGCCACACAAACCCAATACACTAAGCAATATGCAAACTAAAAAGGAAAAAAAAACCAATCGGTACTTCTGCTGCCAGGTAGACAACTGGAGCATTTGCCCTTTCCTCTCCTGATTTAGATAGCACTCTGCTTGCTGTGTGGCTGGTCTAAGGTGGAGTAAGCAACAGGTTTCAATCAGAAACATACTGAAGACCATTCATAATCCAAGCTAATGTGGCAGCTGGCTGTGGTAGTATTTTGGGTTTGTGTGATGGGGTTTTGGTAGCGGGGGAGGGGGCCGCAGGAGTGGTTCCTGTGAGAAGCTGCTAGAAGCTTCCCCGGCTCCACGTCAGACCTGCCTCTGGCCAAGGCTGAGCCCATCAGTGATGGCAGTAGTGCCTCTGGGATAACATATTTAAGAAAGGAAACCTGCAGCGGAGAGGGGAGTGGAATGCAAGAGAAAACCCTATGCAGACAGCAAGGTCAGTGAAAAAGGAGGGGGAGGAGGTGTGCCAGAGGAGGGGATGCCCCTGCAGCCTGTGGTGAGATGGCAGGCTGTCCCCCTGCAGCCCATGGAGGACCCCATGCTGAGGCGGGTGGATGCCCCTGAAGATGTCTGTGACTCCATGGGAAAGCCTATGTTGGAGCAGCCGGTGCCTGAAGGACTGAAGTCCATGGAAAGGACCCATGCCAGAGAAGTTCACGAAGGACTGTCTCCCATGGGAGGGACCCCACACTGGAGGAGGGGAAGAGTGAGGAGTCCTCCTGCTGAGGAGGAAGGAGCGGCAGAGACAATGTGTGATGAACTGACTGCAACCCCCATTCCCTGTACCCCTGCACTGCTGGGGAGGAGGAGGTAGAGAAAATTGGGAGTGGAGTTGAGCTGGGAAGGAGGGAGGGGTGGGGGGAAGGTGTTCTAAGGTTTGGTTTTACTTCTTGTTATCCTTGCTTTGATCTGTAGTAAATTAAATTGATTTTGTTTGTTCTGCAAGTTGAGCCTGTCTTTTGCCTGTGACCACAATTGGTGAGTGATCCCTCCCTTTCCTTGTCTCAACCGACGAGCTTTTCTTTGTATTTTCTCCTCATCCCACTGGGGCCAGGGGGGAGGAGTGAGCAAGCAGCTGTGTGGTGCTTTGTTACTGGCTGGGCTTAAACCACGACAGGTAGTCCTGCCCTTAGTCCCAATGTTGGATTCTTGCCACCTTCCCTGTGCTGGCTCTAGCACTTGTCTAACCTTTCACTCAGCAGTGCTCTATCAGAAAGCCAACCTGCCAAAAAAAGCAAATAGTTTTTCTGTTGAATTTGTGTGCTAAAATATGTCAGTGAAGGGCCATACTGGTACTTTCAAGGACATGAGGCCAAAAATGACATATTACCTTTGGCTGCCATGTATCATAGAATCATTTAGGTTGGAAAAGACCTTTAAGAACATGAAGTCCAACCATCAACCGTGCCCACTAAACCATGTCCTGAAGTGCCTTGTCTATGCGTTTTTGGAATACCTTCAGGGATTGTGACACCACCACTTCCCTGGGCAGCCTGTTCCAATGCCTGACAGCCCTTTCAGTAATGAAATTTTTCCCAATATCCAATCTAAGCTTCCCCTGGTGCAACTTGAGGCCATATCCTCTCGTCTTATCTCCAGCCACCTGATAGAAGAGACCAGTACCCACCTCACTACAACCCTCCTTTCAGGTAGTGGTAGAGAGCGATAAGGTCTCCCCTCAGCCTCCTCTTCTCTAAACTAAACAGCCACAGCTCCCTCAGCCACTCCTCATAAGACTTGTGCTCCAGGCCCCTCACCAACTTGGTTGCCCTTCTCTGGACATGCTCCAGCAACTCAGTGTCTTTGCTGTAGTGAGGGGCCCAAAACTGAACACAGTACTCGAGGTGCGGCCTCACCAGTGCCAAATACAGGGGAACAATCACTTCCCTCCTCCTGCTGGCCACACTATTTCTGATACAGGCTAGGATGCCATTGGCCTTCTTGGCCACCTGGGCACACTGCTGGCTCATATTCAGCCAGCTGTCAACCAGCACCCCCAGGTCTTTCTCTGCCGGGCAGCTTTCCAGCCACCCTTCCCCAAGCCTGTAGCACTACATGGGGTTGTTGTGACCGAAGTGCAGGACCTGGCACTTGGCCTTGTTGAACTTCATACGATTGGCCTCAGCCCATTGATCCAGCCTGTCCAGATCCCTCTGTAGAGCCTTCTGACCCTCAAGCAGATCAACCCTCCCTCCCAACTGGGTGTCATCCGCAAACTTGCTGAGGGTGCACTCCATCCCCTCATCCAGATCATTGATAAAAATATTAAACAGAACGGGACCCAACACTGAGCCCTGGAGAACACCACTTGTGACCCACCGCCAGCTGGATTTCACTCCATTCACCGCAACCCTCTGGGCTCGTCCATCCAGTCAGTTTTTCACCCAGCGAAGAGTACACTTGTCTAAGCCATGAGCCGCCAGCTTCTCAAGGAGTATGCCATGAGAGACAGTGTCAAAGGCCTTACTGAAGTCCAGGTAGACACCATCCACAGCCTTTCCCTCATCCACTAGGTGGGTCACCTGGTCATAGAAGGAGATTAGATTGGTCAAGCAGGACCTGCCTTTCATGAACCCCTTCTGGCTGGGCCTGATCCCCTGGTTGTCCTGCAATGAAACAATGACCTGCACTGTGACAGAAAAAAAAAACCTGACAAGAATAAACCAGAACCTGTCTGCTTTATTGTGGTGGTCTTTCAAGGTTGTTGGTGTAAAATATGAGTCACAACTTATGACTATAAGGTCTTTTCAGTATAACAAAGGGGACGGGTGTTTTAAAAATTGGCATGCTTTTCAGTAAGCTGGTATTACAAATTAAAAACTCATCCAACCATTATGCTCAAAGTTTAAAGAACCAAAATCCTTATATGGTGTATCAGATGGTCAGTCCATTTTCTTTCACACTATGGCACAGCACCTGGAAATCCAGCAAAGGAAAAGCATGTAACGCATGTGAAATTTTTTGAAACTTCTTTTTGATGTACTTGTTAAAATCAGTAAAAATTTGTTGCCTCTTCCAAAAGAAATAATTAATTTTAAAACCAGATATACAGACTGGTGATTTCTTTTAACTTACGTTTTAATTTTTTTTTATTCCTTTTGGAGGCTACCAGTCACTGTATTACATGGGGTCTGAATTCAGGGGTTCCAGCACGTGGCATGAACCTCAACTCTAGGGTAACCTCTCACCCTCTTTTCTGTCCCATGACCTAATGCAGTATAATCACTGGTGTAGTCATCAGCTGCAAAATTATCATGTCCAGGGGGCACACCCCAAACTTGGATGCTTTGTGGCTGATAACAAAATATATGTCCCCAGCAACGGGAGAATCTGGTGCAGAAGCCCACTGCATGGGCTTCAGGACTGAGACCAGAAAAATTTGACAACTGTATCCTGAAACTTTTTTCTACAGAAAACTGGCATGGACAATGGCTTCGTTCTGAAGATATGTTCTCACAGAACTAGGTAACAAGAAAGATTTCTTCTTATTTTTGTTTTTGTTCCCTTTTCCATTTTTTCATGCTTTAGAGGATAGTCAAAAAAACACATTGATTACTACAAGAAAACTAGGGAGCTGACTGGCCCACCACTGTGAAGCAGAATTAGAGATTGCAGTGTATACAACTCACAAAATGATCTTGAGTCTGTTTCCCACCTGAAACAGAGGAATAATACTGTAGTGCTATTTATTTCTAGGTGAAACTCTTACTTCGCATCCTACCTATCTTTTCCAAACAGGTCAAAACCCCAAAACTGATAGTTGGATTCCTCTCTCAAATCAGTTGGAACCTAATCCCATTACTGACCTCAATAGTATCACTCTTGATTTCCTTAGGAAAAAGAAGGAAATGTTTCAGTGCTTGGTGTTTGATTTCAAAGATCACTCATCAGCCAAGGACCCTGGAATTGGATGGACCTTCTCCAGACACTTGATCCAAGACAGTGCATTCTAAATCCTTTTCCATTTCTGTTTTCCTTTTAGCAAGCACATACCTTCTTGTCATTGAAAAGGAATGACCCCACTCTCTTGATTTTGTTCTGCTCCTGTTCTCTCCTCTTAGGGCCTAAGTGGATTCTACTGTTAAAGGAGGACAGGAGAGCTGGCAAAGACTTTTTATTAAGATACTTTATTTGAATGCTTACAAGACTCTTTTTTCTCAGTCTGTGCAACTTCTGAAACAGCTATTGGAGGTATCTAGCATACCCTGGGTTGGGGTCCAAGGCCATCACCTGCAGGTCCACTATTTGGACCACAAGTGCAAGCAGGGCAGTGATGGTATGTTGGCATTTGGCTGTGAGGTGTCCCTGGCATGAAAAGAGCAGAGGCTGCTGCCAGCATAGGCCTTGCAAGCCATGGGTTACCTAAGGCAGGCAGGCTTGCCCAGGCAGGCTGCATAGCTGTTGAAGCTGGGTACATGACTGGAAAGGTGGGAAATCCCAGCCCTGGTGCAAAAGGGACTATTTGGCATGGTGGGTATAGCATGACTTGGTGAAGTAGTAGATGCTGCAGGAGCAGCACCCTGGATGCCAGCTGGGCCATGGCTGCTGTGCTGTGGTAAAAGGCAGGGCAGGAGGAACACCAGCAGGGAATTTAACTTCTCCCCACTGCTTGCTACAGTGGGGTCTCAAAATGTTGGATCAGCTGTGTGTGAAAACGAAAAGGCACTTCTGACTCAGGTGGTCCTGTTAGCATGTTGCTTGGCAAGTGGGAACTTCCTGGGGGCAGATGTCTGTGTGTTCTCCCCTGGAGCTGCCACAAACAGATCATTTTCCTCCTCAGCAGCAGCTCCCCATGCAGGCTGGGCATCGGGGATTCTTCTCAGGCAGTGTTCATTCAAATCCAGGTCCAGTGAAAAGGCTGCCAATGTTCTCTTTTTCACCCCAAAGCTTCTTTTGCACTTTATTAGCAGATGGGGAGAATCTCCCCTAAAATTTGGGTTACAGTAGAAGAGCAACTAAAAAATGCAAAGGAAAAGAGTTAGTTGCCATCACCTCAAGACTGAAAATCACAAAGATATGACAACTAAGAATTTTAATTGCAATAGACAAATGTGGATATGAAAAAAAGACTATTGGGGTATTCTCAACCTGAAGTTTAAGCTGAATAAAATTTTATGATACATTTCTGTTAGGAAGTAACCAGCCTTGTGATTTCACTGTTTGGGAGCACTTTCAGTGTAGGATTTTCAAAAGCATACAAACTAATTTAAAAACCCAAACACCACTAATTTTTAGCACTTTCAGTGTGGAACAAATTTGTAGGTAATCATATGATGCTGACATGTACCTTCTCAGTGTTCAGCAGATACCACAAGAAAATGGCACATATGTAGCAAGATACATAGCAAAGGCCAAAATAAATCATGATGTGACCTTTCTGTTTTATGGGCTGAAAGTAATTGGAAATAACCAACCTATATTTTGTTAGCATTGCTACTACTCAAAAAAAAGTACCTCAAAAACTCCTGAACAAGACCTGAGAAACAAATGACAGTCAGAACACTTACTACCATGCTCATTACCCATATTGCAAAGGCTTATTTCACTGGAACAGAAATATATCCCACTAGAATATTCTGAGAGTTAGTTTGCACGTGGAGAATCCGACATACCTCCTTGGCTGCTGCTTCTTCTAGTGAGTCAATGAGCAAGCCAGATCTTGGAAAATCCCATTGCTTTCTGGTGAATCTGTGGACATGGAGGTGACAAGTGAAACTTTTCATGTACTCAGTTTCAGAAATTCTCAGAGGTTCTCTCCTGCTGAGCACTTCCTTCTTGAACAGTTCTTCATAAATCACAATGCACTTTCCATGCTCGTCCCACCAAATTGACTGAAACTGGTTACTTTCAACAACATCCCAGCGCTTCTCTAGAGAGCTGAGGGATGAAAAGCCATGACTTTTGCCAGAGCTCTCTTCAGAAGAATTGAGACACCCTGTTTTTGTCCAGGGTGGATTACTTGAAGTTTGGAAGGCCTCTTCTTCTCCTTAGGCAGTGTCTTATACATTATTTTCATTTTCTTAGTGGTATAAGTATATACAGTCAATGTAGATGCTTATCAAAAGCAGGCTTCTGTGTTCTGTATTTCGATATAGAAAAATTAAGACACAAGAGCTTTGGAAGATAAAAATGTCATCTTTCCCAACTGCTGAAATGCATCTTTGGTACTTTTCTTTGTCATGTTAATGACAAACAAAAAGTGATGGGAAAAAAGTCAGGACTGTTTTAGGTAGATACTCTAAAGCATTCAGACACCTAAGTGTATTCATCAATAATGAAACCCAGTAAAATATTCCCAAAGTTCCTGGATGTGTAACTCTCATTTCCTTCAAAAGAAGTTAGAATGTAGTTATTCTGGAAAATTTATTAGTCAAAAATCTGCATCATGAAGTGATATAAAAGAAAGAAAGTCCATAATTAGCAGAATTGGTTCAATTTTACATTTTTCAATGATGACTGAAGCTTCAAAACAGTATGTAGGGTCTGACCAATGACAACAATGTATTACATAAGCTTTTTTATTTAGAGGATGCTTCAGGCATTGATTTTTTCTTACATTTTTTATTTTCTCAATTTTTACTTAAGATGAATATTATGCTGAACCAAAATAATATTTCTGTAGTTATTTAGTAACTAAATAAAGTAAAAGAAAAGTTGACATGCTGTCTGGCTCTTTTAAAGAATATAATGAATATGTTTCTTGCAAAAACAAATTTCGAAGTGATTAAAGCATAACACATAAAATCGCTCTCTGAAAATCCACAGTTGATAACTACATCATTTTTCTGGGCATCCTATAAGCTGTCTGAATATGTCCCTGTGCACATAGAAAAATAGGTAAGTCACCTGTACCTTAAAAAAATGAAGATCCTACAAATATGGCTGTATGCCGTTCACTCAAGTGCACCATGAGAGTATTTTTAAAACCTCAACAGCTCCACATGTTTGCAGGATAAAGGCTGTAGCACTGCCAATACCGTGTTGGTTTTCAAGAACTTTGTTTACTGTGATCTCTTTCTACTGGCAGTTCTGCAATAATATTCCCCTCTTCTGCAAGCTAAAATCGTATGTAACATTTTGTAAATTAATTCCTCCTGTTCTGTGTCATTACACATTCTACTGCCAGGGTGATCTGGTGTTTCTTTATTTGCATATATGAAGAGTTTGGGACATCCAAGTAAAGTTTGTGTAGGTGCCTTGTGGGATTTGACAAAAAGCTTAGGCATCAAAATCTCATCAAAACCTGGAGAATGAGGCACTTAATTGGTGCAGAGACCTTCAAAATTTCACAGAGCAACTGTTCAGTCTTTGAAATTCTGACCCTTTCATTTTGTTGGAATAAAGATGCAGGGCTTGATTCAGTTACTCATTCTTGATCTGAAAAATACAGTGCTGGGGACAGGAAATCCCACTGAGGTAAGACATTACAATTGCAATGCTGTATGGATGATAACTCTCTCCTTATACCTTCAGAAACCCTTGTAAAATATTCTTCTGCATATTCCATGTTATGCTGTCTGTAGCAAATTAATAGGGAGAGAAAATAATTTGTGAAAAATCTCTTCATAAACCATTCTTACTACATACTGGAGATTAATTTTAATAACACAAAGCAGAAGTGAAAATGTGCTGGAACAGACTTTAATATACCAAAGGTAGATATTTTGCTTTTTTATTCCCCAAACTGCAGCTGAAAGAAGACTGTGCTGCTGGATGAAAATAAATTGTATGGCATATTTTCCAACAGTAAGATCCTGATCTGTCAACATCATGCATATCAAGAGATATTTATTCTATAATCCTTTATTTAGACCCCACTGCCAAGAAAAGTTTTATACTGAGAAGTGGAGGAAACAAATTATTTCACAGTTGCATGCTGTAAGGTCAGCTTTCCTGCAGAGCTCCAAAGCCTTATTTCTGTCTAAAAAGCTCAAATTAAAAGAGTCACTAGCACCAGGAACTATCCACAAACAAACATGAATTTCCTATGAATTTTCATTTATGCTTGTTTTAGGCTGTAGGTTTTTGTCTGACTAGCTGATTAACTAGAGATGAAGCAACGTGTGGGAGCCTTTAATGAAACATACATTACATGTAGTCTGGTTATTGTTACTACTTTGCTACACTATTTTTCAATGAAGTGCTATCTGATATTTAAAAAAAAAAAAAAACAAAACCAGGAAGAAATTCTTACAAGTTCTGTCTTCAGGAACCTCAGTGTATCAAATAAAATGAATAATCATACTTAAGAAATGTTGATCCTTTCTAGAATAAGGGTGAGTTATAGCTGAAGTTGAAATGAGTAGCCTACAAACACACATACACATACGAACACTCCATGTCCACATAGATGGAGAGCTAGCCAGGTGTGCTCGGCACAAGCAGACATAGCAGGGGTCCTGTATAGTGCAGCAGGAGGTGCTAGTCCATTACAATCCCAGTAAAAAAGGTTCTCAGACTCTGTAACATAATTTAAAATGCTATTTGTTGGAGCTAATGCTGTAAGGATAGAACAGTATAGGTAACCTACGTCCCTTAGATGCTGGATACCCAGGGTGGTGTAGCCTCACATAGGCCTCTGATCCACACTGGGCAGACCCTGTCCATAGAAAACATTCTCCCATTTTGGTTGTTTGAGGTATTATGGGATTTTCTTAGAAAGAAACAACTCTATACATCATTTGTACTGTCAAACAGAAAGATTGTTCACATCAGAACTTCGTGCTGCACTGTTTGATCAAGGCAAGCAATACAGGAGGCGTAATCACTAGTACCCAGTGAGAGCTGTCTGCAGGCTGCTCCATTACAGTGAGGTGGCTGAGTTTATACTGCTGCCAAATGATTTGTGCAGCCCAACACAGGCCTGAAGGCCACCATGTACATGCAGTACAGCACAGCACAGGCCTAGGCTCACTCGGATTAACTGTAGAGGCTTTGGTTGATTTAACAACTGTGTTATTGAGATGTACTAACAACACTAAATTGACATAAAATATAAGAGCTACGGAAGGCAAATAAATGCAGTCCATCTGGAAAGGTTAGGTCAGACAGGGGAGACGAGCTTCTGTGGCTTTTTGGTGGTTGCAGACAGGTAGCTGTGGCTTTCAGCATTTTTTAATACACCATCTACATCTAACACAGCGCTCATTATAACAATTTCTCCCTAATGCGTCCTGATAGTCCTTGATGGGTCCAGCTGTCATAGGGCACAGCTTGTAGCATATGATAACCCCCATCAGTGTTATGTGTGAGTTACCTCTGGCCACATGATGTAATTCTTCATAGTATAGATCGCAACACTTAGAGATGATAGTTCCTATCTCCAGTGAATCTCCACTTTCTATCACTGCATCTTTCTGCAGGGATTCCAGGAGAGATCAATGAATTCCACCTCTAATTCCAGGACACAGGTCTCAAATGCTGCATCAGCAGAATCTGTTTTTACATATATATATCTATCTCAGATATATACATATATAACTTTTTTTTCCCATCAAAATCTTATAAATGACAAAGAGCTGGAGAGAAGGCAGCTTCAAAACTTGGAATGAAACAAGGAAACCACCACACAGACAAGTTTAAGCCTTAAAGGAGTTACAAATTAAATCTGGGCTAATAATTCATAAACAATAGTTTATCTAATCAACATAGGCTTTATTTTGCAAATCACCCATGAAACATTTTCTGATTATACCAAATGTAATTTATTGCTTGATTTGCTTAATTTCTTTTCAGAATAATTTATGAAATAATTAATAGTTGATGGATTATAGAATTAATTCACTGGAAGTATTTAATATTCAAAATTCAAGTGGCTTTGGTTACTTTTAATTGGAAACAAGACTGGAGCTGTTTCAATTCTTTATCTCAATGGGTAGCTCCTAGAATCCATTACTCATGTAAATACTTGCATTTTAAAATTTTTTCCTTCACATAATTCTGAATATTTTCCTGAAATTTACTCTTCTACACAAAACACGAGTTCTTCAAAACTCAATACACATATTATTTAAATAAAATATATTAACATGATGCCAACTATAACAGAATGTCAATTTGTTTGGAAGTGCAGACAATATTCTCAGTGATTAATATGTTACTAGTGGTATACTTCTAGTAGTATCAATGGTTCATTTGCAAAAATGCTTATTAACATGCTTAAAGGAGTAAGTGCAAAATAGGTTTAAAAAAACAAAAAATGCCACCACCTCTTGCCTTAAAACTATGCTAAATCAAGTACAAGAATACAGGGATAAATGCCATATTTTTTTTCTGTAAAAAATAAAGCATATATTTTATTGTTCTCGTTCTATGATTAAAAAGAGAACTGAACAATGTAGAACATCAGTGTTTTGGCACTGAAGAACTTTGGAACTGACTTCTCGCAGGCAACTATGCTGCCATTTGACTGCAACATTACTTCTCAGGCTTAACTACAGTTGTACATAATCCCACAGCAGTGTCCCTAAATTCTTGGTTAATTGCTTGCTGCACTGTCATAACATCTCAAATTCCAAAGCTGAAACAGTTCAGAATTTAATAGAATTCAAATGGGATTACTGTTATTTTGATCTTTCAGAATATTGATGACAAGGTTAACTGACTTTGCACACCATCTTAAGTCTACCTTTCAACATACATTTTTCAAAATGAAAACCATCTGGCCCTCACCTGACAGCCACATTAGAACCTCATCTGCACATGTCACAATACTGTCACCATCCTAGAGATTTACTCAATGATTTTCATCTTCATTTCTGATCATTTAGATCCATAACTTCATTAATAATTCCTTGATATTTTTTAATCTAGCTCTTGGTGGTAGAATGGAGAAGCTCTAGTGTGTAACCTTCATGTTTCATAGGAATTCTTCAAAAGAGGGAGATGCTAAATCAGGCTTGCTCTGGACAAATTCTTCCCCCCGCCCTCAAAAAAAAAAAAAAAAAAAAAGAAGTTTTTCTGGCTTGATGTTTCCTATGAGCAGAGTTTCATGATTTTCCAGACAAATAACAATTTCACTTGCATAGATAGGCAGTTCATACAGTCCACTGCCCATAAATCTTATCCATCTGCCATATTTACTAAGCCTGCATACCTCGACTCTACACTGCATGCAAGCATATTTCTATCTGGAAAATCATGGATAAACATATGGTAAACCTACTCATAAAAATTTCAGTTTCACCTTGAACCTTCTTTTTGTCTTTGTATGGGAGGAAATTTCACCTCTTGCATCTACTTATACAACAGGTAATTCCCTGTTGCAAGTATAGGAAAGCCTAAACATACAGCTATTTTAGATTTTCTTTAATTGGTGGGTGAGTTTCAATCTGTATGAGAAGGTATGCCTTCAGAATTTCAGCTGATACCATAATCATTTTTTGTCACGCTTGTGTGATCTAGACTACTGACAGAAATTCCCACTTAAGTATATTCCCCTGCAGTCAATTTGTACAAGTGAATAGAAAGGATTACATATATAGTCTTTTCATTGCCCCAACACCGCGTACAAAGCAGTCAAGCCATTATTTTCACTGCTTTATTGCATATACTGATTCTAATTGCTCCACTGTATCACAACCTTATAATCCTAAAACTGAGACAACTGAAAAAGTGAAAATGATAGTACATAGTCTTTTTTTTAATCACACGGCTATATTGTGGCTTAATAGAGATATAAAGCATTTAAAAGTTTTAACATCGCCTAAGGATGACACATATTTTGAGTGGCTCCAGTTCAATAGCATTCTAAAAAACATTTTTAACAAATTAGACCATTATTGTTATTCTTTGCATTTAGCTGATTAGCAATACACACAATGTGTGTTCGAATACATCTGAAATGTTGTTGCTGGAAGATTTTCTAGTGGACTGGACCAGGACATGTTGAGAAAGTAGACTTGAACAAGAAAAGAAGCAATATTCATATATGCACACAATAGTAATAATTAATACTTTGCAAGCAAAAACTCAAACACAAGGAATTGTCAGAGAGAAAATTTTCTGTGCCACAGTAAGTTGGCCTTCATTTACTGCTCAGCACAGTGTCTCTTCCTTGCAGGATTCCTTAATATTCAATGTGACATATAAAATGGTTACTGGCTTGCTATTCAGAGGGGTTTTGATATATTTTTTTTAGTCTTTTAACGGTTCTAGGGCTTGGTTAAGGCAAACTACTAGAAGCTTCACATTGTAGAATCAAATATTTAGCTATTTTCATTAACTCTTTAACAGGTTATTTATGCGGTACTTTTGTACTTCACATATATTCATTTATCTTCACAAAACTTCTGTGAGAGGAAGGTATTGTATTAAGTTTATTTTCTGATGGCAATCTGAGACACAGGGTGAAAAGTGCTAAGTCATTCAGAATACCGTGTCAGAGAAATAGGACCTGATTTTACAAAACAGTTAGCATTTTGTAGAACTTAAAAATTCAAAGAATAGTTCAAAATAGTTACCGCTCAACAGTTTTTCAAATGAGACTCCAGGTCTCATGTTGAACACTCAGAAAATGAGGAATATATAACTACAGACCACCTTAGAAAAATGTGGTGTAAATGACTTGTCTATCTTCACACAGCTTGTACAACAGGAAAATGTAGAATATCATCCTCCAAGGTGTTATACATTTTATTGAGATTTGTGAATAATAGATTATTTTTCAGAGCTCAAGAAGAAAAATTTGAAAAATAGCTGTACAGATTAAACCAAAATGAAGTTCTTGTCAGCTTTTTGTGGAAAAGAACTGGTTCCAAGTAATAAAAGCACCTTGTATTTTAACATTCTTAAAAAAAAAAAAAAAAAAAAAAAAAAAAGACCGGTAGTATCTTACAAAGTAAATATGTTAAAAAATGTCATATGAAAATGCCACAGTGAAATATTTGGATTTCTCTTACCTTCTGAAACACTCATATTTTTGTAGGTTTATTCACAATCAAAACTTAACATTCCCTAAAGGTGAGATCACCCATTTTAAGTCTTCTCATTCGCTAGACACTTTTCAAGTTTTTCAATAAATGAAGAAAATGAGTGATTCATCACCTGAGCATCCAGTCTATGTAATGACTGAGACAAGGTCCTATGGAAAATAAATTCTTTAGTTCAAGGTTGTTTAATTCTTGTGTATTTAAGTTGCAAGGCAACATCCATTTGTCATTTCCTAATTTCAGATACTTGATCTAATGTATACGTATGTATGCACACACCTGTGCACGGTGGTTTAGGAGGTAAACTGATTTCCATGTTGTACAGTATGTGATAGAAAATGAAAGAGCGATGAAATGTAAATATTTTCAGCTTTTTTCAAGACTGTGGGAGGGGGACAGTTCAAGACTGCTTGTTGGCTTGCTCACTGCTAGCTCTCTGTTCATTCATTCTCACCACCATTAATATCTTATCTCAGCATCTCTGCTTGGCCAGTTCAGCTCTTCACTTGACAATCTTGCATCTGCTTCTCTATTTCCTGTATATTTTACTCAGTCGTAGTCCTAGTCACCATCAGCCTTATATAGCAAATCCACTTTAGTGATTCATCTTAACCAACTGTCCTCCAGTAACCTTAAGTTGTCAGTTCTCCTTTACCTTTCTCCTGTACCATGTGATTTTTTAAGCTTCTTGTTCAACTGGTAATTATCCTGAGATTTAACAGCCAAAGCCTAAGGGGCATCTGAGGGTTTCTGTCTTCACAGTATTTCAAAGTCTTATAAATTGGTCAAATTTATGAAAAATTTCACAAAGATGGCAAAGCATGGATGACACAAAGGCCAGCCATGCCAAATTTTAAGACTTATCAATGAAGGTACTATATTATTTCAAAGTAGAACTTCCCATAGTTTTTTAACTCTGATTTAATTTTCAGAAATGATTGCATTAGTAAGATTTAGTCTATAGTTCCAAGACCGTACTGAGTAGACTGATTGTACAGATATGATTTGGTTTTGGTTTGGGCACATGATGATATTTTTGTTCCATCAGAGCATGAAATAATGGCATTTATGTTCACTTTACACTGTTTATAACTGCTCTAAATCAGTTCCAGGTAGACAGGTGACACCTCATTTAGTACAGAATTAGTTTTTTTAAGGTGTTATTAAAAAAAAAAAGTGAATCAGTAGTGAATTTGTTGTCCTGTAATTGACATAAAATCATAGTGGGTTTTGTCTGATTCTCAGAGCTTAACATTGGATTTACCCTCCTGTTACATTGTGGTTACATACATACTCCGCATGAAAAATCTCACCTCCAGTGAATAAAGTTTGGCAAAGTTTCAAGCAAGTGAAAACAGGGTCTTGTAATATGAAATGTCAGTTACTCATATGATTAGCAATGCTAAGGGTTCAACATGTAATAAAGAAGGTATTAAAAGCTGAGAATGTTCAAATAAAATCAAGATTCTAATGTACATTCATCTAGTGGAAGTCTAAATTCATCTAGTGAAAATTTCAAATTCTCAGAATGCCCCACTAATAATTAAAACTCAAGGAAGTAGAGCAGAAAATATGTGAAATATAATAGAAGGAGGTATCTTAATCAGGTATCCAGATTCACTGGACATGAATCTCAGAGTTATAACAATGATTTGGATCTGTGTGAAAAGAAAGAGCTTTTTAAAGATAAAATAGTTTAAAAAGTATTAAAAACCTGCCCAAACAAAAATGATTCCATTAAAATAAAAGTCTGAAAATGTTTACAAAGTGAAGAACCTAGTATTTAGTGAAGAATTATCATAAAAAATATGCATACCCATAGCTGCCTCTAAGATTGCAGCATAAAGTATATATGTAGTGAAAGTGAAATATAAAAAATGAGAGTTGGTTAGTTGAGTAAGAGTTACTTACTAGCAGGTTTTATGGAAAAATATTAAAGGTATTTTTAAACCAATTTCTTTTTTTTGCACTTTCCTGTATTGCCTCACTTGGAGCAAGGAAGTAGCTTAGATGGAAGAATGGTTGACACCTGAATTGTATTTCCCATGCTCCTAGGTAACAACACAAGAGCAAGGAGCTCATAGCAATTTTCTTTTCCCCTGTTTTCTCTTCCACACCCCAAAAATCCTAAAACATAGAGCACTTTTAGAAAACAATAATAAATAAGAAAAAAGTCAATTATTGCACGTGTAGAAGAGGAGAGGCAGCACAGAGAGAAACTTGACAATAAGATTTCCCAACAGTGAGAAAGAAAAATTACTCAAGGCAACATTCTATTTTACTTCAGTAGAAGGATGAACATGCTCCCTTCATTGGTTGGCATGAATATATGTCAAGCTAGAAATAATGGAATGATAAAACCCCCAAAATTCATGATGATGGTCAGAACATGTCTTCCAGCTGTGGTCTAGACAGCCAATACAACTCCTACAGAAGACAACAGAAATTCTTGGATTCACATGGATGAGGCGTCTGAAGCTATGAAGCCATCGGGTAATGTTACTGGGAAATCCTAGAAGTTCAAGTATTTTAAAGATTGACTGGACAAAACACTGGAGAATATCAAGTAAGTAGTAAAGCTCTGTGGTAAGGACCTACCTTATAATTCTGAAAACAGCACGAAAGCTGGGTACACTAAATCCATGGAACAAACAGAATCACTTCTGAATCTACAATACTGTGGTTTTGATAACTTATTTATGGTTTGACATTGTTTTATTGTTTATTAATTGTTATTAAATCATTGTTTATTAATGACAAATAACTTCTATTTTATACATTTCTATAAAAACAGGGAAGGAGGGGCAGGGAATGACAAGATACCATTAATTATAAGTAGATTTTATGGTGTATTTGTACAAGTACCTAAAATGAAAATGGGTAATAACATTAAAACTAGTCTTGACAAATACATATTTGGTGGATTTCTGTCAACAGTTGCCTGTGCAGACTTGAAGTGTAACAGAAACATTTATTATAGTTGTGCTCTGCAGGACCATTGCAACAAAATGATTATTCAACTTTTCATCCTGCAACTCTTGATTTTCAGGGCTATGTACTGCAGGCATAAAGACTCTCTTTGAGCTCAAACATGAAATCTGCAGTTTTGATTTGGGAAGACATTTGAATACATTCAAACTCCTTCCTAGACAAAGGTGGAATTCCAGACAACTAGACAGAGTAGTCATGTGCTTAAATGTTGTCAGACTTTGAAGTATGAGGATTTTACTCACATTCTCAACAGGAAGGAAAAGCAGGGACTATTTGGCCTCTAGCCAACATACAGATCTCCATATCAATTTTCTGTGATCCAAAGAAGCTCCCTTTCTGTCCAAGCACATCTTTTCATTTCCTTTCCTTCTTCAAGTCCCCATCAATCCTTGTCACCCTAGTTTGCCCTCTTCTCTGCATCTGTTATTTTACTCTGGCCCTTCTCCTCCTTACTCCCACATAAACTAATAAAGTTTGTGTGTTGATGAGTTCTGTCAAAGGGGTATTGGGTCCAATGTGCTCTGCATCGGGAAAGTCCTGTACTACAGGATATGAAGGGCTGAACACAAAATTATTGCTGAACAAACTGTGAAAGGCAAGGGGGAATTGCTTCATTGGGGCAAGGAGCCATGAGCTAGGCAAGTTCCCTGTGACATGGTGTCCTTGGAAGTGGTGTGGATGTGTTGTACATATGAAAGCATTGCATTGCACTAGGAAGCATGGAAATAGCTGGTAACCTGAGGAACATGGGGAGATGTTCTGGAAGTGGACCTATGCTGTTCAGTGAGGACCCATGGGTTTTGGAAGCCTGAAATGTATGACAGAGACGTGACATTATGCTATGTGGCATATCAATGTTGGCCATTAAGAATTCCTTTGTCAAATGGCATACTGGCACTGTAAGGTTGATAATGGCTCAAAGTGAGGTACAAATTTGTGTCGTGAGGCTGATAGGAGAAGAATAATATGCAGAATCACAGGGAGCTCTCTAGGGTACAAGATACTGGCAAAACATATAAAAGATACACATTAATATGCAGAATGTGAGGAGCATTCTGCAAGTCCTCTTTGACTCTTTGTAAGAAACAAGTTCCTATGAAAATGTTACAGTGATACAAAATTTCTATATAAAGTGAAACTCCCTGGGAGGAACAGGTATGCCATTTATGCAGACGAGCATGAGAAATCCTCTCGATTGTGAGCAAAAAGATGTAGAATGTTAAAGCATCAGCACTTTTCTAACATTTACAGCAAAACTGATACAAATGCTTCCAAAGTCTGAAAAAGTTTATCTCCTACCTACTTCCTCCCCTTCATTTTACATAGGTACATTTTGCTGCTGCTGAAATAGTTGCCCAAGAAAGAACACTAAATAGTTAAAGTAGCTTGAGTAAAAATTTTGCCTTTCAAAGTTTCTTTCAGTTAGATAAGATTTTCTTAGATAAGATTTTCTTGTGAGATTTCCCACTGTATTTTGCAGGTAGATTTATTGCCTGAACTGTGCTTATCAGATCATGGTTGCCTTTAATTTTCTCTCCCTTCTTTCCCAATCCAGCAACCTAAATGCTTTCACAGTCATTCCACATGGCAGTAACTTCATTGGTCCCTGTCTCACCCCACTGTGAATTTAAGCAGCAGCTAAGGATATGTCATATCCAAGACATCTCAAGGACACTTCATTCCACACCCCCCCCGCCTCCTTACCCTGGCACATCTCTAAACAAGAGATTACAAGGATTTATAGTAGAGAAAATGCTGTATTGGATTTATAGGATGTAAGGCAGTACCCAGCAAGGAAAAGCCATCTGTGCCACTTCAGAAAGGGGTTCTCAGCCCTCCTTCCTGGTCAGCCAGTCATCCCTCTTCTGCCTTCTAAACATGGATCAAGGATCAGAGAATCTTCGTGGTTAATTATACAAATGTAAATATTTCTCAAGGTACACCATGTAACAGTCAAAAAGTAGACAATAGAAAATATCCATGGCTTTTTGTTAACATGTGACTGAGTCCTTTATCATAATACTTGTTTTGTTTCTTTATCATAATACTTGTTTTGTTTCTTTAATGTTTAAATTTTACTTCTTTTCTTTTCTTTTCAAAAATCCTCCAATGTTCTGTGTAGAAACACAAATGTAGCTAAGCTGATTTCTGTCATAACTAAGTAACCTGTGTGAGTGTTAGGTGCCACAACATTTCTTTTTAACTAATGGATAATGAAAACAAATGATCTGCAAAACTGTAATATTTGTCTTTAATTGAATTTAATCCTGACAGACCTCTGCAGCCATAATTTTGATGGTTTGCCTAGTTTGTCAAGAAAACTACGTGGTACTGTCTTTTCAATCTTCTTTCTCAACCATTATTTCATGTTTCATTTTCCATTTTTATGAAGTCATTGATTTATGTAAAACAGAGACTGATAGAAGATGATTCTTCTGCTGAACAGAGCTGGATTTCTTGAAACTTATAGGAAACTTCACACCTATATTCTACAACTGTATGGACTATGACAACTCAAAATAACCACGTTCTTCCCACTACCCTACATATGCTAATTTAAGTTTCACACACTCTATGGATTGTGCAGTAACTAGGTTCAGACTTTTTTACTCTTGGCATTTCTCATCTAGGTCATTGATACTTCTTATCTTTTATAAAAATAATATTTCTTATTTTTTACAAAACTTCCTTGGGATGCTAGAAGAGATTTTCTTGTGGCTTTTACTCCCTTACTTTTTCCCTCTTCCTCTTTTATCTTTTTTGTGGGGGATTCTGTTCAGCAATACATTAAATAGTATCAATGGTATAAAATATAATTTACTGGAAGCATTAAGAGAGTCCACAAATTCAGGTGGCATTTACAATATCCAACAGCTGCCTATAATTGCTTGTTTTCATATTTTTAAATAGTAATCCTTTGTAGCTTGTTTTTGATGTTTTAATTTGTAATGCATATATTTCAATCATAATGAATAAACTTAAGTTCCAACCAATGATTTACTAGCAATAGGATATTTATTTTTCCTGGTAAATTCCACCTCCCATACACATTGCTTGAAAAGTGAATGAGAATACTTAGTGATGAGAATGAGAGCTAACTTACAAATTTGGAGACTGAATAACAGAAGACCATGGGAGAGAGTGGCTAGACATGGAATTAGAGGTTTAATATTAATTTCAGCCAATGTCAGTGCTCTTGTCAAAAAATTCATCAACTTTCCCTTTTTGTTGAATGGTCTGTTGGCATAGAAGTCTCCTAGTGAATTTCACACAAGGAGCTTGCAATGTTGTATTCAAACTTTGGAATATAATGTTTTTCTGTACCTCTATTTTAAGTATCTGTATCAATACCTGAACTTTAGAAGCCCTGAAAACCTAGAATTCCCTTTAAAGGACTAGAAAGACTTCGATGCTATAATTTTTCTAATTAGGTCAGGAATATAGATGGTGGAATTTTGTCTGTTCTTGATAGAAAATGTTGACATTTGTAAGTGGATGAGTCTATGAAGATAAATATAGGCAGAAGTTATTGGCCATTCAGTGACTAAAATTAACATATTTAATAACTGTAATGAAATTGACTCAACAATTTAACTTTATATGTAATGAATGAAAATTTAATCATCTTATACTTTTGGAGGCTAATAATGCTCTCTGATCTTGTAGTCTTCACTCAGTTCCAACTCAAACACAGTGTCACGCTTTTTCTACTAATAAAAACGACTAAAGAAAATGTTCGTGTTTTAGAATGACTGCATTAAGAAATGTGAAAAAAAACCATGAGGAACCAAAGATATTGTTAGAGGTGAAAGCAGATATTCTGCAGGGAAACCAATGACTTGATTTTCAGATTGCTACCCTTGATTCCTCCAAGTTTGTCCAGCTGAAACTTCCAGCTGAAGCCCTCCTTGCAGACTAAGCTCTTCATGCACAGTATTTAGAATACAATGTTTAGAAGCTCTCTGAAAATACAGAGAAATGCAAAGCCTATAACATAAGTTTAATTTATAATATAAACTGACAACAGTTTTAACACAGCATGACTACCAGAACAGACATAATCAAGTTCCTACTTATTTTAATGAAACCTCTATGTTCTTTTTATCTCTCTCTAGGAGTCAAACATAGGCATGAGAACACAAATTTGACATTCACCTTATAATTTATAGACAGATAAAGGTGACCCTCTGTCCCCATCCTATTATAAGGAGCCTTTTCCCAAGGGGAAAAAAAACAGGTGGCAGGTAAATTATAACAATCTCAGAATGAAATTCAAGAGAATTCGATTTGAAAGAACACGGAAGGATAGTCAGCAGCAATGAATGTAGGTATCTCATATATAAAAAAAGGATACTTGGATTCTTGGATACCTTCATTGTTAGTGCCTTCAAAAATTCAAAGACGGTGAAAGCATCTTTGCTACTGTAGAATCATAGAATCATAGAATCAAAGAATCATTTAGGTTGGAAAGGACCTTTAAGCTCATTGAGTCCAACCGTTAACCTAACACTACCAAGTCCACCACTAAACCATGCCCCTAAGTATCACATCTACACATCTTTTAAATACCTCCAGGGATGGTGACTCAACCACTTTCCTGGGCAGCCTGTTCCAATGCTTGACAATCCTTTCAATTTCAGTGAAGAAATTTTTCCTAATATCCAATCTAAACCTCCCCTGGCGCAACTTGAGGGCATTTCCTTTTGTCCTATCACTTGTAACTTGGGAAAAGAGACATACGCCCACTTCATTACAACCTCCTTTCAGGTAGCTGTAGAGAGTGATAAGGTCTCCCCTCAGCCTCCTTTTTTGCAGACTGAACAACCCCAGTTCCCTCAGCCACTCCTCATAGCACTTGTTCTCTAGACCCTTCACCAGCTTCATTGCTCTTCAGACATGCTCCAGCACCTCGATGTCTTTCTTGTAGTGAGGTGCCCAAAACTGAACACAGTATTTGAGGTGTGGCCTCACCAGTGCCAGCTAGAGGGGGACAATCACTTCCCTAGTCCTGCTGGCCAATAATAAGACCTGGAATTTGAAAGATGTGGTTGGTCCTGAGAACGCAATGCAAGATCACAAAGAGACTGTGAGATAGCATGTTGTATTTGTACTAAAGCCTAGCTCTTTTATAGGTTTTGTGTAGGTGTCAGAAGCCTTCGAAAAGTAGATCACCAACACTGTCCCTAAAGGCCAAATGGAAAAATGGAAGTACAAAGCTAGAAATTACGTTCTGGGGTCATATCAGTACTCAGAAAACGTGAAGGAACAAACTATGTCATTCCCTGTTTCTTAAAGTCATTTGAAAAACAAAGTACAATGGTGTACCATCAGTACAGCTCGAGTGATGCAGTTCAAAAAAAAGTGACAAGTTCTTTTGCCTCAGTCACATAGGTATCACACAGATCTGGTATTTTACTAGGATTTGGACAAAACTTGTTTTCAGCTCAGATCTAGAATCCATTATTTCAGAGTTCTAGGCTATGGTGGCCCAAAAAAGCAACTTTAAGAGAGTTCTCAGACTGCCGGTTTTCCAGTCAAGAGTAGTGGCTTCTGACCCACAGGAAAACATCTAGCATACATTAGACATAGCTGCACCTAATCAAGTCCAGCAAACATTTTTAAAGATTTTGTTTGTTTGTTTTTATTGACACCATAACTTATTTTTCTATTCATTGAGGTCTGGCAGCATTAATTCATTACTGTTGACAAATTTGCAACTGAAAATACTAAGAGAATTAAAATCTGTCTTAAGGAAAAATATAGTTCTATTCTATTCCATTCTACTCTATTGCTTTCAAAGGAAAATGCCCAAAGTAGCTAGCCTTTACATTAATAGAAGAGACTGCAGTGATGCTGCTGTTTTTAGTAACCAGGTAAGTATTCACCTTTCTAATGGATTCAGAAATGGGAAAGACATGATTGTTGAAAATGTCTCCAATTCCATGACTCGTGAGGTTGCCTCCAGCTGGGTTAGACACACATACCCCGGTGCTGGAACTAGACAACTGCTATGCTAATTCAACTAAATTTGAGATCATTTCAGTGGAACAAGGGTTCATATTTTCAAACTAGGTTTCAAACTTCCCTAACAGATAAATTAAATTCTTGCAAATGGAGTTCTGCAAATGCTTCCTCCACTTGCCTATTTCATAGAACAGAACCAAGCCAAACATGTGCAAATGCTGCAAATCTATATAACCTAGAGATTTAGAAGTGAATGTGCAGACAATAACGTACACTATGCCTATGTCAACTGAAAGAGGTTCTATGCATCTTACATAGATTGTCTTAGTTTTTGCCATCATGTTGGAGAATGTTTGCACTCAAAAGATTGTACCCAGAAATACAGAAGAGGAAGCAGTCTCAGGTTCCCTTATAAGGTCATTGTTAGCAGGTTTTGAATCTGACCAGAAGTGGCCATCCAGAAGTAGATTGTTCTATTTTCTAAATCCTCAGAATCGTTTGTCTCTTAACTGAGACTATGGGCTGGTTTTAGTGGTGATGTTCCATGCCTTTTTTTCATACAAGTTGATTTTTCCACTGGGAAAGGGATTTTGTAATTCAGCCCGATCACAAAGGGAATGCAGAAAACAAATAAATTGCCATGGGAACATATGACTGTCATAATACTGGTAATGTGTTTGGATTTGTAGATCAAAGACAAAGTAGAAGATAATGCTTATTTTTTTCCTTCATTTGCTATATACAAACATAGGATTTGTTATAGACATTAATAAGCAGTGGATGGCAACAAAGAATTGATTGTTTTTCTCTACCACTGTATGAACATAACCCTAAAAAAGGTTCAGTGTTGATAATAAAAAGCTACGGAGCTTGAAACAAGTACATCTGTTTCTGTAAGTCCTTCAATGTTTGTTTTGGGGTTGCAGTCCGCTGAAACCTAGTTTCAATATGCTGTGTTTTTATTTCCTGCAGGAGCCTGAGTGTAAAAGTAGTAACAGTCTCAGAAATACTTTTTTTATCTGGAGAAAAATCCAATATTACATACCTGGATAAAGAAAACAAACAACCCCCTCCACTGACTCAGAATCTACACTGAATAAAATAGGTGGTATATGTATGCATACAGATATGCATATGCGGATATATTGCATCTACTATTTAACCGGAGTATATCTAAATTTCAGGGTTTTTTCTGTCCCCGTCCCGCCCCCCCCCCCCCCCCCCCCGTAAATGCATATGCATTTTCCTTGTGTCTCATCTTTAGTAGCACATAGACCATATTGCATTCAAGTTTTGTATGATTGGTTAAAATCTGTGTTAGATATGCTGATAAGATGCGTCCCAGAGTCCTAAGGGAATTGGCTGATGTAGTTGCCCAGACACTCTCCATATCTGAAAAGTCATGCCAGTCAGCTGAAGTCCCTGGTGACTGGAAAAAGCGAAACATTGCATCCATTTTTACAAAGCGTAAAAAGGAGGACCCTGGGAACTACCAACCTGTTAGTCTCACCTCTGTGCCTGGGAAGATCACAGAACAGATCCTCCTAGAAGCTATGCTAAGGCAGATGGAGGACAGGGAGGTGATTCGAGACAGCCAGCATATCTTGCGTGACCAACCTAGTGGCCTGCTATTACGGAGTGACTACATCAGTGGACAAGGGAAGAGCTACTGATGTCATCTATCTGGATTTCTGTAAGGCCTTTGACACAGTCCCCAACAATGTCATTCTCTCTAAATTGGAGAGATATGGATTTGATGGATAGACTGTTTGGTGGATAAGGAATTGGTTGGATGGTTGCATCCAGAGAGTAGTGGTCAATGGCTTAAAGTCCAGATGGAGATCAGTGACAAGTGCTGTCCCTCAGGGTTCCATATCGGACCAGTACTATAAAATACCTTCATCAATGACATAATGGGATTGGGTGCATGCCTAGCAAGTTTGCAGATGACACCAAGCTGAGTGGTGCAGTTGAGAGAAAGGTTACCATCCAGTGGGATCCTGATATCCTTGAGAAGTGGGTCCATGTGAACTTCATGAGGTTCAACAAGGCCAAATCCAAGGTTCTGCACCTGGGTCAAGGCAACCCCCAGTATCAATACAGGTGGGGGGACGGAGGGATCAAGAACAGCCCTGTGGAGAAGGATTTGGGGATACTGGTGAATGAAAAGCTGGACATGAGCCAGCAAGGTGTGTTGGCAGCCCAGAAAACCAACTGTATCTTGGGCTGCATAAAAAGAAGCGTGGCCAGCAGGTCGGGGGAGGTGATTCTGCCCCTCTACTCCACTCTGGTGAGACCCCACCGGGAGTCCTGCACCCAGCTCTGGAGTCCTCAGTACAGGAAAGACATGGACCTGTTGGAGTGGGTCCAGAGGAGGGCCACAAAAATGATCAAAAGGTTGGAGCACCACTTCTATGAAGAAAGGTTGAGAGAGGTGGGATTGTTCACCCTGGAGAAGAGAAGGCTCTCAGGAGACCTTATTGTGGCCTTTCAATATTAAAGGGGGCTTATAAGAAAGATGGGGACAAACTTTTTAGCAGGCCCTGTTGTGATAGGACAAGGCATAATGATTTTAAACTAAAGGAGGATAGATTTAGACTAGATATAAGGAAGAAATTTTTTAGGATGAGTGAAACACTGGAACAGGTTGCCCAGAGAGGTGTTAGATGCCCCATTCCTGGAAACATTCAAAGTCAGGTTGGATGGGGCTATGAGCAACTTGATCTAGTGGAAGATGTCCTTGCTCACTGCAGGGGGGTTGGACTAGATGACCTTTAAAGGTCCCTTCCAACCCAAACCATTCTATGATTCTATTATTTGAATTTTTGGTCTATTGCTACAATTCAAACAGCTATATAGCTAGGAAAATCTGTGAAATTATGAGTTAACTTTCTAATTGATTAAAATAAATTAAGTGGTTAATAATTCCTCTTGCTGCAGAAAAACACACAGCTGTCAAAAAGTAAAATCTATCTTAGTACTTCACACCATGGGCAACTGGAACCTTGTACTATTATGCTCTTTCTTGCAAGTCTGAAACTAGACATTGATAATGATATCCAAGATCAAATGTCCTTTCCTCTGCTTCTTCCTATTTCATTAAAGATTGGATGAGAGGTTGATCTGAAGGTTCAATAAAACTGACAAGTAGCAAAGAATTGTCATTACCTATTCAGCTACAGCAGAAAGAAACAATGTGTTCTTTTGCTGCTTCAAACCCAAGAGGAATTTATGCCTATGGTCAACTGAATGCTTCCTGTGAAAGGAAAACTGACTAAACACCTTTGAGCTGCCTGGCCAGGTAACAGATACACAGCCAAACACCAACATGCCAAATAATATGCTTGCAGATTATGAGTGAGCATGCAGCTTTCCATATGTCAAGTGGGAGAAAGACACTGTAAAAGAAAAACTAATAGGAAAAAACATACAACTGCAGATGCCATCTAGACAAGCTATGCTAATTGCTATAGAAACTGCTGTGGAAGAATAAGGTCTCCTTTGAGTTATTTGGTGATTCCAAGTTCTGTTGAGATAAAACATGCCACAAGAATAAATGTTCTTTGTATTAATATGTTCCCACTGGAACCAAGAAGTTAAGAAAACGTGAAGAAAAGAAAAAAGAAAAGAGAATGGAAAAGGAAAAAGAAAAGCAAAAGCAAAAGCAAAGGAAAGGAAAGGAAAGGAAAGGAAAGGAAAGGAAAGGAAAGGAAAGGAAAGGAAAGGTAGAAATCTGAGTAGCTAATACAAAAATTGTAGTAATCAGAGTACAACAGAACAGTTTTAGGCAAAAGTTAGAGGGATAGAAATCACTTGATTTTGGATTGTGATTTGAACCAAAGATACTGTGTCCCCTGCAACATCATTCCTCTGGCAAGACAAAGTTACTTATTCTCTGAAACAATCTGTTATCCCTTGTGGAGAAACTCATGTTGGTTTTCTACAGTTTGCTGAATAAAGTAGCAGATTGAGGGTCAACAAGAAATAGTGGTGTCACTCAATGAGGAACATAGGGAGTGATGTTCCTGTCCTTATCTTGACCCATGAGCTTTTTGTTGTATTTTCTACCCATGCCTTGTTGATGGAGCAAGAGTGATAGAGCAGCTTCATGGGCACCTGGCAGCCAGCCAAGGTCAACCCACTACAAATTATTTACTTTATTTAAGCTTTAAAATAAAACAAGACAGTGGAAGAAAGGTTTCTGTTCCTTATTTCATTTGTATAATTCTTACTGAAGAAGAGCAGAATTCCACCACACTAGTGCAAGTACAAAATATGAAACAGTGTCTAAAACAATCTAAAAGAGAGGATTTTGTTCTGGGTGATCACATACTGGTACTTGTGGAGTATGTGACTGATTAATTTGGTAAAACATGTGCTCTATGTCATTTTAGAGGTTTTAGACATCCACACAGCTATGGCAGATATGACAAAGGACTAACATGCCTCAGCCCTCCATAGAGGTCAGGCAGGATAGTTAGACAAGCACTAAGAATAACATTTATGTTTAAGCATCAGAATCACTCTAAACATGTAGACCCCACTAAACAAATTGTCTGTCATACAGGCCACAATTTGGTGAAAGCTAGTAACTCTGCAACTTGTTGACAATTTCTCTAAACTCATAATGTTTTTGCCTTGTTTGGACCCAGCATGTGAAACAGGATTTTGTCATTCTCTGCTCTGTATATTTTTTACAAGCTTATATCCTGCCACTGTCATATTCATAGCACTTTTATTAATTTAATTCTACTCGTGAGCTGCCTGTATACTTTAATACATTATAGAAGAATTCTTCATGCAGCCTTTTAAGTCTGAAAATATGTGCCCCAGTTTTTACGTTTCCTGCTTTGCACCAAACCCTGCTGGGATATGGAAAACCAGTATAAGCTCCAGTGTCTACTTCTCTCTGGTACTTTTATTTAGTCACATATCAAGGACTTCAGAATGACCTGCAGGTTAGAGCACATCCTGTCTCACACTGTGCTGCTCAAAAGCTGAGAATGAGTAGGTGGAGATGTAATTTTCATTGAAAGAATACACAAGCAATTTCTATTTTATCCAGAAGCTTCTAATGAAAATAAAAACAAATAAACCCTTGCCTTAAGAAATCTGTTCATAAAAGGACAATAACATTACTATGAGTTATTCTTTCTCAACATTAAATTACCTCGAAGGGTTCAGATAAAACAAGAAGCCACAAAAATAGTCAACACTTGCACAGGAAAAAGCAGATTCGGAGGAAGGGATCTGTTCCTCTCCAGGGTCCAGAGCAATCCAACGTTTCAATAAAAGCAATTCAGAGGAATTTTACAGAAATAAAGTTATTTCTACTATGAACTAATACCTGTAATAATTTTGGCAACAGACCTTCTGAGCATAGTATTGCTTCTCATGTATTCATGCATCATAAGCACAGGTGGCTGAAACAAACATGAAGCTGAAGCTGTTTTGAGCTGTTACTGTTCTCCTGGAACAGAACTAACTCAACCTAGCCTGTTCTGCTAAACTTGTACCAGAACAGAATCAACCAATGTCAATTACAGCTGGATCTGAACCAGAATAGAAGTCAGAAATTTGACTGGTTCAGCTTTATGGCTGTTATCATTAGATACTGCATTTTCTGGCCAAGGCAAACTTGCAATGGCTGACAGAATCCTATAAAATACGATCTGGCTTGAGGTTTCTCTCATTTAGGAAGCTATGCATGTTATTAACCAAACCCTAGTATCATTTACAACACTGACAGTCTGTTTACTTCATTTAAAGAAGTGTGGATGTCAAGTAGAGCAGAATTTGGCCTAATGTGATTTAAGGTACCACATTTCTGATAAATGAGAAAAGGTTATCTGTAATCCATCAAGCAAAATAAACTCCATTATGTCAAAACTATTGGAAGGCAGAAAAGATAAAAGCAAATGTTAGAAGAGAAGAAGAGTTTACTCAAAGTTTAAAAAACATATAAAGAATTCCTGAACTATTTTCTAAATACTGTATACAATACAAACACACACCTTCAAATTTAAACCCTAGGTCTTCTCATTTTAAAATAATGTGGTAGGGTAAGACAAGGCAGTGAAACATTATGGAAAGGAAATGTTTACACATAAATATTATTTCTTTTAAAGGACACTGTAAGTAACAAGACTAGAAAAACTGCAAAATTTAACCAGCATGCTAATAACATTTGGTATAAACACAACCGTACAAATTCCAAACTCCTTTTATGCACTGCAGGCATAACTCTTGGGGAGAAAAAAAAGAAGCCATTTTTTCTGTTAAACACACATATTTCACCCATTATGCTATAACTGTTGGTATTTCATACACTTTTAGGCAAGAAAGGGATGACTATGATCACCCAACTTTCCTTCATAACTGCATACATGTCAAAGATCTCACCCACTGACTTCTGTATCAAGCCTGTAACCTCTGGCTGAGGTAGAACTTCTCTTTCAGGATGGCAGCAAGTCATTCAGAAAGCCTCAATTTCTGGGTTTGGTAGCATGAAGATTTGGAAACATAGATAAAGAATGGAGTTCCTATCTACTGTGGTTTTATACTGGCAGCCTCTGTCCTGTGTACTCATAAATCATCAAAAAGTTCCTTTTATATAATTAAGTAGAAGCCTTTGTCTTCTGTTTATCAGGTTACAGGATCAATTTATCTGAGTTATCTTGTTACACCTTACGATTGACCACAGCATGTCACATTTGCTCAGTCTAAGTCATTTGCTATGCATATTTCAGAAGTGTATTATTGAGGACTGAACATGGTGATCTCATTCATAATTTTAATTAGGAATTGTGACATTTCACAGGTAAATTATAAAACAAAGAGTAAAAGCTAATCACAGCTAAGCATAAGCACACATAAAACTCCTTCCTGATGCAGGTTATTAGTAAGAACAGAACCAGGAAAAAGTTTCTATTGATCTTACAACAAAAGAAGTAGCATTATAATGTTACTCAGCATTTTGAGGATATTTCACATCCTCATCTCTACAGCATAAAGAAGGTTGTTTTGCAGGTTACACTGTGCAGGCTGAATCTGGTTCTGAGCCAAATTACACAATTAGAAATAAGCAATTTCTAATGCACACAGTCCATATTGAGTTAGCTTTAGAGGTAAACAACCAGGACAGCTTGCCCAAGACATCAGGCTAAATGGTGAGATGTGAGTAAAGATATCATCATCTAATGCTGTGTAGTGGATGCCTAAATTGTGTGGATCCAAGAGAGAAAAATCTGTACATTCAAACAACAATTCTACTTGATTTATACGTGTAAATATAGCTATTCTCAATCAGTTTTTTTACAGGTAACTTTTCAATTGTTAACAAACCCCAAATTCTATTCCTGAGAAAATACAGTTAAAAAAATTATATTAATGATATGTGTATCAACCACCAGTCCTAAGCAAAAAACACGACAAATAACTCAGTGTATTTCTATGTAAGGCTATGTTTATGAACTGAAGAAAGCTTCTTCCATTTTCATTGTATTCCTTGAACGCAAAAGCAAAGACTTCCACAAGCAAAGCAAACCACCTGCCAAAAATCTATTTTACCGCAGGAGATTTAAACGCTGTGTAACGGTCAGCAGCATTCAGTCAGTGGCGAGGCCAGCAGAGGCAAGGGTAACTCGGCAGCTAAGCGCTAGATGGACGCGGACTGGGAGGTTCCCCAGGCCCAGCAGCGCCGGGGAAGAGCGGAGGGACCGCCCAGAGCCGGAGCTCTCGCGAGAGAGGCTGATGCAGCATGGGAGTTGCCAGGGGCAACCGCGGGAGTTTTAAACGGCCCTGAGGAGCGCCGGTGACTAGGGCGCGGCGCGTCACTTCTCGCAGGCAGGGAGTGCAGGTAGGGCGCAGCCTCCCTCTCCCGAGAAGGCTACTCAAGCGGTGGGTGTCGGCCTAGAGGGAGACCCAGGTGTGGTTGCCGCTCGAGTGAAAACCATTGTTAGGAAAAACATGGTGACGCACACAGAGCTCCCATGTAAACGTGCAGCTGTCCGGGTCTCTGGATGTGCGGAGCGCTTGAGTCTGTCACTGATGCCGGAGGGCAGCAGGGACACCTCTTGTGTGAGGTGTGACCAGGCTGATGATCTGCTCAGCCTGGTGGCAGAGCTGAAGGAGGCGGTGGAAAGGTTGAGGAGTATCAGGGAGTGTGAGAGGGAGATAGATTGGTGGGCCCACACCTACCATCCCTGAGGCAGAGGCAGCAGATGGAGGCTCCGCAAGAAGCGGAGGATCCCCTGCCCTCTTGCCACCAGGCAGGAGGGGACCTAAGAGATGGAGGGGAATGGATACAGGTCCCTGCTCGGGGAGGCAGGTGAATCCCCTCCTGGTCTCCCTCTCCTTCGCAGTTGCCCCTGCACAACAGGTATTGGGCTCTGGAACTTGAGGACCAGGTCAGTGAAGATCAGGGTGTAGATGAAGTCCTATCTAGGGAGGTGCCTAGGCTCAGTCGGGTAGCCCCACGCATTCTCACATCCTCTGAAAAAAAGAAAAAGGACGGTAATTGTCGTAGGTGACTCCCTTCTGAGGGCGACAGACGGCCCAATACGCAGTCCTGACCCATCCCCCAGGGAAGTCTGCTGCCTCCCTGAGGCCCAGCTAAAAGACTTTACCAGGGAACTCCCTGGTCTGGTTCGGACCTCTGATTATTACCCATTGCTGGTTGTGCAGGTTGGCAGTGATGAGATTGCAGAGAGAAATCCAAAGGCAATCAAAAGCGACTTCGGGCCACTGGGAAAATTAGTGGAAGGATCGGGAGCACAGGCAGTGTTTTCCTCAATCCCTTCAGTGGCAGGGAAATATACTGAAAGGAACAGGAAAACACACCTGGTTAATACGTGGCTCAGAGGCTGGTGCCACAGGTGGAATTTTGGGTTTTTTGATCATGGGGAGGTTTATACAGCACCGGGCTTGCTAGTGACAGATGGTGTCCAGCTATCTCAAAGGGGTAAGAGAATCCTTGCTCATGAGATGGTGGGGCTCATAAAGAGGGCTTTAAACTAGGTTTTAAGGGGGTAAGGGATAAAACTAGGTGCCCCAGAGATGAGCCTGGGGGCAGCATGCCGATGTTAGCGGTAGATTCGATAACCCAGCTGAAATGCATCTAGGCCAACACACACAGCATGGGCAATAAACAGGAGGAGCTGGAAGCCATTGTGCAGCAGGATAGATATGACTTAGTCACCATCACGGAAACATGGTGGGACGACTCCCATGACTGGAGTGCTGCAATGGATGGCTACGAGCTCTTCAGAAGGGATAGGCAGGGTAGAAGAGGTGGTGGGGTGGCTCTCTATGTTAGGGAATGTTTTGACTCTACAGAGCTACACGATTCTGATGACAAGGTGGAGTGCTTATGGGTGAAGATGAGAGGGGAAGCCAATAAGACAGATATTGTGCTGGGAGTCTGTTACAGACCACCCGACCAGGTTGAAGAGACGGATGAATCATTCTACAAGCGGCTGGCAGTAGTCTCAGAATCGTGTGCCCTTGTCCTTGTGGGGGACTTTAACTTTCCAGACGTCTGCTGGAAATACAACACAGCAGTGAGTAAACAATCTAGGAGGTTCCTGGACTGTGTGGAAGATAACTTCTTGACACAGCTGGTGGGTGAGCCAACCAGGGGAGGAGCCTTGCTAGACCTACTGTTTACGAACATAGAAGGACTGATGGGAGGTGTGATGGTCGGAGGCCGTCTTGGGCTTAGTGACCATGAAATGGTAGAATTCTCAATTCTTGGTGATGCAAGGAAGGTGGTCAGCAAAACCACCACTATGGACTTCCGGAGGGCAAACTTTGGCCTCTTCAAGGCACTGGTTGAGAGAGTCCCTTGGGAGACAGTCCTGAAGGTCAAAGGGGGTCCAGGAGGGATGGACATTCTTTAAGAAGGAAATCTTAATGGCTCAGGACCAGGCTATTCCCATGTGCCGCAAGTCGAACCGCTGAGGAAAACAACCGGTCTGGCTGAATGGGGAGCTTTTGCTAGGACTCAAGAAAAAAAGGAAAGTTTGTCATCTCTGGAAGAAAGGGTGGGCAACTTGGGAGAAGTACAGGGATCTTGTTAGATCATACAGAGAGAAAATTAGAAAAGCAAAAGCTCAGCTAGAACTAAACCTGGCCACTATTGTAAGGGACAACAAAAAATGTTTTTACAAATATGTTAACAGTAAAAAGAATCCCAAGGAGAATATCTTTCCTTTAACGGATACAGAAGGGAAAGTAGCAACCAGTGATGAGGAAAAGGCCGAGGTACTTAATACCTTCTTTGCCTCAGTCTTTAACAGGGAGACCAGTCATCCTCAGGGTACTCCACCCCTTGAGCTGGAAGGTAAGGATGAAGAGCAGAACATACCCCCCTTAATCCAGGAGGAATTAGTTAGGGACCTGCTTCGCCATCTGGACACTCAGAAATCTATGGGACCTGATGGGATCCATCCAAGAGTACTGAGGGAACTGGTGGAGGTCCTTGCCAAGGCACTCTCCATCATCTATCAGCGATCCTGGTCAACAGGGGAGGTCCCAGAGGACTGGAGGCTTGCCAATGTGACTCCCATTTACAAGAAAGGGCAGAGGGAAGATCCAGAGAACTACAGGCCTGTCAGCCTGACCTCGGTACTGGGGAAGATTACGGAACAGTTTGTCTTGAGTGCGCTCACATGGCAAGTCCAGGATAAGCAGGGGATCAGGCCCAGTCAGCAAGGGTTTATGAAAGGCAGGTCCTGCTTGACCAACCTGATCTCCTTCTATGACCAGGTGACCTGCCTAGTAGATGAGGAAAAGGCTGAGGATGTTACCTTCCTTGACTTCAGTAAGGCCTTTGACACTGTGTCTCATGGCATACTCCTTGAGAAGCTGGCATCTCATGGCTTGGACAAGTGTACTCTTCGCTGGGTGAAAAACTGGCTGACTGGACAAGCCCAGAGGGTTGTGGTGAATGGAGTGAAATCCCGTTGGCAGCGGGTCATAAGTGGTGTTCCCCAGGGCTCGGTGTTGGGCCCCGTTCTGTTTAATATCTTTATCAGTGATCTGGATGAGGGGATTGAGTGCACCCTCAGCAAGTTTGTGGACAACACCAAGTTGGGAGGCAGGGTTGATCTGCTTGAGGGTAGGGAGGCTCTACAGAGAGGTCTGGATAGGCTGAGGCCAATCGTATGAGGTTCAACAAGGCCAAGTGCCGGGTGCTCCACTTTGGTCACAACAACCCCATGTAGTGCTACAGGCTTGGGGAAGAGTGGCTGGAAAGCTGCCTGGCAGAGAAAGACCTGGGCATGCTGGTTGACAGCTGGCTGGATATGAGCCAGCAGTGTGCCCAGGTGGTTAAGAAGGCCAATGGCATCCTGGCCTGCATCAGAAATAGTGTGGCCAGCAGGAGCAGGGAGGTGATTGTTCCCCTGTATGTGGCACTGGTGAGGCCACACCTCGAGTACTGTGTTCAGTTTTGGGCCCCTTGTCCTGATCCAATATCGGGGAGGGTTCTTAAACGATCCCAAGAGCAAGATTAAGACACAAACGAGGTCAGATGCTGTGCAACCTTACAAGTTTTATTTCCTATAACAACTGATAATAACGACAGGACAGAGGGAAGAAGAAAGGAAAAAGAGGAAGACCTAAGCAAGAGAATGGAAGAGTGCAGCAAGACTAGTTACCACCACCACGAAGCCAGCAATGTCCCGTTGACTCGGTCTCGGTGCAGGTGATGGGGGTCCAAGTTCCAGGTTCCAGCAGACAGACGATGACCAAAGTCCCAGTTCCAAGTGCTAATTTTCAATCCCTTGCAGTTCCTTTCAGTTCCTTTTTCCAGTCCCTTTCAGTTCCTTTTTCGAGGGAGGAGTATGCAGTTTTTCCGAAGAGTGCAGCCATTTCCACAGAGACTGCTAGCTTCAGGCGGATATGGTGGTTTCTTCAGGGCCTTCAGCGCGTACTCCCCCACAGCAACAGGATGCTGAGGCTAGCAAATGGTCAGCAATGTCAAGACAAACATAGTCCAACACAGTCTCTTACACCCCTCATTACAGGAAAGACATTGAGTTGCTGGAGCATGTTCAGAGAAGGGCAACCAAGTTGGTGAGGGGCCTGGAGCATAACTCTTATGAGGAGCGGCTGAGGCAGCTGGGGCTGTTCAGTCTAGAAAAGAGGAGGCTGAGGGGAGGCCTTATCACTCTCTACAACTACCTGAAAGGGGGTTGTAGTGAGGTGGGTAATGGTCTCTTCTGTCAGGTGGCTGGAGATAGGACGAGAGGAAATGACCTCAAGTTGCAACAAGGGAGATTTAGGTTGGATATTAGGAAAAATTTTTTTACTGAGAGGGTTGTCAGACATTGGAATAGGCTGCCCAGGGAAGTTGTTGAGTCACCATCCCTGGAGGTAGTCAAAAAGCGAGTAGATTGGGTACTCCAGAATGTGGTTTAGTGGGCATTGTTGATGGTTGGACTCAATGATCTTGAAGGTCTTTTCCAACCTAAATGATTCTATGATTCTATGAAAATTGAGTGTTACAGTGGGTTCTTTATATATAACCTACCTTGAAAGCCAAAGTAGTCTTATGCTAGTATTGAATATTACTTAGTCCTTTTAGATATGATGTGTAAGATACTCTTTTTTAAGCTACTGAATCTTACCATTAATCATACTAATCATAGACTGTTTGCTGCAACTATAGTGGTTTTGTTGCTTCAGCAGTCTTCTGACTGCATGTGTGCACTGTCAAAAAATCAGTGTAAAAAATCATGGCCTATTATCACAGAGTATTTTCTCCATAATTTCATTACTCTGAGGTAAATATCAAAGCATTCAAATCTGGAACAATGACAGTTTGATACCAAGCAAGTACTGAATGCCATTACTCTCTTAAAAAAGGCATTTTGTTAAAATTATTGCTTTTATACATTCTGGTCTAAAAAGAATTTATTTCCAGGTAGTAATCATGGAAGGTGCAGTTGCACTGCTATCATCTGTGGTGTTCTGCATTAGCTTTTGTGATTTCAGATAGGTATCTCTCTCAAAAGTCTTTGCTGGTTAACTGGGTCTCTGAATGAATACCTCTAAAATATTCCCTTATGGTTTTTTTTAAAGTTTCTTTTAATGACAATATTACTATATATACCTAAAAACCTTAATAAAAAAGGTTTTGGAAGTTGCTTACTTAGAGATGCTTCCATGTTAAAATAATTATAAATTTTTATTGGAATTGTTATTGGATCTTATTTTACTTTAGTCTGACTAGCAGTTAATATAAGGTGCTGTCAGTAACAAAAGCTCTTTACTCTTAGCCTGTCAAAACTCCTCCACAGATTTCAATCAGGATAGAGAGATTATTCTATGTAAAAATGGTGAAACCTGCTTTTTCAGTGGCTAGCCATGCCTATATATAAAGAAAGCTTCATATACTGCCTCACAACTCATTAGTGAAATCATGACCCATGAACTGTATGGTGGCTCAGACGAACTTTACTGTGCTAACTTGCATCTCTCAATAGCAGCATGTTCCCATGTGTTTCCAAGTGGTGATATAATTTTTTATGAAGAGAGATGTTTCCACTGATACTCTTACCTGGCTATTTTGCAAACCATGCAATTCAACCCCCACTATTTCAGTGTAAATGTCTGAAAGGCATTAAAGAGATGATATGCTGAATCAAACGTTTACATGTTCTGACCATGATCATTCTTCACTCAGTTTTAGTAATTATTGGATGACCAGCATGGTGTCTTGGCACCTGGATGACACCAAATTCTCCTCTGACATCACACAGTCCCCAAGAAAATGTGGGATATTCCACTGTAAGTGTCTTTTCATTCTTGCACTAACACGTGTGAGACAAAGTATTGCAATGTCCATTCTTACAAATGCTCAGTTGCTTCTATCATGGCTGTTCATTCATGTGACTGGCTTCAGCTGTTTGTATTGCTTTGGTAAAATGAACAGATTTTCTAAGTGTTCAGGTCTTAGCAGAAGAGTTCACTCATGCTTTACACCCAAAATAAATAATATAATAATGCACAGTTGCTACCCATAAGCTGCTAGCATGTGCAATTTAAATACTATGGGTACTTTCTTGTCAAAAGACAAAACCCAGCACAAATATGGCAAGACACATTGTAATTAGTCATTTTTCACATGCTGTAGAAGCTTATATGGTATTCATGGATATATAGTATAGCAAAACTATTTTCCTGCACTTACTGGGTCATAAAACACAGTTAAAATTCAGTGTCTGAGGGGAAAAAAAAAAAAAAGAAATTCTTCTGTTACCCACTAAAGACAGTAACAGCTAAAGCTTTATACCATTTCATCACTGACTGGGTTGAGTGTACTATGTAAATGCTACTTTGATAGACAAATAAAACAAAAACTGTTTTCCATCTGACTTTATATAATAAAATTTAACAGAAAACATGAGCTTTAGAGGTAATGAAATATTTGCATAATGTTAGAAACAAGTTCTTGAACTTTATTTTTTCATAGATTGAAAATATTAAGTGTAATTTTAGGGTTTTTTTTAAAGAATCAAGTTCTACATTTGTTAAAATCTAGTGCAAAATTATTCATTTGGTTTTTTATTTCCTTATGTTATCTTTCTACTAAAATAGTTTATCAGTCTATATTAGGGCCAAAGACACTGTATCATCATTTTATGAAATACATTAAAAACAACAGGTTAGACTTTCTCATAGTGGAGTCAAAGCTCAAGTTTTCTGCTGTTCAACACATTTATCAACTGTTTAAATACACTGACTACTGACTAAATTTTATGCTTTCTTGCCTACTTCATATTATAACCACCAGATACTTTTAACAAAGTGATGTGTATGTTTACGGCGTGGAACATAAGTACTGTTTGAGGACTTGATCATGGTCAGTCTTCGAGAGCGAGGTGGGACCAAGAGGTCCCTTCCTGCCAGAATTTCTGTCATTCTGTGAATAAAAGTGCTGATAGTGAGCATAGCAGCAAAATGAACACCTCAGGTTTTTTTCTACCGATATTTCTCCCCCTGGGAGAAAGCGAAATTATTCGGTAGGATTTTCCTTAGCTTCAGTCTTGTTTTGTATTCATATTCCACAGATTATCCTCTTAATTACGTCGTTGTGGAAGATCCAGATACATTACTAGTAATTGTTAGACTATTTTTATAAAGTAAGTCTAAAGCATACAAATTAAAATGGTCACACAGAGCTAAAATATAAAAGGGTTACATTATATCACGAATGAGTGGAAATGCAATGCAGCAGTGTGGACAGGCAGAACAAGTCTATGAAGCAGATAGGTGAAACCTGGATAGATAATAGATTATTTATTCATTCACAGACCAAAACCAATTTACATAATTATTGCCCCTCTAAAAAATGTATTGAAAAAAGAAATATTACTTAACAGGGTGACTAAGACTCACAAAAGGAATATGACTGTGGACACAGAAATGCAATGGCTACTGTAATTCTAATAACTTACCTCCAAAAAAAGAATTGGAATTAAAAAACATTTAAAATTTTTGGCACGAATAGGACAGTAGAGATTGTAAGCATCATTAGTGGACTATCAGTAGAAGAAGAATCACCTGCACACAAATAATGATCCTTCCATATTGCCCCAAATGGATTCATGTAAAGCAGATGCAATACTGTCTACCTGAGTTTACAAAACAAATGAAAACCAGCTGCAAGAGAGATGTGAATTATTCCATTTAACGCTGTAGACCTTGCAAGTCAAAGGATGTATATATGGTGTTTTAAAAATGCCACAGGACTGTCAGTTATACTGTTGAGTGTACCATTTTACAGCAGTCAGGTAATCAACATCTTGTTTACAGCTCCACTAGTTTAGCTAGACCTTCCAATATTTCCTTACAAGAAGTATTTAATTACTTTAAATAATAGGAGTAAATTACTTTACTCCTATTCCTTGGAGCCAAGAAGCAGAATGTTGGGAGCTGGACCTTAATTCACATTTGCAGACGGTGAGTGGAGAACAGAGCACATAAAGGCCATTTGGACTGCCTGGAAAAGATATGATAAGCAAGGCCTGGCAAGGTGTGTGGGAGAAACTGGCAGTAAGCTGTTTTTTTTTAGTCAGATGTGATACAAGCTGATTTTGAGCTAAGAATGACCTAAGATTCAGTGTCAGAAGAGTACAGAGAGATTATATGGAGAATGTGATGAAAAAGTGTTTCAATGTTATGTATGTTTCAATACTTGAACTGATTATTCTCTGAGTGGAAAGAAAAAATAAGTTTATTACAGTTTATTATGTTTTTTTAATACCATTTCCATGTTAAATTCAAGGCTTAATTCTAGTTTTTAGGTCACTTCTTAATATCTCTGGCTGCACTCTGTAACTGAATCAAATGTCCCAGAAACCTTAAAAAAAATTGAGATTTGTGTCCTGAGTTTATTGATGATTCCAAACTTTTGCAATATGTTAAATAAAGTGGCATTCTGAAGCCCATTTATGATTAAATTGCAACATAGATTCACTACTGAAATTACATATATAAATGTAACTCAGTACTGAATTACAAATATTGTAATTTGTGGAAATAGATAAGTAATAATAACATACAATAAAATAATTAATAATATAGAATTGCACTTTACTAATAGTGATGCGCTGCATATCTAAAAATTTACTGATATATACTGTTGCCTTAGTTACAATGTCTGCTAGATTGCAGCTTGTATAGGTTTTTTCAAGTTGCATTCAAATACACTAATAAAAATCTGAAGAGCCAGAAATGACTTGTAAAGCTGTATATGGAAAACCTTTGTAATCCCCATCAAAATGGCAACAAAGCTCCAGCAAACAGAGAAACTAGTTTTCTTTTATCTTCATACTGTGGCTGTTGTGTAGCTGTGTAACTTGAAGATTTTTTCCATTTCTAGGAAGACAGTCTCACTGAGATCTTGTCACTCATTTGTAAGTACTTGTTCTGCTGCATTTTTCCTAGAAACAGAACTTTTATCAGAAAACACTTTGAGAATGATTTAGTTGTTGCTAAGGAGAGACAGATTAAAATCAAGATAGGAAAGGCTTTTGAAAATAAGAATTCTCTATCTCTTATCTTCTCTGACACTTGCCTTTAATTCTAAAAGTTCTTTTTTTTAAATGAAGTTACGTAGACCCTCTTCTGGATTTTGTAGTATAAAATCCCACTAAAGAACTTTGAGGGCATAATGACCTGGGCAGACCAGATCTTCTTAACCCTAAACTTTATTTCTTAGCCCACAATATAGTGCAGGATGGATAAAAATTATATCTAGAAGTGTAAAATGAAGAACATACAATTTAGCACCAGCACGCTTTCTTATCCTACACCATGACAAATATTTTTCTCATTCTGTTTGTCGTATTACTAGTTTCCATAAATGCATCCTGAAAGGTAATGTCTAACTGAAGAAAAAAACCCATAGCAAATACCTCAAATTTTACAATTTACACTTTTACAACATCCAACTTTAGTGGGATGAAAATATTTTCTTCTGTGATGATCTAAACATATGAGATATGCTGATCTTTTGTAGACCTCAAACAAATACAGACTATCTCATATAAAAAGTGGTTCTTATTTGAAGGCTGTAAATACATATATATTGAGAGTATGTGTTGTTCTATTTGCCAAACAAAACTCCTGTTCATTTCAACTTTTGCTGTTGTGATTCTTAGTATTTGTTAGAATTGGAGTATATGTGAAAAAATCTGTTCTGTGAGGTAAGTTTCTTCTAGGATTACGACTAGCTTAGTGTATTTCTTAGAAGACATATCATGACAGTAAAATATGCTGAAGGACCATTCCTTACTGTAATTTAATACTGAATTTTAGCACTGACAGGACCATCATAAGGTGTCACCATAAGGAGACATCAGAAAAGACTAAGAGCAAGGATGTGGGCTATGTGGAAATTTACAGATAAAAATAAAATAACTCTATATAACAATGATCTGCAATAACTTATCTTGCCTTGCCTTTACAATTTAGTACATAAAATCATTCCTAACACATATCAGAAAAGCTCCCAGACATCATCTTCTTTATCTCAGTACCTTATTGAACCTCATTGCATTGTGCCTTACAGCACATTTCAGTTCAGGAAGAAGAATGCTGCACCAGAGAAATATATTTAATACTTTTTTTTTCTGATAAGAAAGTATGGATCACAGTTTCAGCACATATCTGAGTGTTAATATTTTCCCCTACTTATACTGAGTGTAGCTCTGTAGAGATTTTAAACACTTAACCAAGTGTCTTCATATACCAGACTTCTACACATATGTTAAAGGCAACCCTTCAATACCTGCCTATTCTATAGCTTTATTCAGAAATATAATTTCACACTGTTTATGTTGTTACTTCAACTTCTCTTTTAGTCCACATACACTGTCAGATTTGGACTTTGGAATTATAAAAAAAATACTTACCAAGCTTCCAGAAAGTCTAAAATATATTTTCTTATGTTTAACAAGCATGGATTATGTATAAAGCCAATTCAGCTTTGCATATCTGTGATCAATACCATAATGCATCATTTTTCTTTGAATAACATTCTGAAGCCAATTAAAAATTAACAAAAAATATTTTCTTCCTAAAAAGTGGTTTTCTGTTGTAGATTATTTAAGTTTAGTCTTTTATTATACTTTATTGTGAATTGTTTGAAGTAGGCATTTCTTTTTTGTTCCTTTCTTTCAAGTTATTGCATTATGTGTGTTCTTGTTAATTTTTTTTTTATTAAAAATTTATTTAAAAGTCCATTTGAAGGCTAATATTTTAGTTTCAAATGTTCCAACTAATTTTCCAAATTGAAACTGGAAGATAAGACCATATTATTTTGTTTTACTAAAACTGTTGAAACTTGGGAAGGTGAATGAAATTCAGGAACGAAAGTTCTTAATCATCTTCTATTCCTTCCTTTCCCATATCCATGAGTGAAGTGATGTCCCGGATACCCAGTTAAATCTTTGTGTTTTTTGTAGTAGCTATATACAAAGGGCCTCAACTTCAGATGTAAAAGTTACCAACTTTATGTAGGCTAATTTCTACATAGTATATTAATGTTGTCATTATACAGAATCCAAGCATTCTTACATTCATTGTTTGTCATCATAAATGAATCATAGGATATTTTCTGTAACTGAATTTAAATAAATTGCTTTCTATATATGGTTTCATTATGTAGGTTTAATAGTCTTTATTAGCTAAGTCGATTTGCAACATTTAACAGTGAAGAAAAGATTGAACCTTAAAATATTCATAATGAAAACTTAATTAAGTTATCAATTGAATATTTATGTTAAACTTTAATAATGCAATGTAAATATTTAATTATCTTTTGCAACTATGAAGGTCTGGATTGAAATATTTTAAGCTAAATTAAGGGGAAGGGGTTAGGGTAACTTAGTGTAACTAATTAGTACAGTAAGTGGCATATGCAGTTGAAATATCTACTTAATTAATTAGAAACAAGTGTAAGTGACTGAAAACCCAATCAATGGGATATAACAAAAGAACTTGCAGCACTCCGAGAATCCCTAGAAAAAATTCAAATTGTGATGTGCTGGTTTACAACTTTTTTAAGGTCTGGTTGCTCATAAGTTTCACAGAAAAAAACAAACACAAGACTGAAATAAATACTGTGTTAAAAATTTAAAAAACATCTGCTATGTAATAAAGATGAAAAGTGAGGAAAAAGGAACCCTTGACAACAGAAGATTCATGAGGGACAATAAGAAGAGAAAATAAATGTATAAAATACAATAAAAATTAGGAAGGACAAGTTCTAATTGTGGAGGATACAGATGAGAATCAGTACAGAGCAATGAATACACATGATAGTTCATGCAGGACCTCTTCTGGTCTTCTAGGAGGATTTACTTCATTAATTCAGGGCAACCAGCTGTATTTGTTGCTATTGCTACATTCTTAGTGTTGGGAGAGATTCCCCAGTTTTGCTCCAAGGTACAGCAAGTACTTGATGGATCTGTGTAAATGCATCTTTTCTTTCTTCATGTTGGTCTTCTTCCTTGAAGGGCTCCAACACTCAGATTCCCATTCCTGGCTTTATCTGCAGCTGTTTTGCAGATGAGATATTCAGAACATTCTGCACAATCTGTACAGAATTTTTCCCCATGAACATCACAAATAATTTGGGGTCCATTTTCCCCCAGCTATGCCTGCATTTTCTGCCATCATAGTTCCCTCCATGCCAGCTTTGGTAAGTAACTCCTGAGTCTGGGTTTTGTAAGCCCTACCAGGAGGAGCCTTGCCTCGAGTCCTGTCAGCAGAGCAAGGGAAAATGTAGGACAGGTGCAGCAGTGTTGACAACGAGAGCAATGGTGGTTACAAGGGGCTGAGGGCAGGGTGCCGACTCTGGAGTAGCTTGGGAGGTCCAATGGGTACCAGGGCCTGGGAAGAGACCTTTCAGTCAGGAGGGGGCAGCAGCAAGCATTACCTCTGACTGTGGAAACACACAACTCCTTCCACAACTATTTTTAATCAAATGTGGGATAAAACTGGCATGTTGGAGGAGCAGAGCTAAGTTTGCCACATGTTTTGTGGCAGGATGCACTTAGACGTACCTCTAGGAGGGGAACAAGGGTGGGGTGACAACTGGGGAGGGTATTTCTGATGGGGAGGACTTTTCTGGGAGGAAAAGTGAGAAATGGGAAATTGGGAAGTGTTCACCTGAAAAATGGGAGCTAGGGGACAGAAGGAACAGGATGTCAGTACAGTGAAACCCAGCCGCCTTTAGCATCCTGTCCTTTCCCAATTGTATCATCTCTGTGCTTTCTGTGGCATTCCTACCAATCTCTCCTTTCATTTTTTTATTTCTGTATTAAGTATGACATGTTAAGACAATACTGTACAACACTGTCCTGTCGTCCCGCCCCCCCCCCCCCCCCAAAAAAAAAAAGTTAAATTCCGAGGCAGCTTTGGTTAGCAATAATACATTTAGTTTTAAGGTTACCATTATAATTACATTTGAGCTATGTTGTTGTTACTAGCATGAGGCAAAATCATCACATTTTTAAACTGCTTAAATTGATTTCCATCACCTTTATTAAATATGCAGGGTTTTCAGATTAATGATAAAACTGAATTATGTTACACTAATCTCAGTAAATCACAAATTACTAACATTTACAATAATAATTTCAGGTTTTATAAGATGATAAGTCATTGATTGTGGCAGATTTGTTGATAACTGTTTTGTGAGTTATCCCAGTTTGTAAGGTACTGTAGGTTAGATAATTGGCTAAGTCTGGTCACCAGACAGTGAAACTAATGATTAAAAACATTCGTAGGTTTTCTAATACAAGAAGGTACCAGAACCAGAGAAAGCAGGAAATTATATGGAAGGGAAGAACTGGAAAAATTGCCTTGCAAACTTGTAAATGTTAAAATCTTTTTCTTTTTATAGGGAAAGGTTTCATGGGGTAATAAGATCCATGCCTTTCTAAAAATACATTTTTAAAGTCAGCATATTATTGTCTGTTGCTGTGGTAAAATATGTTCTAAGGCCCTGTCTGCTGTTGATTTTCATTTGACTTTCAAATCTGAACATTGCTAGCACTATTCTTGATTTTTTAACTATGGATGTGTAGGATGGCTACACAAAAAAAATAAGGGAAAACCAACTATTAAAAGAAGAAAGAAAAAGGAAGGACGACTTAGACAGGATCAGCTAATCTAATCATATTTCTAATATATACTTTATTTTCCTTTAAAAAAGAGCAAGCCAAAGAATCTGGGACAGTATCACCATCAGTCTGAGAATAATAGCCTTACAAGAAGATACTTCTGAGCCATTTGCGTATGATGAGAGAATTCATAAGAAGACACAGCCAACAGGCTACAAAAAACAGTTCTAGGAGCTGTATATCAGGTGCAACTATGCATACATTGTGATCCTTAAATGTTTAATGAGTAAGAAAAATATCTAGCGTGTTAAATACATGCATCATAACTTCATTAATATGCACATTGCATTATAGAATAGATGTATTAATAACTTGCAACAGAATGACAAAAATAATCTGATATCAAAATCCAGAAGGGTAAGATTTAAATAATCCAGAAGAAGCTCTTCTATATTTTTGTGGTTGTCCTGGTAAAATGGTTCAGAAAGGAGATCACATCTTTTTTTATGTCATCCACATGCAGTGAAGTTATGTGGTTACTGCCTAGAGAGATATAATTCATCCAGCTATGGCTTATGTATTTTAGCTCTTTGAAACAGACTCTCATGAAGCTTTACACAAGTACATTATGAAAAAATAATTCTCAGTTTTTTGATTGCCCTATCTATCTAAATCATATTGTATTAAAACCATCATGATTAAATTTTTTCATGAACCAATTTTCCATAGTCAAAGCTGAAGTAGTCATGAGATTTATGAAATTAGGAATACTGCCACCTACTTCTGTTAGTGCAGCATGTGCTTTTTTGTAATGTTGTCACTTCTTAGTATCTTGCTAATATGAATCTGTACTGTCCTTTCATGCATTTCAGCAGTTTCACATCCTTTTCTGTAACGGACACATTCTTTTAATGTTTGACATTTAGTTTGCAGTATAAATGTACAGCCCTAGAATGACAAGGTTGATACAAAACGTGATTACACAGCTCAAGCATTTTAAAAGTCTATATTATGCAGCTTGTTATTTTTTAAAATAAATTTGACAAAATTCGTGTTTGATAAGTAACACATGAGAGAAATAGAAATTTCCCTTCTAATCTGTCAGTCACTGACAGACCAAATTTCCTGTGCTTCATTTAATCTTCCATCTGTAGTTGTGAAATGAGTCATATTGGTTAAATAGGAGCATTAGAATAGTTAGAAAATTGGGGTTCACTCTTTGGTCATGACAGATCTTGTATGTTATCAGAGATCTAGCCTGGCTTCTCAGAGATACAGACAGAAATATCTAGCCCTTTCTCATGCAAATTGAAATTCTTAGGAATGCTGACCAGGAATGCCAAGGATCATCTCCTTGAATATGAGGATTTTGGTTCAAACCATTGCCCTGAAAAAGGCATTTAGATTTTTGTTTCCAGTTTCCAGGCAAGTATTCAAGTCATTGGCCAGTGGCAACAGGGACACAGAACACTAAGAATCTCCTGGCTAGTGTTATTCCACAGTGCAAAAACCTACAACAGTGGGAAATAGCTAGGTTTAAGTAGAATTAGTGCTGCTTTTAAGAGAGCAGCACTCTTTCCCGCAATAATTAAAACTTTATTTTTTGAATAAGTTAACTGTCATAGGTGTATTATTTTTAGTTTTTTGGTCTTAATTCTGCAACTTATTTTCAAATTATTTAAGTGTTGAAAAAGCACTTTGACGTTGTCACCTTTGACTACAAAGAACAATTTTGAGTTGCATTACTTATCTCCGAAGTATATTCAAACAGAGCTCTTCCATAAAGTATCAATCTAAGAACCACATTTATATTTTCTGTCCCTTTTTAGAGATCTCATCCACAGATGAAAGATTGAATAATACCTAGTGAAACTTTCTTTCCTCTAGTGAGGAAAGTCTAACATATGACTTGGGAAGACCCAATTATGTTTTAGAAGTATGCATGGACTGAGGAACCTACCTCAGCAGAATAGAAACTTGTTCTGTGTCACTGAAAATTAAAGTCTGTATTAAAATCTTGTCCTAGTCTTCACGACTCTCTGAACTGTAGTGAAGAAACAAAGAAATTTATACACAATGTGAACCATTTGGAAGAGCCATTTATTTGTGGTAGAGAAGACTCAGCAACAAATGTCTTCCCATCATTCGGTGACCACTGAGTATTTTAGAACTCTCTCCATCTCCCCTGATATATCTGTCTCATGATGCTTAAATAATTAATCAAACTGGCAAAGGTAGGGCTGAACTGAAAGGATAAATATTTAGTAATTTAAATTCCATTTTATTATTTTATAATCCTAACCGTGATTTCAGCAAAGAGCTCACAGAAAGCTGCTGCTTTACCTCACATTCTGTAAAAGATACATCTATACAGCCCAAGTCTTTTCTCCACTGTGTTTATTGCTGTTTCACACTCACACTGCTTTGCCTATTTCATACACCATTTACTCTCTCAAGTCTTCATGTCTTATCTCCAGAAGACCTTTCCAAAGAATGTTTAGAAAGTTATAAATGAAAGTACTTTCATATGCTTCTGCATTTCATTACGGAAAAAAAAAAAACCCTCCTACATTTTAGAGTGCTCTGTGAAGAAAGAAGATGATTGAGGTACTTTTGTCTAAATTTGGAGGACTTCACTCACATTCTATGCACATTTTAAGAAACATTAAAAACCTGTTTCTTTACTGAAAAATAAACTTTCATAGCTCAGTTTCTGATGATTTAAAATATCTATTTTGAGGGTTAAAAAATAAAGCAGTTTGATCATATCTGTAGCAGCACTTCAGAAATTATTGCCTAAGAGCTTTCTTGGAACCTGCTAGAGACTGTGGGAATATTTTATCAGTTCAGATTTTAAATGCATTGAGAAAGAATTCATGCAACTCTTTGCCCAAATGTGCATGTAACTGCATATCTTGTAACAATGATTACAATGGACATAACGGTATGCAATTATGTTACATGTAATAATTACAGCATACAATTATGACAAACATTTTTCACATGTTAATGAGCACACATTTTTGCTTTTCAGTTCTACATTTGCATTTACTGCTTATAGCCTTTTTTTTTGTACCAGAAATATTAATTTGGGAGAGCAATTGAATTGTGGAGACTCAAGCTCTCCTATCACACCAATGAACAGAAAATACTCAGGCTGCTCCTCAGTATATTACTAAAAGCAAAACTGAGTCCCATTATAGAAGGACATTTGTGGTATGTAGTTAGGAATGAACTACACCTCCGTATATTTTTGTGAAATCCATTGGGTTTATGTCAAAAGCACTGACTTCTAGAAATCTCTTTTAAAAAGCAACATCCTTCCATAATCTTGCTTGTAAGATATGCACATTTTAAAATAATTTATGGACAACATCTCTATACCCAACAATACCTGAAAGATATGGATGGTGCAAGTTTTTAACTTATTTTAAATAAACCTATGACCAGGAAAATCCCCTTATGCCTCCACTTTTCCCAGCTTTTGTGAAATGCATTTTTCTCCATAAATAAGTGTGATGTACAATTATCCTTAATAGTGAGACACCTGAATTCAGGTAAATCCAAGTCTTGCCCAAAAGGCAAATTATGTGCAACCAGAAAGACTCTCACTAAGCTTTCCAAAGTATATCAAGTCTAAAGATAGAAAAATAGAAAATAACGCTACATAACAGATATTAATTATGGTGTTCATACACAAGACACGTGTGTAAAGATGTTTAGATCTTCCATGAACAGAAGCTGCAGAGGGAGAAGAATGAGCCTTTTCTTTCCTGCAGACCTAAGGCTTGAGTGCTCTTGCTTGTGGGGATTTCCTGCTCTCATTAAAAAAATTATCTTAAAGTTGCTTTCTTTCCTTAAGGTACTCACAGAGCTACTCTTTGCTACTTGGCCCTGTATTTTCACAGAAGCTGCTGGCACTTGCCATCATAAAAACTGTAGAGATCACTAAATCTCTATTAGAATTTATTTAAACCTTCTGTTTGATTGTAGCTTCACAGTTAGGGGGTAAAAACAGGGAACTTATTTCCATGAGTGTTATTTCTAAAAGAAATATATCTCTACATCATTTCCTATATTTCTTTTTCTGTCTGGTTTTAATTTAAAAATCTAAAGTCATGTTTAGAACATGTGGCCTCTCCCTAGTCTTTTTTTAATCTCAAATGCCTATGGAGAGCATACAATACTCCGTGTCAATAAACCCTTAGCTGGGATGTCAGGGACCTTCACACCATTTGTGGCATGTGCTGTCTTTTGGTGGCTTGCTCAGCAAGTTCCCAGATTTGAGGTTTTTGGCTTCTACAGTAAGACAGGACTGGAATGAAGCCAAAGAGTAACTCTGGCTTTGCAGGTACATGTAACTAATTTGTATTTTGCAATCTCTGTCAGTACAATTCTGAACTACAAGGCCATGCACAAACTCTTGAAAACTCTCTGTTACGAAGGCACTGATTCAGGAAGCTAGAATAGATATGAAGCTCAAAACAACAGTGGAACAAGGTCCATCAGGACTCAGAATAATGCCTCAAAGAAGAAAAAAGAATAAAAAGGGACTGCCTGAGGCTATCAAGTGCAAACTCTATGTGATACCTTGTCCAAGAGTTCCCAAAGTATTTATGTCACCCCAATCACCTGCATACCACAAGGTGCAAAATATTTTCTAATGCCTCTAAAAGAAGTTAAATCTTTTGCATAAGAGGAATAAAGCAAGAGGAATTAGTAAATGCAGCAAGATTCTAAGTTCCTGCCACTTGGGAATAGTTTCTTAAGTGATTCCAACGGGTTAAATTTCTTTCTTAATTTCTTTCTCATGTGTAGCAAGAGTGCTTTACAAGAAAAGAATTGGTGGAGGTTATTCAGAATGCGTAGGAACGTTACTCAGGGACTGATTTAGAAGAAAATCTGATCTAATAAAGAAAATCTGAATGACAATGGGTTTAGTGGAGAAATTATGATTTGTGCTTATAACATGTGTCCTACAATGCCACATAATTACAAAATATGATTTTTAAAAATCAAGGATTAAGTGCACAGCATATACTCTTAATCCTGATATCTTCAACAACACCATGGTGATAATGTCACAAAGAATCATAGAATCATAGAATAATTTAGGTTGGAAAAGACCTTCAAGATCATCGAGTCCAACCATCAACCATGCCCACTAAACCATGTCCTGAAGTACCCTGTCCACTCACTTTTTGAATACCTCCAGGGATGGTGACTCAACCACTTCCCTGGGTAGCCCATTCCAATGTTTAACAACCCTCTCAGTAAAAAAATTTTTCCTAATATCCAACCTAAATCTCCCTTGCCTCAACTTGAGGCCATTTCCTCTCGTCCTATCTCCAGCCACCTGACAGAAGAGACCATTACCCACCTCACTACAACCCCTTTCAGGTAGTTGTAGAGAGTGATAAGGCCTCCCCTCAGCCTCCTCTTTTCTAGGCTGAACAGCCCCAGTTCCCTCAGCTGCTCCTCATAAGACTTGTGCTCCAGGCCGTCACCAACTTGGTTGCCCTTCTCTGAATACGCTCCAGCAACTCAATGTCCTTCTTGTAGTGAGGGGCCCAAAACTGAACACAGTACTCGAGGTGCGGCCTCACCAGTGCCACATACAGGGGAAAAATCACCTCCCTGCTCCTGCTGGCCACACTATTTCTGATACAGGCTAGGATGCGATTGGCCTTCTTGGCCACCTGGGCACACTGCTGGCTCATGTTCAGCTGGCTGTCAACCAGCACACCCAGGTCTTTCTCTGCCAGGCAGCTTTCCAGCCACTCTTCCCCAAGCCTGTAGCGCTGCATGGGGTTGCCGTGACCGAAGTGCAGGACCCAGCACTTGGCCTTGTTGACCTTCATACGATTGGCCTCAGCCCATTGATCCAGCCTGTCCAGATCTCTTTGTAGAGCCTCCCTACCCTCAAGCAGATCGACCCTTCCCCCCAACTTGGTGTCGTCTGCAAACTTGCTGAGGGTGCACTCAATCCCCTCATCCAGATCACTGATAGATATTAAACTGAACAGAGCCCAACACCGAGCCCTGGGGAACACCACTTATGACCCGCTGCCAACGGGATTTCACTCCATTCACCACAACCCTCTGGGCTTGTCCAGTCAGCCAGTTTTTCACCCAGCGAAGAGTACACTTGTCCAAGCCATGAGATGCCAGCTTCTCAAGGAGTATGCCATGAGACACAGTGTCAAAGGCCTTACTGAAGTCAAGGAAGGTAACATCCTCAGCCTTTTCCTCATCTACTAGGCAGGTCACCTGGTCATAGAAGGAGATCAGGTTGGTCAAGCAGGACCTGCCTTTCATAAACCCTTGCTGACTGGGCCTGATCCCCTGCTTATCCTGGACTTGCCATGTGAGCGCACTCAAGACAAACTGTTCCGTAATCTTCCCCAGTACCGAGGTCAGGCTGACAGGCCTGTAGTTCTCTGGATCTTCCCTCTGCCCTTTCTTGTAAATGGGAGTCACATTGGCAAGCCTCCAGTCCTCTGGGACCTCCCCTGTTGACCAGGATCGCTGATAGATGATGGAGAGTGCCTTGGCAAGGACCTCCACCAGTTCCCTCAGTACTCTTGGATGGATCCCATCAGGTCCCATAGATTTCTGAGTGTCCAGATGGCGAAGCAGGTCCCTAACTAATTCCTCCTGGATTAAGGGGGGTATGTTCTGCTCTTCATCCTTACCTTCCAGCTCAAGGGGTGGAGTACCCTGAGGATGACTGGTCTCCCTATTAAAGACTGAGGCAAAGAAGGTATTAAGTACCTCGGCCTTTTCCTCATCACTGGTTGCTACTTTCCCTTCTGTATCTGTTAAAGGAAAGATATTCTCCTTGGGATTCTTTTTACTGTTAACATATTTGTAAAAACATTTTTTGTTGTCCCTTACAATAGTGGCCAGGTTTAGTTCTAGCTGAGCTTTTGCTTTTCTAATTTTCTCTTTGTATGATATAACCAGATCTCTGTACTTCTCCTAAGTTGCCCGCCCTTTCTTCCAGAGATGATAAACTCTCCTTTTTTTCTTGAGTCCTAGCAAAAGCTCCCCATTCAGCCAGACCAGTTGTTTTCCTCAGCGGTTTGACTTGTGGCACATGGGAATAGCCTGGTCCTGAGCCATTAAGATTTCCTTCTTAAAGAGTGTCCATCCCTCCTGGACCCCTTTGACCTTCAGGACTGTCTCCCAAGGGGCTCTCTCAACCAGTGCCTTGAAGAGGCCAAAGTTTGCCCTCCGGAAGTCCATAGTGGTGGTTTTGCTGACCACCTTCCTTGCATCACCAAGAATTGAGAATTCTACCATTTCATGGTCACTAAGCCCAAGACGGCCTCCGACCATCACACCTCCCATCAGTCCTTCTATGTTCGTAAACAGTAGGTCTAGCAAGGCTCCTCCCCTGGTTGGCTCACCCACCAGCTGTGTCAAGAAGTTATCTTCCACACAGTCCAGGAACCTCCTAGATTGTTTACTCACTGCTGTGTTGTATTTCCAGCAGACGTCTGGAAAGTTAAAGTCCCCCACAAGGACAAGGGCACACGATTCTGAGACTACTGCCAGCCGCTTGTAGAATGATTCATCCGTCTCTTCAACCTGGTCGGGTGGTCTGTAACAGACTCCCAGCACAATATCTGTCTTATTGGCTTCCCCTCTCATCTTCACCCATAAGCACTCCACCTTGTCATCAGAATCGTGTAGCTCTGTAGAGTCAAAACATTCCCTAACATAGAGAGCCACCCCACCACCTCTTCTACCCTGCCTATCCCTTCTGAAGAGCTTGTAGCCATCCATTGCAGCACTCCAGTCATGGGAGTCGTCCCACCATGTTTCCGTGATGGTGACTAAGTCATATCTATCCTGCTGCACAATGGCTTCCAGCTCCTCCTGTTTATTGCCCATGCTGTGTGTGTTGGCCTAGATGCATTTCAGCTGGGTTATCGAATCTACCGCTAACATCGGCATGCTGCCCCCAGGCTCATCTCTGGGGCACCTAGTTTTATCCCTTACCCCCTTAAAACCTAGTTTAAAGCCCTCTTTATGAGCCCCACCATCTCATGAGCAAGGATTCTCTTACCCCTTTGAGATAGCTGGACACCATCTGTCACTAGCAAGCCCGGTGCTGTATAAACCTCCCCATGATCAAAAAACCCAAAATTCCACCTGTGGCACCAGCCTCTGAGCCACGTATTAACCAGGTGTGTTTTCCTGTTCCTTTCAGTATATTTCCCTGCCACTGAAGGGATTGAGGAAAACACTGCCTGTGCTCCCGATCCTTCCACTAATTTTCCCAGTGGCCCGAAGTCGCTTTTGATTGCCTTTGGATTTCTCTCTGCAATCTCATCACTGCCAACCTGCACAACCAGCAATGGGTAATAATCAGAGGTCCGAACCAGACCAGGGAGTTCCCTGGTAAAGTCTTTTAGCTGGGCCTCAGGGAGGCAGCAGACTTCCCTGGGGGATGGGTCAGGACTGCGTATTGGGCCGTCTGTCGCCCTCAGAAGGGAGTCACCTACGACAATTACCGTCCTTTTTCTTTTTTCAGAGGATGTGAGAATGCGTGGGGCTACCCGACTGAGCCTAGGCACCTCCCTAGATAGGACTTCATCTACACCCTGATCTTCACTGACCTGGTCCTCAAGTTCCAGAGCCCCATACCTGTTGAGTAGGAGCAACTGGGAAGGAGAGGGAGACCAGGATTGGATTCACCTGCCTCCCCGAGCAGGGACCTGTATCCATTCCCCTCCATCTCTTAGGTCCCCTCCTGCCTGGAGACAGGAGGGCAGGGGATCCTCCGCTTCTTGCGGAGTCTCTATCTGTTGCCTCTGCCTCAGGGATGGCAGGGTGTGGGCCCACCAATCTATCTCCCTCTCACACTCCCTGATACTCCTCAACCTTTTCACTTCCTCCTTCAGCTCTAGAAGAGATGCTATTAGCTATAGATGTCATTAGGAGCTGTAAATTTAGGAACTAAGGCAGAATTAGAGCTATGGTCCAAAACACATACCCTTTTGCTGTTATTTCTCTCGCTGAAAGCTACCACTACAGTCAAATACACTACAAACTCTTAAAACTTCTGAGATCCAAAATGATATAGTAATCAGCTATTTTCGGACTAAGATTTACGGGTCAACCAGCCTCCACCAAAATATCATGTATCAGGGAGTTCATCCTACTGTTTGGTATATGGAGCTGTCTGTTCCAAAAAGATGTCAGAAGTCAAATGTGATCTAAACAACTAACTAAAAAGTTGTAAGCAAGACAGAAAGGAATAAAGCAAAGTAGTTGTAACAACTGGTCTTAATTGTGTCTTCATTTTAAGACTATCAGTGAAAACATGATTTAGTGCAGTTGTCAGAATCTTAATTTAAGGAAAATCTGAAGTGAGAATTAGAGTGATCCAGCAACTTCAAAGAAGGGAAAAGAAGATACAGTTATCTAGAGAGCTAAAGAGTCATTTGACAATGCAAGAGAGAATAATTTATAAGTCCAGACATTTTAATCTGTCTAAAAGATGTAGAGTGAATGTGATACCAGCAGCATCACAGCAGGCTGCTGCTTTTGAGCTTCATGCTTGAACTGTCATATCCTATATAATAAAAGAGAATTAGAATTGGAGGACATAAGAACATTTGTATCTTCATCAGCCAAAACCATTATGTCAACTTCAAATATATCAGATAGATATTGTAAAACTTTTTGAAATTGACCTTTGTGGGTTTTTTGTTTGTGTGTTTCTTTGTTTTTTTAATCTAAACATCGTCAAAGATGAAGGAGAACAATGTTATTACCATTTGTGGATGATCCAACAGAACTATTGAATATCCTGTAGAAAACAGGAGAGATTTTGAAGGAACAGAGAGGTATCAGAGCTTTATGTATGGTCAACAGCAAGGAGCATTATCTAGGTGGTAAGTAGTTTTGGACAACAGCCTTGGTGAGAGACCACTGCTCATTCTTCCTTTGAATCTTCCCAGCAGCTATTTGGGATGGAACCTATAAGCTTAATTTGTCCCTAAAACGTGATTCATTACTTCATTGTAGACATGAATATGCTGGAGTTAGATTCCAGCTACGCAACTGGATCCCTGCGAACAGATAGTGCTCCAAGGTTAATCTAACAGCAGGGTGACAGTCTTAACCTTTCTATCTGTGTATTCTGTTCCTATTCCTGTTGATCTCCAGGTAGGAATAAGTCCTTGAAAAAAGCTCTTTCCATTTATTCAGAAAATATCTTAGAGTGTACTTTTATCTCAGCCTGTCTTGACACTTTATCTTGTGAATTTCACAAAATCTATGAACCTGAAATGAATGTTTCATGGGAGGTGCTACAGCAACAGAAATACTTGTTCTGATATAAGCAGTCTTAAAAGGTAAAGAAAGGGTTAGAATGTTTATTTCCAAGAGCAGATGAGTAAAGGATGACTTGATTAAAGGGATTACAAATTCAGGGAGGCTGTCAACCTGTTAAATTTTGAATACTGGACAGAATGGGAGACAAACTGTAGAAATGACAGGCTTAAAAACAAGTAAATTCTTGAAAGGTACATGGGATTTCTTCTTTCAACTAGATTTTTAACTCATTTCTACAATTCAGAAATGCAAATGAAAGACTCATTTAACTAAAATTGCTCTCAGTTGAATTAAGTAACTGAAACATCTTTGGAAATAGTTGCTTTCAGAAATAATTGTTAAACTAGATATTCTGAATGTGCGACAGGTAAATTTTTCAGAGGCACTTAAATGCTGAGTCAACAGCTCCTTTGCAGAACTGAATCTTGAAGTGAATTCAGTTCTAACCACTGGTGGAGGCAGACTATGGCTACACAGAACTCCTGTGATTTGCATTATTACCATTCATAGAACATTGCCAAGCATATAGGGCAAAGATCATTCTTGTTGCTCCTACCTTGGTACATGCAAAAAATGAGACAAGCTATCAGCTGATATGATCACAGTGTACTAATCTGCACTGAAGTGTAGTGGCCTAGAAAGTAACTAGTAGAGAAGTCGTCTAGATCCACAGGTAGAATTTGTAGGTCTGCAGGTGGCACACCTGTATGTGCAGCTGGGGAAGGTACTTAGATTACAAAGCAGAGCAAGGAATGAAGGACAGAGAAGGTGTGATGGGAGTTTATCAGTTAGCTGCAGTTATAGTCAACTCTGTCAGAGTAATGATGGTATTTTAACTGCTAAAAACATTCTGCATAAACAAGTGTCCTGGTTTCAGCTGGGATAGAGTTAATTGTCTTCCTAGTAGCTGGTACAGTGCTATGTTTTGAGTTCAGTATGAGAAGAATGTTGATAACACTGGTGTTTTCAGTTGTTGCTAAGTAGTGTTTATTCTGAAGTCAAGGATCTCTCAGCTTCTCATGCCCAGCCAGCGAGAAAGCTGGAGGGACACAAGAAGCTGGGAGGGGACACAGCCAGGGCAGCTGACCCAAACTGGCCAATGGGGTATTCCATGCCATGTGACGTCACATCTAGTATATAAACTGGGGGGAGTGGGGGAGGGGGGATCGCCGCTTGGGGACTAACTGGGAGTCGATCGGGAGGTGGTGAGCAATTGCACTGTGCATCATTTGTACATTCCAATCCTTTTATTATTACTGTTGTCATTTTATTAGTGTTATCATTATCATTATTAGTTTCTTCTTTTCTGTTCTGTTAAACCGTTCTTATCTCAACCCACAAGGTTTACTTCTTTTCCTGATTTTCTCCCCCCATCCCACTGGGTGGGGGCGGGGAGTGAGTGAGTGGCTGTGTGGTGCTTAGTTGCTGGTTGGGGTAAAGCCATGACAACAAGAATTCAGAGAAGGGAATGCTGCAGGACTGAAGAGCTAGAGAGAAAATCTCATGCAGAGAGAAAGGAATTAAATGAACAGTCCTCAAAAAAAAAATTCTCATAGTTCCCATAAGAAGGGAAAAGGATATGAGACTCAGGTAAACCTCCAACCAATATATATTAATGCAATTAAAACCCAATTCTTACTTTGCTCTGACTAAATTTCTTTTAAAAGGTTTTATGTTTCAAAAGCATAAAAATTAGATTGCTAGTAATCTGGACTTCTTTCAAAAAAAGTAAAAACACTGAAAACTTGCAGCCTTCTGTAAGAAATCCTATTCTTTTACTTGTTAATTGGACCTAGTATCTGTGTTTTTCCAGTAAGGTCTTTCTAGACACAAATATAGACAATCTAACAGAATTAATAGTGAAAGCTAACCCCCCCCCCCCCCCCCCCCCAGGTCACCCACTCTCCCATAAAATCCAAGGCCCTAAGGTAACAGTATTGATAATCAGCATAAAGCATAGACACAAAATTGATTTAGATCATATCAACTGAAATTCAAAGACTCCTTATGCACTCTCATTAAAGGGCAAAAGTGGGGGTAAACACTTTTACTTAACATGGACTAAAAATGCACATGTGCAGTTATGTATCTCTGCTCATTTGACTCATGAAAGGTCACAAATCCTGCATCAGAAATAGTAAGTTCAAAGTGTGTGTGACAGCTCTAATAGGACTCACATTGTCTAGGAACAGGCTACTGAGACCACAAGAAGACAGAACCAGTAACATGTCTATTGGGTATGTTTGGCAAACACTGTTTGCATAATTAGTCTTAAACACCATAACTGCGAATATATCATTCTAGCTTATACCAAACACACATCAACACCTTTGTTCTCTGATGGGAACAACCAGTACTGACACTTTGGGGAGTAATACAGAGTGTATTTCACCTCAAGCTTAAAAATGGTACAGAACTACGGCTTATTTTAATGTATCTAAACAAATTATGAACTATATTTCTCTGATTATTCTATTTTACCCATAGAATAGGCAGTATAATGTAACAGTGCACTTCAGTTTATTGCTTTATGGGTATGACTTTAGTTGCAGAATCTGCTGTGTTTAAAGAACAGTGAATAATGGTAATAAACATTAAAGAAATCTGTAATATTTGTGAACTTCCTAAATTCAAAGAAATGATTCAATGAATTTGGCACCTTTTGCAATAATCTATTCATTGACCAAGATTGTAATTTTGAGACCAGCAGCTTAATAAATAGTGAGCAAAGAAAGTTAGCTGGAAACTAAAGCAGCAAAACATTATTAATTTTTAAAATAATGCCAGCAAAGCAATTTGGAAATACATTACTGCCACTGATGGAAAAAAAAAAAAAATTGTATATATTGCCTTCATTTATGAAATCAGTCCCAAGCAGCCATTAGGAAGAGCATGCATATTTAAAAAGGAAAGAAATGAAGCCTTTTTTATTCACTAATGAATATTATTTTAAAAACTTGCCTGTCTTTTCAGTTGCTTTTCTGAATTACACCTGACCATTGATTTCTCATTGAAATTTATCAACTGTCAAGAGATTGGATGTGAAAATAAGTTTGGCTTAGTAGGGATTCAATGAACTGACGAAATTAGATTAGTTGGGTTCTGTTCTTGAAGCTCATTATTCTTTGGAGAAGAAAACAGTGTGAAGGCAAGAAACTTGGCAGAAAGAAGGTAAAGGATCCCTGAAGAAAATTACATTTTTATAGGAGGGAGATGCCACTGCAGATGTGGAAAGAAATACACTTAGCTTAATTAAAAAAAAGAACACAATTCCATGAATCAAGGAATTCAGCTGCAACATTATAGACTGTGGGTCTCTTTTTTAAATCTTTTTTTGCATTTCTGAAAACGCTTCAAGGAAAAAAAAAAATCTCTAGCAAATTGTTTGCTCTTAAAAATTTAAACTGATTTAATTCTTCTCTCACACCCAAAAAGCTCATCATAATTAACCGTAACTAATAAGGAATGAGTAAAAACATTTTAAATTTTTCATCTTTACTGAATTATTTCTCCTTATTTGAATGTGTGTGTACACTTGTGAATTCAGTCATCTACTAGCACACATATGACTCCACTGCAATATTTTAGGCGCACAGAATTATTCAGGTCAGAAAAACCCTGTCAAGGTCATCTGGTCCCACTTCCAGCACTTAGTGATAACCTTAGAGTTATAGCAGGTTGCTCAGGGCCTTGTTGAATTTTATCTCATCTCTCATCATACTTTCACTGTGCACCTCTGGAAAAAAAACCCTAGCTTTATTTTCTTTATAATCCACCAACAGGTAGATGAAGACAGTGGTAAGATCTCTTTCTAATACTGTCTTCTCCAGGCTAGAAGAGCCCTTCTCCCTCATACTCTCCTCACAGCCCAAGCGTTGTGGCTCATGATCATCTGGGAGCACTTTTCAGAAATTGCTACAGTTTATCAAGGTCTTTCTTCCTTTGGGAAGTCCCAGAGTGGACACAATATTCAAGGTGCAAAATCCAAGTAGTTAGTATGGGGAGTAATCACATCTCTTGATCCTCTGGCTATGCACTTGTTGTTGGAGTTTAGTAAGCAGATGCCTTTTTAGACACATGGCTGCAGTGCCAAACTCATGTCCACCTTTTTGTCCATCAGGACCCTGGTCCTTTTCTGCAGAGCTGTTGTACAGGGTTATTCCATTTCAGGCACAATATTTTGCATTTGCCATTATAGACCTTAATGTAGCTCCTGCTAGCCAGTTCCTCCAGCCTTTGTAAGTCCCCTTGAATGACAGCCTTGTCCTGTGCACACAGATCGCTTCCCTCTCTTTGCTGTTACCCATAGACAAAATGATAGTACCTTCAATTCCACCACCCACCCCAGTCACTTCTAAAGGTGGTAAGACAACGTTGGACCTCAGATCAAGTACTGAAAAATGCCACTTGTAACCAGCCACTAGATAGGCCCAGTCACTAGTTGGGCTTTAAACAGCAACTGTGTGAGCCTAGACATGTAGACAGTTTTCATCTGTCTTGTAGTCCACCCATTCAGTTTGCACCTTCATGGTTTGGCTACCACAGTAGTATAGTACCACACCACAGGCCCTTGCCATTATCAAATTCAATTCTTGACTGCTTTCCCCTCTTCCACTGAGCTAGTCATGCCTTCATAAAAGGCAAAGATGACCCTGTCCACTTCCTCATCTTGATCAGGCCTTTTGCAGGAGATGCCCACAGTGACATCCTCTTCCCTTCTGATCCTGCTTTCTTGCCTGCTCACCTTCCCTGCCTGCTCTGCATCCACACATTGCAGTACATTTAAGACATGCAAGCTATTCTGCCAGCTCTCTGTAATCCCAGAGGTGCTGTAAATCTGTGCCTGAACATGGTCTTAAATTCCTTCTGTTACGAAATCTGCATGCATTTCTGTATACAGACATGTCATCTTTCTTTATTATCTTTGATATTCAAGATGTGAAATCATGTTTAATCGCAAGGAACTTAGCCTACTATTCTTTCAAATAGCTTTGCATGATATAAATTAATTTGCCTCTAATAAAAATCAATGTTTAACAAAATTATTGGTAATTAATTAGTTACTGAGATTAAAGGTGTGGGATATCTGGAAAGCAACGGACACATAGTGAACAATCCAGACACAATGGAACTGATTCATCTGTGAGCCAGAGGTCTCTGCAGGCAGCAGGCCTCAAGGATGTAGCAAAGGTCAACTGTTGCTACAAGTTTGATGAAACAAGCACAAAAAGTAGAACAAGGTCGGGTATACGTGACTGAAAGCAGGATTCAAGACAGGACACAGGCGGAGGGAACCATTCGCATGATCAAAAGACCTTATCCAATCAATCTATTGCTTTAGGCGCGTGGACAGCACATGCTAACTAATCAACAGATGGCTTGCGCATGAGCAGGAACTAGAATGTATACTTAAACCAAGCTATTTGGGCAATAAAGTGGCATCTGCTTAATCACATTGATTGTGTGCAGTGTCCGTGACTTCCGCGTCGACATAAAGGTAATCTAAGAACAAGGTAAAGGATTACCAGAAGTCAATGCTTTTCCTAAAACCATTAAATGCAAATGAATAGACAGGGTCTGGCTTTATTCTGGACATTACACTCTTGGTCCAAGTTACACGCCACAGGACCACTGGGACACTGTATTTTATTGGAAAAAAAAAAAAAAAAGAGAGAAATCATCTTCACCAGCTCAAGAAATATGAACACAGTTTCTATAGTTAATGTCAGCAAATGAGCTTTTGTCTCCAGTACCACATAAAAGCTGTATTTTTGTTCTACTACTGCAAGGGCTGTACTCTTGTATTCATCACTTTGGCTTCTGTCTCACTGCATGTTCAGCTGTTCAGCTTTTCAGGTGAATACCTTGCCCAGCTGGAGACGGCTGTCAGACATTAGCTGCCATTAAACCCTAGCAGGTAATATGAGCAGGACCAATCACAATTGACATATAAAACGCCTTAGTATATATTACAAAATGTTGATATTATCCAATTCCTCTTTTGGAAGGAGTGCTGAGGATACTACTTTATGTCAGCAACATGGAATCAAATGACCTTTTTTCTGAAACGTCAGTTCCTATATTGGAGGAAGCATTAATTACATTTTCACCCTATGAAAACAATTGTTGTCAAGGTAGTTCTTGTTGGTAGATAAATTGATGCTAAAGTAGAGAAAAAAAATTGTCTTCACACTAAGGACTGTGTTATTACTGTCTCAAAGCTCATAAAAGCATAGAAAACAGACACTGTCTATGCTTCAAATCATTCAGGACAGATTAGCCTTTTTCTAAGCTGTCCTTGATAAAATTGCATTTAGTTTATCTAAGTTTTAATAATCAATCCTGCAACCTTCTTAGGCAATTTACTTAGTATTTAATTAGTGTAAGAACACTCTTCCAAAAGCCTGACCTGAACTTTACTAGAATTTAGGCTTGTTACTTCTTGTCCTGTCAACAGTGGACATTGATAACTGCAGTTGTTACTTCTTCCCACGCTGGCTTTTTTCATGTCTGAGAACTTACCTCTGTTATTAATTCCCTCTCTAGTTTTCTTTCCTGGGTACTAAGCAATTCTCAGTATTTTTCTTATAGGACATGATTTCTAGACCTCAGTTTCAAGCTGAAAGAGCAAAAACTAACTGTGAAAATATGTTTCTCTTCTTTACTCAGGTTATCCGCCAGGATAATTTTTAATAATATTTCTTTGAACTGATATCTTACCCAGATTATCTTTTCTAAATAAAAATCAACTTTTGCCCATTTGACGTTGTCTGGGCATGACAGAAATTCCACTTCTTTTTCATGGGCCTCCTAAAGATATGTAAGATTCATAGGATGATTCCTAGCACAACTCTTCTAGCATTAATAAGGCCCATATAATTTGAAATTGAAATAGGTGATTCTTTAGTCTGAACCAACCAAAAAAAAAGAATCAGCTTTCTGTGACATGAATGTCTATCTGTGTGCATATAAAACCTCAATTTTACTATTAAAAACTAGACCTTTCGATTTCAGAGGTTTAAACTTTCTTTCTAACTATAAAGTACTTCACCACATGAAAAAAACCAACCCAACCCTCGAGAATTAAAAGCTATATGTGTATTTTTTTAATATCTGTTGAGGTTTAACCTGGTAGACAGCTAAGCCACACAAAGCTGCTTCCTCAATCCTCCTCAGTGGTGCGGGGTAGAAAATTGAAGGGGAAAAGTGGGACAACTCATGGATTGAGATAAAGACACTAATAGGTAAAGCCGCGCACGCAAGCAAAGCAAAGTGAGGAATTCATTCACCACTTCCCATCGGCAGGCAGGTGTTCAGCCATCTCCAGGAAAGCAGGGCTCCATCACACCTAATGGTTAATTGGGAAGACAAACACCATCACTCCAAATATCCCCCCCGCTTCCTTCTTCTTTCCCAGCTTTATATACTGAGCATGACATCACATGGCATGGAATATCCCTTTGGTCAGTTGGGGTCAGCTGTCCCAACTGTGTCAACTCCCAGCTTCTTGTACACCCCACCTTGCTTGCTGATGGGACAGCAGGAGAAGCTGAAAGGGCCCTGTGTAAGATAAGAACTACTCAGCAATAACTAAAACATCCTGGTATCATCAACACTATTTTCATCACAAATCCAAAACGTGGCATCATACAAGCCACTGTGAAGAAAAATTAACTCTATCCCAGCCAAAACCAGACATTATCCAAAACCTGAGTGAAAGAAGACATGAAAATTCAGGATGTATACAACATTAAGATTTTATTTGTTTCAATCAGTTTTTAATCTTTTTAACTCAACTGGTGAAGTTATGCTGCTCTGTTTGTCTGTCACACAGAAAAACCCTTAGTCAAGATTTCTTTTTTTTTAATACTGTGAATGTTCTGGGTGTCACTGTCTGTCTGGATCTTGCTTTTATCTGTTCAGCACTTAGCACAATAGGCGGTAGCACAGAACAGACAATTCATATTCAGTAAGATCAAGACAAAACCATCAATCATGGGCACTACTGACTTTCTGATGGAAGCATGTATGGTAGCTGAAGGGGAACCGTTGTAGTTCGGGGCTTGGCTAGGTCATCTTTTTTCCAGGAACACTATTACTTTTATAGCGTCTCAACCTTTCAACTTCTCCTTGAGAATATGTGATGCATTATGTGAAAGAGAGGAGATTTTGTCTGTGTTTTTCATTGTCAAAATTGTACATGAAGTTCCAAACACATTTATTTTAAAGGAGATGTTCCAAATAATTTTAATGCCAAACAGTGTTCAAACACCTTCTGTCAATGAGTCACCAGACTACAGTGCTTGTCTTCCCCTATTGAGTGTGCATGCAGGGTAATGATTAGTGGCAGAAGCTGATCACAGTACAATACTTGGTACAATTCTCTACTGTATTAACATCTTCCTGTGCTCATGCTGACTGTGACATCTTCACTGGAAAGGGGCCACATGTGTCAACAGCTTTCAGTCCTGCTTTAGTTTCTTTAGTGTTTTGGAGAGCTCATTTGATCCGTGCTAAATCCAGACTGCATCTCTCCACAGTATTTTTTCTCCATCACTCTCCTCCAGTTTTCCTTTTCAAGTTTTTTGTTTTTTTTGTTTTGGGGTGGTGTCGTGGTTTAACCCCAGCCAGCAACTAAGCACCACACAGCTGCTCACTCACTCCCCGCCCCCCCAGTGGGAAGGGGGAGAAAATCAGGAAAAGAAGTAAACCTTGTGGGTTGAGATAAGAATGGTTTAACAGAACAGAAAAGAAGAAACTAATAATGATAATGATAACACTAATAAAATGACAACAGTAATAATAAAAGGATTGGAATGTACAAATGATGCACAGTGCAATTGCTCACCACCTCCCGATCGACTCCCAGTTAGTCCCCAAGCGGCGATCCCCCCTCCCCCACTCCCCCCAGTTTATATACTAGATGTGACGTCACATGGCATGGAATACCCCATTGGCCAGTTTGGGTCAGCTGCCCTGGCTGTGTCCCCTCCCAGCTTCTTGTGTCCCTCCAGCTTTCTCGCTGGCTGGGCATGAGAAGCTGAGAGATCCCTTGACTTCAGACTAAACACTACTTAGCAACAACTGAAAACACCAGTGTTATCAACATTCTTCTCATACTGAACTCAAAACATAGCACTGTACCAGCTACCGGGAAGACAGTTAACTCTATCCCAGCTGAAACCACTATCCACCCCTTATTCTATACCATTGATGTCATGCGCAGTTCCCATACCTTCAGTTACGTCCCGGTCAATCATCATCACCTTTTCTGTCCCTTTGAGACATATAAACAATGATACACATATATATATATATATGTATATATGTATACACACACAGAGATATCATTCCTTTAGTTTGTGGGTTATGTTCATAACATGTTCAATGAGTTCGTTTAGTTCCCGACTCTCGGCTCCATCTGTCATACCAGTCTTTCTGGGCAGGAGGGATGGTGCAAAGGCCTCTCAGTCGGTAGAGCAGGATTGGGCCTCAGTGTGGTGTGAGGAGCAGGTGACATTGGACGCAGCAGGAGGATGGTGTGCACCATTGGATTGTTGCATGCTAGAGTCAGTTCTGGTTCCATCACTACTGTGCTTCGCTCAGTTTTATCACAATTCATTCTTGCTCGATCTAAGTGATTCTTACTATAGTACTATGGATACAGCATATAACAATTATAGTAGTGATAACATACAGTAGCAGGGTTATATAGCAACTAATATAATACATTTTAATTCTGGCTATTCTCACCCAAAATCAAATCCCCTTGAGGCACACATCGGACTTCCCCATCTTTTTACATCAGCCACCAAGTGCACCCAGGCCCTTGAGCAAAAGCAATCCCATGAATGGGTTTACCTTTGCCTGAGGCAGGAGTAACCCAGACTGTCTTCCCTAACATATTTTTTATGTGTACCACAGGGACTTTATCCCCTTCTACAGTACGTAAAAGTTCTGACTGGGCAGGGCCACCCTGACTGGCAGATCCTCTGGTGTTGACTAACCAGGTGGCTTTTGCTAAATGTGTATCCCAATGTTTGAAGGTTCCACCCCCTATTGCTCTCAATGTAGTCTTTAACAGTCCATTGTATCGTGCAATTTTTGCAGAGGCTGGTGCATGATAGGGGATATGATACACCCACTCAATGCCATGCTCTTTGGCCCAGGTGTCTATGAGGTTGTTTCGGAAATGAGTCCTGTTGTCTGACTCAATTCTTTCTGGGGTGCCATGTAGCCACAAGACCTGCTTTTCAAAGCCCAGGATAGCGTTCTGGGCGGTGGCATGGGGCACAGAGGACGTTTCCAGCTATCTGGTAGTTGCTTCCACCATTGTAAGCACATGGCACTTGCCTTGGCGTGTTTGTGGGAGTGTGATATAGTCAATCTGCCAGGCTTCCCCATATTTATATTTCATCCATTGCCCTCCATACCACAGGGGCTTTAATTGCTTGGCTTGCTTGATTGCAGCACGTTTCACATTCATGGATAATCTGTGTGATAGTGTCCATGGTCAAGTCCACCCCTCCTTGACAATGAGCCCATCTATGTGTTGCATCTCTTCCTTGATGGCCTGAGGTGTCATGGGCCCACCGAGCAATAAATAGCTCACCCTTATGCTGCCAGTCCAGGTCCACCTGAGACACTTCAATCTTGGCAGCCTGATCCACCTGTTGGTTATTTTGATGTTCTTCAGTGGCCCGACTCTTGAGTACATGGGCATCTACATGATATACTTTCACCACTAGCTTCTATAGCTGGGCAGCAATATCTTGCCACAGTGCAGCCGCCCAGATGGGTTTGCCTCTGCACTGCCAGTTGCTCTGCTTCCATTGCTGTAACCACCCCCACAGGGTATTTGCCACCATCCATGAGTCAGTACAGAGAGAGAGCACTGGCCACTTCTCTCTTTCAGCAATATCTAAAGCCAGCTGGAATCCTTTCATGTGTGCAAACTGACTTGATTCACCTTCTCCTTCAGCATTTTCTGTGACTTGTCATGTAGGACTCCATACAGCAGCCTTCCACCTCCAATGTTTTCCCACAATGTGACAGGACCCATCAGTGAACAGGGCATATTGCCTCTCATTTTCTGGCAGTTTTTTATACAGTGGGGCCTCTTCAGCACTTGTCACCTCCTCCTCTGGCGATATTCCAAAATCTTTGCTTTCTGGCCAGTCTGTGATCAATTCCAAAATTCCTGGGCAACTGGGGTTTCCTACACAAGCTCATTGTGTGATCAGTGTGACCCACTTACTCTACGTGGCATCAGTTGCATGATGTGTAGAGGAGATCCTCCCCTTGAACATCCAGCCCAGCACCAGCAGTCGGGGTGCTCAGAGGAGCTGTGTTTCAGTACCAACCACTTCTGAGGCAGCTTGAACTCCTTCATTTGCTGCCAATATCTCTTTTTCAGTTGGAGTATAGCGAGCCTCGGATCCTCAATATCCTCAACTCCAAAACCCCAGGGGTCATCCTTGGGTCTCCCCAGGTGCTTTCTGCCAGAGGCTCCAGGTAGGGCCATTCTGTCCGGCTGCAGTATAGAGCACATTTTTAAGGTCTTGTCCTGCCCGGACTGGTCCAAGGGCTACTGCATGAACAATCTCCCGTTTAATTTGTTCAAAGGCTTGTTGTTGCTCAGGGCCCCATTTAAAGTCATTCTTCTTCCGGGTCACTTGATAGAGAGGGCTTACAATCAGACTGTAATTTTGAATATGCATTCTCCAAAACCCCACGACACCTAAGAAGGCCTGTGTTTCCTTTTTATTGGTCGGTGGAAACATAGCTGCTATTTTGTTGATCACATCCATTGGGATCTGACGACGTCCATCTTGCCATTTTATTCCTAAAAAGTGGATCTCCTGTGCGGGTCCCTTGACCTTACTTTCTTTTATGGCAAAACCGGCTTTCAGAAGGATTTCAGTTATCTTCTTCCCTTTCTCAAAGACTTCTTCTGCTGTGTTGCCCCATACGATAATGTCATCAATGTATTGCATGTGTTCTGGAGCTTCACCTCTTTCCAGTGCAGTCTGGATTAGTCCATGGCAAACGGTGGGGCTGTGTTTCCACCTCTGGGGCAATCAATTCCAAGTGTACTCGACACCCCTCCAAGTAAAGCAAATTGTGGACGACACCCTGCTGCCAGAGGGATTGAGAAAAACGCATTAGCAATGTCAATTGTGGCATACCACTTGGTTGCCTTTGACTCTAGTTCGTATTGAAGCTCTAGCATATCTGGAACGGCAGCACTCAGCGGTGACATAACTTCATTCAGGCCATGATAGTCAACTGTTAGTCTCCACTCCCCATTAGACTTTCACACTGGCCATATGGGACTATTAAAGTGTGAGTGAGTTTTCCTGATCACTCCTTGGCTCTCCAGTTGGTGACTCAACTTGTGGATGGGAATCAGAGAGTCTCGGTTGGTGTGATATTGCTGCTACTGCACCGTTGTGGTAGCAATTGGCACTCATTGTTCTTCAACCCTCAGCAATCCCCCAATCAAAGCATCTTGAGAGAGACCAGGCAGGGTAGACAGCTGTTCAGTTCCCTCCATCTCCAAGGCAGCTATACCAAAAGCCCATCGATACCCCTTCGGGTCCTTAAAATACCCTCTCCTGAGATAGTCTATGCCAAGGATGCACGGGACCTCTGGACCAGTCACAATGGGTGTTTCTGCCATTCATTCCCAGTTAGACTTACTTCAGCTTCCAATAGAGTTAACTCTTGGGATCCCCCTGTCACACCAGAAATAGAAATGGTCTCTGCCCCTTTATAACTTGATGGCATTAGAGTACATTGTGCACTGGTGTCTGCTAGAGTCTTGTACTCATGTGGGTCCAACATGCCAGGCCATCAAATCCATACTGTCCAGTAGGCCCGGTTATCCCTTTCCTCCACCTGGCTGGAGGCAGGGCCCCTCTAATTCTGGTCAGAGTATCCAGTACTCACTTCTTATAAAATTGGCTCAGAAGTCCCTTCAAGAGGATCAGAAATAAGATCAGCCCTTCTACTCTGTTTGGAAACTGAAGCGGCATTTTTCCTGGTAGAATCCCCTTTTGTAGCGGTTTTTCCTCACAACTCACGTACCTGTGCATTTAGGACAGAGGTAGGTTTTCCATCCCATTTCCTCATGTCTTCTCTGTGATCACATAGGTAAAACCACAGGGCACCTTGTGGTATGTACCTTCTATATTCTCTCTCTTGGGCAAAAGAACGCTCACTCCTAATAGCTGAGACATTGGTCCTTACAGGTGGGGAGTAGGACAAGTCGTCTTTGATTTGCTGGAAATCCTGGGACAGATTCTCCACAGCCAAAATGCAGGCTTGCAGGGAGGAGGAGAGATTTTCTTCTTATCACCAGAGTTGGTGAGTCACTTCATTCACCACTGGTGCCTCTTCGTCTTTCCAGGTCATTATTGCCAGTGAGTTGGCAATAGAACGATGGTGTGCTCCGTACAAACTTCTGCCACATTGGTCATGTGCATGGGACTTCGTCTGGATCTTTGGGTAATTGTAGGTTGTCTGGGTCATAATGAATCATCTCTAGCACAGCTAATTCCCTCAGATATTGGATACCTCTCTCCATAATGGTCCACTTGCTTGATTGACATATAACATCTTCCTTAAAGGGGTACCTTTCCTTCACACTTGACAGGAGTCGCCTCCAGAGGCTGATGGCTTGTGTCCCTTTTCCAGTTGCCTTGTGAATGCCACCTTCCCTGGCAAGCAATCCCAGCTGCTTGGCTTCCCTACTTTCTAATTCCAAGCTATTAGGTCCATTGTCCCAGCATCAGAGGAGCCAGGTGATAATATGCTCACCTATACAGTGGCTGAAATCTTTTCACATATCCCGCAGCTCACTCAAGGATAGGGATCGGGTAATTACCTTTGGTTCTGCCTCTTTCTCCTGTTCACGTGATGACCCTGGTTCATCTTCATCCTTTGCTAAGCGAACTGATTTTTTTGTATATTTCTTCTTCTGTATGGGGGCAACAGATACTGGTGCAGGTTGGTCCACTGGTTCAGTTGCAGTAACTCTCACTGGGTTTTGGGTAACCACAGTGTCTGTTGCCAGGGCCAGAAAGGCTGCAGTGCTTGTTGCTGGGGTTTGGGTGGCTGCAGTGATCGTCGCTGGGGCTGGAGGGACTACAGTGCCCATCACCGAGGTTTGGGTAGCCGCAGTGCCTGTCGTCTTGTTGTTAGATCCAGAGACCTTCTCTTCCCCTTGAGGGTACTGAGTAGTGTTGAACAGGGCTCGATAGGCATAGGCCAGGCCCCAGCAAATTGCAGCAATTTGTATCTCTCTGGAGTTGCCAGGGCAACAGCACACTTTTTCCAAATATTTTTCTAGTTCTTCCGGATTCTGCACTTGTTCAGAGGTGAATTTCCAAAACATTGGAAGTGTTCACTGTTCTAGGTACTTGCCCATACTACCCCCCACACCCTGCCACTCATAATTATCCAGCCTTGGGGCACATCTCTGGGTGATCTTCTGAAATAGTTGTTTAACCTTAAACAAGAGCTGATCGACATTCAGGAGCATGCTAATTCCTAGCAGTAGGGCTAGGACCGTTTTGGTCTCAACATCCCAAGTATATTCAAATTTTTCAAAGTTCCCAAATACCATTGTAACTGGAGTGAAGGAGAAGGGAAAGGGGAAGAAAGGGACCCGACCCATAGATTGGCTTTCCGAGGAGGAAATGTAAATGGTGTAATTATTAATAGTTTCCCACATATGGCTCCCAAAGTATAGAGGTGACAGTGCTGAGTGCAAATACCGGATTAATCCCACAAGCAGTAACTTTATCATAACATAAACCAGTGTTACACAGTACATCAAAGCAAAAACCTTAATCCACCTCCCATGGATGATAAGCAGAGGAACAGGGATTACATACAGCAAATGAGGTGATACATAACAGAACTTTAAAAGCGAGAGCAACAACTCTAAGAACATATAAATCAATATAGTGACCACTGACTATTAAACCAATATAATGAATGCTTGTAACAAATTTGTTTTCACAAGCTCTGGTTAGGTTTGTCATTATCTCAACCCTTCAAGCCCCACATTGGGTGCCAAAATGGGCTGTCATGGTTTAACCCCAGCCAGCAACTAAGCACCACACAGCCGCTCACTCACTCCCCCTCCCAGACCCTGTGGGATGGGGGGAGAAAATTGGGAAAAGAAGTAAACTTGTGGGATGAGATAAGAACGGTTTAACAAAACAGAAAAGAAACTAATAATGATAACCAATAAAATGACAACAGCAATAATGAAAGGATTGGAATATACAGATGATGCACAGTGCAATTGCTCACCACCCACCGATCGACACCCAGCTAGTCCCTGAGCCGTGATCCCCCCGCCCCACTCCCCCCAGTTTATATACTTGATGTGACATCACATGGCATGGAATACCCCGTTGGCCAGTTTGGGTCAGCTGCCCTGGCTGTGTCCCCTCCCAGCTTCTTGTGTCCTTCCAGCTTTCTTGCTGGCTGGGCATGAGAAGCTGAGTAATCCTCTACTTAAGACTAAACATTACTTAGCAGCAACTGAAAATATCAGTGTTATCAACATCTTCTCATACCTAGCTCAAAAACATAGCACTGTACCAGCTACTAGGAAGACAATTAACTCTATCCCAGCTGAAACCAGGACAGGTGGGTTTTTTTAGTTGATTCATTGGGGTTTTTTTAACTTTGCTGTTGCTAAAATTAAACATATTTCCAAGCTATAAAAACAAGCTCCTCTAAGCCTTCCTACTGTTGAAGGTTGACTGTTCCGTTCTGCTAATCCTTCAAAAGAGCTTCTCCCAAGGACACCTTTTTCTTTGTACCTCCGGGGATTTTCTCTTGCTCCAAACTTCCTTGTTCAGATACTAGAAGAATTAGTTCCCCTAGATTTATCCAATCTGTTATCCCAAGTTGATTCCACCTGAAAAGTTGATCACTCAAGTATAACAACTTTGTCCCTAATCTGACAGATATGTGATAGTACTGCCAGCATGTAGTAAATTCCACATAAATTGAGGCACTGAGTTTTCAAAAGATGTGAAGCCCAGTTGAAGTAAATTTAACTAAGGAAAAGCACATATTAATGCCTGCAGGTCAAAACAAACCTGATAACTGACAAAGCATTTTGTGGAACACTTCAGTGAATAGTTTAGAAGTGCCTAGACTCTACAGGTGGGAACAGAACTCAAAAGAAGTGGTGGTGAAGAGCTTAATGGTTTGGACAACCCTGTTCAGACAGCATAATATATGATTTATCTTGAGCTTTATTTAGAATGGTTACCATATTTTTAATAAAATACTTCAGATTTTTATTGCTATACTTCACTGCTTCTTTTCTAACTTAAGTGTATCAAGTATTCTTAACTTACACCACTGAGAGCTGAAGAGGAGAAGTAAATGTCATGTAGTCACCCATCTGTTACATCAAAAATAGCAGCTTCCTTTTAAAAAGAAGAGTTGCACTCCAAAATTTCAATATTGCCTGGAGACAGCCACTCCCACATACTCAAACACCCTGGAAATCTTTCACTCTCCTATCCTCAGGCTCTGACCTCTCTGTATGCTGCGTCTGTGGGGTACAGCTACTGTATCACAAAGATTTCGGACTACAAGATGTCTGTAAATGTTTTCAACATCAGTTTCTCTTCAGTCCTTTGATGCCAAAGGCATGGGATTTTGTGCAAGGACATGTACAGCTGCCTGGAGCCTGATACTTCTGCTACATGCTCTGACACATCCAAGTGCTGTCTTCTCAGTCCTGTCTTTCTCCAAAAGGGTAAGTCTCTAGCTCTACATGCGGCAATATTGTCTGTGGAACCCTTTTATATTTCACTTGGTTGTTAAACATCCACAATGCTCTTTAAATAAGAATAGAAGTCAAAAAAGACAGCAGTTTACTTTTTCAGTAATGTGATTTATTTTAATTTACAAAGTTTAAAGTAGAAGTCTACATTAGAGTCTCATTTCCCCTGTTCCTTTTCCCCTTGTGCTTTAACACAACTTCTCCTTGCTTTCAGCCAAACTTGATGGGGTGGGAGTGTAGAGGGGAGGAGAAAAAAAAGGAAAAAACAACCAATTAAACACCCCCCCCCCCGCCCCCCTCCAAAACTAGGTTTCCCTTTGTCCTTTCTTTATCTTTGATGAAGAAAGGGGACACAGTCCTACTCTGTCAGAAATCCTCCACTACAGATACAATGTGGGGGAAAGGAGAAACAAAGATGTATGGTCTCTAACACTAGGCCATTTTCTTCTCCATGGAAGACATTAGAAGCAATAGATACTTGATTATTCAACACACTGATAAAAAGCCATGTTAAGATAGGTGGGAAGGTTGCAGGCTTTAGAAGAAAATGCAGCTGATGAAAACTGAGGCTTCCAATAATATGTGGTAAGTAATTTTCTCCTTCTGGCTATATGCACATTTACTTAAACTAGAGTTTTCTGAGAAAATCTTGCTAGCCATGCTCCCGAAAATCCCATTATCCTGATGGTCAGCAAGGATGGAGGTTCTAAGCTATACTTTGACTGACTTGGAACCACAACCTTCTGAATCAAGCAAGTGCTTGACTAGTCATGGGTTTGGGTAGTCTCTTGGCAAAAAAAATGCATGCTGGCCTACAAAAAACTTGCCTGACAAAGCCTTCATCAAGACCAGTCTACTATAGCAAAAATGTTCAATTTTTACAAAACTACATTTGCTGAAGTAAAAAATAAGTGTCCATTGAAATAATTCCCAGATTAATTTACATGTCTCAGATTAAGCAGACAGTTTTTGTAACCTTTGGTGTTAGTTCCCCTAAGGGGCAAACAAAGGACTGACTTTATTCAGGGAATAAACCTACTCAGTAAAAACATATAACTTTTACAGTCACTTTTTAATTTCAGTGATTGTTAAGTTATGAATTTTCAGTGGAATTCCATTAAAAAATCCCTCAGGCAAATATAGACCAACTGAAATACTGATATTAATATTTGACTTATGATTCTAAAGTTAAATTTAATTACTAAAATTCCTGCTTCTACCAGCTTCAAGCACTTAAGCAGGATCTTGATGAAATTTTAATTTGTAATGTATTTTAAGGACTAATGTTTAGACTACTGAAATTTTATTAGTGCCAGGCTGTGGGAGCAGCTCGGAACACCTGGCATTTGAATCAAGAGTGAACATTAGAACTAGATGTGCTGCATGTTTGCAAAGCCTTTGAAGAACTAGTTTTACAAGGTCAGGTCAGAGGACTGCCTGGTGTGTGCCTGGGAAGATGTGGCTGAAGACAGTCGCGAGTATGAGTGTGGAGTGTGTTTAAGTGTTCTGAGGATTGGCAAACATCCCAGACGAGCCAGATATGCACTCCTGTTTTAGTAACATATAAGTATGCTGTAAGAGACAATAAAGAGGTCTTTTTGCCATTGCTTCGGAACCATCTCATTGTCATCCCGAGTGCCTTTTTCATTGCTGCACCAGGATATGAAACTAATTTAAAATGAAGATGAGGGGTTTTTTCTAGTATGTCTAATGTTTATTAAATGTAAATGTTATTAAAGTTATTTGAATTGCCTAAGCTGGGCATAAGCTGCCCACACTTTACTTGAAATATCACTGCTTCTCACATTGTTATTTCTTGTATAAGATCATGAAAAGATAATGCCATAAGTATTCAGCTACATTGATTGGTAATCTCAGTGTATAGTCTACCGTGATTTTGAAAGTACAAAGGCAAACAGAAATAATTATGCTTTAGAGTTCACATGCAAGTAATGAATATCATTCCTTTCAGGCATCTTTTCAGAATGTATTCAATAAATTACTCTAGCTTCTCCCCTTGACTTCCTCATGAATCTCAATTATTGCACACAGGGGGGAACTGGAGAGTGACACAGCAATGAACTAGCAGGCTAGTCCTTCCAGTGAGTTGAAAAAAGAGGAAGAGAAGGTGAACACTACTTCTAAAATATTTTGGTAATAGGAAAGCATTCTGAGTGACAAAGAGCAGTTATTCAAAAGTGGACTGCAGAAGGGATGTCACTGAATCTGACTTCTGAAATAACTTCACTTCTTGGAAGAATTCAGGAAAGTTTTTCTTTTCTTTCCTTTCTATACTAACAGGGACTTTGTGGATGTTGAATAGTTTAGTGACAGGGTTTTTGGAAGCCCTGTATTTGCCCTCTATTTGGGACTGTTTGCCCACTTCTCATTAAAACACTTCACTACTTTTTTAAGCTTCTAACATTCTTCATTGTGCTGAAAATGGTATAAATGTTGAGCTACATGACAACCATGAAAGTATGGTTTCTCAAGAAAGCTCTGCTAAACCCTTTGTTTTGTCTTTCACTGGTCATAACATTCTTCATATTGTAGCACTAATCGCCGAGGCATAGTCTTCTAAAGAGTCTCCCTGTACTTTTCTAACACTACAGAGTTTCCACATTGGAGTTATCTCCTATCTGATTGACTCAATGTACAGTCAGCAGAGCACCATCTATCTTAATCATATAACCCCTCTATTTAAACCTCTCACTTGAAAAACTAAGATCTTAACCTATAGATTAATTTTTGTTTATCTTACATTTCATATAAGCTCTATCATCTCATTATTGCTTAAGACTTGTTTTCTGTGGTCCAGCATTCATCACTGCTTACCAGAATCAGACACAAAATACCATCATAGTTTGCCATTTGATTAATGAGGGATGAAACATTTATTGGGTATTATGAATGCCAGGGTCCCACCTGTTAGTAGCGTTTGTTCTCCAGCCTGTACCTCATAAATCAAAATCTTTTTATAATGACCCAATAATCTGTAGAGTTTATTATTCTAATAACTAAATTGACATCTCTATCCATAACCAGTTCTTATCTCAGAAGTCTAGAGTAGTATCTTAGTATCATGTGAGCAGAACCTCATTTACACTTCTAAGAAGATGCATTTAAACCATGCCTTGATCTTTCCTTAAAACCTGTATTTTGCAATGTTGCCTTGCCAACTTTAAAGTAATTTTTTTCTAGGCAATATCTACCTGTGTTAAACAGCAGCTGCCATTTCTTCACATGCCCATTACCTCCATGATATTTGGTTACATCTTTCATCAACAGTTCAAGCTCCATTGTTTTTGTGTGTTCACCCCTTGCTTACTAAAGGATTCTTTTCAAACGTCTTCCTTAGTTTCTTCATTTAAAGTCAATCTTATTAATCGTGTCAGCTTCAGTTCAGAAATTTATTACTTTCAAGCAGCTAGTAGACTACATCTGCTCAAGAGAGACCTTTTTTTATGCAAGTCTTCCCAGTTAGTCAAGCATCCCTCAATCTTCCTCACAAATATCTTTCTATTCTAATTTGCTGTGGCCGTGGGACATTCCTCTACTGGCCTTTTAGGTTTCCAGGAGCAGCAGCTGAACTCTCCCTGTGGTCTTTCTCACTTCCTGTACTCAAATCCACAGATATTTGTCTACAGCTGAAGTCTGTTTACTTCTGCAAGGCATTTCAAAACTTAGATTTCTTGCTTAGTTTTTGCTTTGTTGTTTTTAATTTCAGTGCACAACTAATGGAGCAATGAAATCATAGTAAGGTTGTCTGTGCAGCTGTAGTCAGCTTACATAACTTGTTTTGAAGTATAGCTGGTTTAGTGACCAATGCTATCTTAAAGAATTCCAGCCAATATATAGCAATATCAGCAACAGTAATAGTAATATGTTCCACTATGAACCTGAAATCAAACAAATAAAAAGTATGCTGGTAGTTCACCTATAAATTAGAAACTGCTGATCTAAAGATTACAGATTGATCTTTGTTGAAATGCAGCATCATTTTGAACTACTAGGGGATTTTTTTTTCCTCCTCCCCTCATATAAGAAGTAAATTAAATTATAAGAATTGTTTGTAAGAAATGTAATAACACATAATTCAAGATACCGAAAACTATTTTTTCAGCAAGTTTCCAGAAAAGTGTGAAACAAATTTCTTAAAGCTTATTTCATGAGCATGTCAACAAACAGATGAATGCCAATAAAACAATATACATAAAAAAAAGTGAAGGTTGACAAGGTAGTTCACTTTTCTTAAATCTAGTAATCAACTGCATATTTCACTGTATAAACAGTGACCTGTTGCCATAATTCAGTGAATTCTTATCAAAAAAATATCATAAAAAGCCCTGCAACATATTCTGGGTTCTTTTCTATTGTAAAAGCAAGGAGGGACATGGTGTGTGAAATTTGGATAACAGAAAGCTTACTGTTCCTAACTTTTCTATACTGTTAGATATTTTTCTTGCACTATCTTCCTGGCTGTGCCAGGCTGAGAAAGACAGAGAGACACACTGACAAACAGAGACAGCGTTATGAAAATGTGGTTTGACATACATGTCTCCCCTTAACTGCTTCAAGTACAGTGACGGGACGGGGAGAGGGAACCCACCCAAACAGTACCATGAGAAAATGTTGGCAGCTTAAATACTTAGCATAGTAGGTTTCCCATGAGCCTCTTTCAGTACTGCTACTGCTTACCAGCATCATTTCTTGATTATTGCTGAGTGAGCTCCTAGTTCAGTGGCCCCCATATGTACTTCTATCTGTCTTCTGCTCTTGCCTGATGACAAAGTGGCACTCATTATTACTGAGATTGCAGAAGCTCAGGTCAATTAAGTACATGCAAAGTAGTTGGTTGCCATAGATCCAAGACAGGGTTTGCCTTCTTATTCTGTTGTCTTCAAATGGCAAGTTTATCATCATTAAGGAATGTGGTGTCCCAGCACTTCCTTTCTGGAGTATTTCAGATTTCTTCTCTTGATGGAAGGGATTCAGGGGAGTGGAGGAAATCTAAGCTCAAGGACAACTTATTCATTATCTGTATGCTGGCTACATTTCTTTTATGCCACCAGCACTCCTACGGTTTGTTTTATGCGAGACTGAAAGAGCAGTGACTAATCTCCAATGTAACATCACCACAAACAGTGTTTTCACACACACAAACCTTGAGATGTGTCAGGACTAGGGATACCATTTGTACATTTTTAGCCTTAGACATGGTGAAACACAAGAAGATTGAGAATTTAGCTGGAGATGCAGCATAAATGGGATGGGATTTTAGTTTTGTGAAGAATCAGAAATAGCTTTAGGATAGGTAGGGTCCATACAGATAAGAAGTGTCCTCACGGAAGGAACAGCTGGCATTGGTAAGGAGTTTAAAACATGGAGGGACTGCCACTAGGAGGGAAGAGGAATAAGTAAACAGACAAAATAAAAATGTGATTGAGAACAAACAAAGAACTGTTATGAAAATAGATACTGTGAAGGAACAAGTAAAGTGTTGCCAGTGAAACCTGGAGAGCAGCCTAAACCTCGGATTTTTTTAATACGAATATGAAGAAAAATAAAATCAGAGTAGCTACAACCTATGAAGACTAAAGTAAAGAAAAAAAGAGAACAAGTGTGTTTGGCGATACTTAACTTCATGGACACCTAGTAAATAATCTTCTAATTTGTAATGACAGAGAATTAATATAATTCACGCCAATACAGCTATCAATGGACTTCTGTAGAATTGACTCAATGGAACTGAGATGTTTTGCTACAGGGAAAACTAATAACAGACTAAAATGAAGCAGTATGCCAATGACATATAAATAGTCATTAATGGAGCTATGTGAGAAGAACAGGTATATTTTATGTTTAGTGGCAATAGGTGTTTTCAAAAGATATTAGGAACTGATATATCTGAATGAGCATGCTTTATTTCTTAAAAATTTGAAAGTTTCACCTTTTCATTCATGTGGTCTTTGTAGCAAGAAGCTGATTAAAGTGAGAAATAATGACTGAGTAAGAGTAGCCTAAAAAATTTTACATGCTATTGAATCTTATATCTTTGTTGTTAGGTGCAACTCTATTTTTTAACTCTAGAAGTGAATAAGAGGCCTGACAGAATTTTCAACTCATACCTTGAAGTTGAGTTTTCAAAAAAAAAAAACCCCGGACATACTACATTCTATTAAAATTATTATTTAAATTCAGTCCCATCTTAAGGCAAAACAAAACTGAACTACTTTACTGTGTCTTGTTTTCTGCTAGAAAATAACATACTAGAATTGAATATAACTATCATAAATCACTGAGAATTAAGTTTGACTCAAAAGGTTTGGAGTACAATATGCATGACAAGTAAAATTATGAAGCAAGCACTTTCAGCCAACAGACTGCAGTTTGATTAACTGTTGTAAGTCAATAGTGTGTTCTTTGCCTTTTCTGTTAATAGTAACGACTAACTATTGTCAGTTTAAGTGACTCTGCTGATTGTTCAATTGGCCTCAATACTTTCATAAAGACACATGTTGTAGGAAAGCTGGTGATCACTCCTGAGTAATATATCAAAATTTCTTCAGTTTAGGGAAAATTAAACAGGCAATTGTAAACTGACTAGAGAAACTAAAATGTATTTGATTGTCTCCATAATGTTTTTACAAAGCAAAAGTCTTAATAAACCAATAATTTTGAATCCTTCCTCACCACTCTTTAGAATAATTTCATGTATTTTGAATTTATTATAAAGGCAAGCATATCAGACATAGGAAACTTGTACAACAGTATTGGATCCCTACATACTGTAGATTCAGAAGAGCACAGTATTCATCAGTCAAAAATCCCACTTATTGACCCATTTCCAGATAGCCTGTATTACATGCATTAGAGGAGCTTGTTGTAAGGAACTACACGGAGAGAGCTAAGAGTAAGGACCCACATTTTGAACAACAACATGAAGCATTAAAAGTAGCTTTTCCACAAAATTTCTGCACAGAATGAAGAAAAAATCCATCTTGCTCTTCCTCAAGATAATCCTTTCATCTTGGGTCATGTCTCATTTGAGGAAGACCTACAGGAGAATCTTTCTCACTGAGGGCTTGTCTACATGGGAAACTTTTTGCAAAGTAAGTTACCATGAAGGAAAAAAAAAAAAAAAAAAAAAGTCATGTCATAACTTTATGCCTACTACCTTCCAGGTATAAACATCTGCAGTTGCTTGTATAGAGCTTTTTCAACAAGCAACATAAATTCACTGAGACCACATACCTGCATGTCTTGTCCAGCAGCTTGTTTTCAACACGCTGGACTCACTGTCATGCCCTACTTGAATCTTCATTTGCTTACCCCTTTCCCAGATTTCTTCAGCCTACAGTACAACTCAGGATAGGGTGGACTGATGATACCAAACATATTTCTAAATTGAATGATTCAATCATGATGTCATGATCGAGTAATAATATCATTCAATATTTGTGAGAGTTGTGGCTTTTCATAATATCTCACTAACTCTACCAATAACCATTAAGAACTTAATGAAAACTGTATATGCCTGGGATGCTCAGACAAATTTAACATAGATTTAATGAAAATACATGAAGGACTGAGGATTTCATGTAGGATAAACGAATTCAAGGTTTAATCCAGAAGCAGATGGTAAAATGAGCTCACAAATCAGCACCATTATTATGGTGCCTTGAAGTAAAGCTTCTATGTATCATATTATAATTTTTCCTGAAGCAATTTATAGCAGCTTACTGACAACATTTAGGAGCTAGTTATCTCTCTGAAAGGAGCATCTCAGTGGAGTTCTTAATGGAAAAAAACCTTTTTTTTTTCCTAAGAAACTTTAATCTTGTGATCAAATGCAAAAATGTATCTGTTATCCCTTTTTTGTTCAAAGACTTTACAGACCTCAGTGGAATTTATTTTCTTCATTATACTTTTCATGTTTAAAGTACTATTTGTTATCTTGGCATGCTTTTCAAAACCTCACTTTTAGTTTAGCACATTATCTTTTTAAGAATATGTTTCAAAGCTCTTACATACACAGGAAGCTGAGTGAAGTCCCTGTAGTTGCTCTGTTGACAGAGGAGAGAAAAAAAAAAAAAAAGCAGGCATGATCCCATGATTTTGTCATCGACTACGTTATTTTTTCATTAGCCATCACCAGACACATGTACGTTACGTGACAGAGTTCTTTGGTGTAAGTGTTCAAGGGTGTTTTTACAAGTTTTCCTAAAAGCAGCAGTCATGTGACTTCTCAGCTGAGATTAATTTTATGCATCTCTTTCTTAACGTAACAACCACCTCCAGACTACACTGGACCAGGCAACGGCAGGCTCCCAGAATGTGACAGATTAAATTTTCTCTCAGATTGGTGGGGGAAGCATCCACAAAATATAGAAAAGCAAATTACAGTTTGAAAATGCATTTGAATTTTCTTAAACAAATTTCAAAAGCATTTGTCCTTTTTAACATTATGCCTTTCATTCTTACCTTATGACAACGTGCTATTGAAAGAATCTCTTGGCCTCACAGTGGGCCTTCAAACTCCGCTTCTCACACCTCCTCTTTCAGTTCCAAAATTAGGTCCTTTCAAAATGTGCAACACAGACATGAGACCTGGGGCCAGCAAATCTATTCTTAGGCTTCCAATGGAATGGTCAATTGATGCAGCAGACAGTAAAGCAAGATGTTGAACTATCTCCAATCCACATGTCTCACAGATAAAGGAAAGGCTCCAGAGACATTTTTTCACTGCAAGATGACAGGTTAACTCCAGAAGTTAACTCATTAGCCCTTTCTCTTGAGCTGTTTTGCTTCCCCAGATTCCAGCCTGCAAATGGCTCTATTCCCTCATCTGTATTTGAGAAGAGTAGGGACTGATCTTGATTTTGTTCCTCAGGCAGAGCTTGTAACCATTAAAATATTTGTCTGGGTTGTACTTTATTCTCCCAGGTGAAGAGACCTCTGTGAATAGTTAGACAAGGGGAAAGGTATTAGTCGAGATTGCTACACCAATACTGCTCTTTTCAGGCTTCTACTGTGGGAAATTAAGATGAACTTGCACCTTAGTTATTAATCCTGGCCTCACCCAGATTTGAGTCCAAAAGGTTAAGTGTAAAACCTTGTACCCCATTATCAGTTGACATAAATGATTTTCTCTTCCACTCTTCTATTTCATATACTGCCTGTCAAATTACATTTCTTAACATAATTCAAAAGATTGAGTTTTTTCTTCAGAATTGACATAGAAAGTGATAAAAAATGCTTTAACCTATTTTAAGAAAGAATTAACTTTTTATTTTATAGACTTCATCTTTTTGTCCTTTGTTATTATAAAGCTACTCAGTATGTAGTGGCAACAGAGTCTTTCAAAAATAACTTCAAGGACATTATATTTGTTGACAGTCAAATAGAAAAAAATTTTATCCCTTTCTCATTTTATCATCTTTATTGACTGTGCCATTGGTCAGTGTGAAAGGAGCTTTGGATCTCACACAGCTGCCTTCATGGTGAACTGATATGTTTTATACTGTCTCAGTGCTCTGAGTGACAAAAAGCTTTTTAGAAAGTAGCATAAAGGGAACAAAGTATTTGTTTAATAATATTTTAACATTCCTCAGACAAATACATAGGGTTTTTTCCCCTTCTGTCCATTGTGTCACATTATCCATCATTTCTGGGTCTTGAACAAAAAGCTGTAAGGAGACTTACTCTGGTATGGCTAAGACAATGCAAACTATTTGACGTGGTTCTGATTTGAGTCGTGTGTAACTGCAGAAGTATACTTTTATGCCCCTACCACAAAGATGTGTTTCTTTGTGTTCAGAGAAGTGGTTTTTATTGTGTTTGGTTAAAAATAAAACAAAAACCCCCAGACCAACTGAAAAAAAAAAAAAAGAAAAAGAAAAAGAAAAAAGCATGACAGATCTTGGAATATTTAATTAAACACTAAATTCCCAATTTTTTTCTATCAGACTAGCACTCAATACAGTTGTTAAATTACACACCACAGATTACATTGTGTTAGTTTTCTTTATTATCTCCATATCGTTACACAGTGAATCTGATAAAAATTCCTTATTCAACATTTCAGGGTTATGACCAACAAGCACATTACCTTTGTATGAACAGATGGTTAAACTTAAAGTCTTTTTTCAAAGAACTTTTGAATACTACCTTCAGTGCAAATTAATTCATTTTTGTTGTATAATTATGTGTGGGCTTGTTGGTTTTGTTTTGTTTGGTTGTTTTTTTTTCATTTTTTAATATTAAAATAATGTTGAAAGTAAAATCAGAGAGGCATTGAAACAAACTAGAAATTATTATATTCAGGAAGGATCTAAATTATTGCACTTATCGTCATGTAAATGCCACTCACTTCTTCTGACATGTCAGATAAATAATCTAACTTGGAAATTTATTTTCTCTGTAGGCTTTTTATTTAAAAACTATTCAAGCAAACCTAACTAACTGTAAATTCAGACAGTAATTAGCATTGTAGAGCTGAAAGTCTGCAAGAACAAGTCTCTCGATAATTGTAAATGTCTAAGAATATTTATAGATGTCTTTGGTCATTAGTATTACTGATAACACATGCTAAATTGTGCCCTGTTAAATCATATGATAGCCTAGACAGACTGGCATGTAGATGTTGTTGTAAGTTTCCACTTTTAGTATCCTCCTCTAGGATTTATTTCTATATTAAAAAAAACAATTATATGAATTGTACACTGCTAGCAATAAAACAAAAATCACTTAAATTTTTCCACTCCCTAACTACTCTGATACTAAGGATTTTAAGATTGCAATGGGCACATACAAAAAGCACTAAGATTTTCTCTCTCCAGAAGTTTAATTTAAAATAGTGTTTAACTGAATTTTCAAATATGATTTTAAAAGTCTTTGTCAAGAGATAACATATTAAGGGTTTCCAATCATTTAAGAAACCTGTCGTCTGTTTTACATCCCAATTGGTTTTTTTTCCTTCTTTTTCTTCTTTTTTCTTTTTTTTTTTTTTTTTAGAAAAATTGATGTGCACACTTTAGCTTTTACTCCAGAAACATACAGAATATCAGATACTGTCTTTTCCATAGTTGCTGAAAGAATAAAGGTAAAAATCTAAACTATTTTAAAATTATATTTGTTTAAAAACAAAACCCACAAACAAATAAACCAAATAAACCCCCCCACCCTCCCTAGGGCTGAGTTAGACAAGCTGTGGGGCTGAGTTAGACAAGTTAAACAACTTTTTAACAAAACTAAAGCAAACCAAAACAATTTCAGGAAATCAGTCTCCAGATAAATAATTATATTCTTAGCTTGTTTTCACTTGTCATGTAAAAGCAGGCATACCCAGAAATTATATTTCTGTCACACTAAAAGAAATATCTACTTAAAATAATACTCACAGATAACATGTATGCCTATTAAAGGAATACAAATGAAGTCTTATTTTACAGTCATGTGGTTATCATTATGTTTAATTTGGGATGTACAAAAAAAATTTAAGAGTAGATGCTAGAATTGAAAAACACATATTTCCCATTTCACTTCATGTGGCTAAGACTCCTTACTGTTTGAAAGTTCAAAATAGTTTATTAGCTGACATCTTATGACATCATCTCCTATTCATACCTATGAACACAGAATATAAATTGGTATTCCCACCACCATTGTATTTAAAGTCTTGTCTACACTTGCAAATTAAGATACAGTTTAAGTTTTAAAGAAAAAGCTATTGCTAATTAAATCCCTGGGACAAAATATTTTATGTCTATTAATTTAAACAATGGACATTAAGTTTATTCCGAAGATGAAAAGGCTCATTCCAGTATGGTGAGGTATATCATTTTAACAGGTATTATTCACAGAGAATGCTGCCACACTGTGAATGCCTTTCACAGCCAAACAGTCTACTCAGGTGTCTCTATAGTACACTTTAGTGTGTGTTATACCTTAAGAACATCCATACTCACAAGTATTCAGGAATAGTTTTTCTTGAGTGACTGCAGAACATAAGCGACCTTTGAACATAAAACCCTGAAACTTTTGTGGCCTCGGCTTTTTCATCATTAGGTAAAACATAGCCTGGTGCTGGAGATGTCTTAGTACTAGAATTCCCAGTAGCCTGAGGATCAACAAAAGTCTTATTACAGTGCACAAAGTATTGGTACCTATGTAGACATAGCCATGAAATAAGCATGTCAAATCTCCAGACAATTCCTTTGTCTGACCAAAGGAACTGCAGTTAACCATGAGATTTCTTTACCATCTACCTCCTCTACTTACATCACTTAGTGTGGTAGAGACCTCCTACATAAGAGCTGCTCTACCTGAAGTTCAGCAAAAGCCACCAATTAATTCAGACTTGCACAAAATATATGTATGTTGACCAGTAATTAAATTACATTTTTCTTAGTGATTCATTTAGTCAGAAATTTCCATCTATTTCAAATGTCCCCTCATTTCAGGGGACATTTTTGCCACAATATATATTCTCATTTTGTCTTGTTTCCTTATCACAAAATTTTCTTGGTTCTCCAAGTAAAAAGTAATTTTCTTTGAATGGCAAATACTGAAAATAAGTCTCTCCTGAAATGCCCATTCTCTAGTAGTCAATTCTGTATGTTTTTAATTAACCCTATCATTGTATAACTAATTATTGCTGACTGCACTGTCCTCTACTGAAGTCAGATAACATAAATTACATAGTTACAGCAGTAATTCATTTCCTCAGTGAAAAGTCTAGATTACTTGAAGACCAAATAGTGCAAGATTCAGTGGAAGGAAGACAGAGCTGAAACACAACATAAAGATACCTAACAGACTAAAGACTGTCTAAATTGCTAAGTGATATCAGATTATGAAGAAAAATAGTTATAATGTGAAACTGGAGTTCCATTCTCCAAAAGCTCTAATCTTTTTGGAATCTTCCTGTTAAAGGCAGTATTGTTTATTTCCACTGGACTAGTACTGCAAGTACAGTTATATGAAAGTGTAAATGTTTGCAGGATCTGTGCCCTTAAGTCCTTGGAGCAGGCATATTTAGGTTTTGTCTTAGTGTCTTTACCGTACTGGTAAGGACTGGAGTTTCTACTTTGGCAACCCACTACTACAACCACTTAAATATAGTTAAAACTTAAAGTGAATGGAAGATACAGCTAAGCAAACTGATAAGAACATCTTGATCTGAACTAAGACTCACCTCATCATTTAATAGCAGTGGCTGGACTCTTTCAGAAAGAAAAGATAGAAGTAAAACCAAGTTTTCTATTTTTTTTTCTTCTTAAATATCATGAAGATTTTTTTCCACTGACTTTTTAGTGAAAGGTTTCTTTCTTCAATAACAAGCCACAGAAGTGCACTACCTTCATACGGCAGAAGTATTAAAGCAATAAACCTGAAAGGCAGTTAAATGAAGGAGATAACATAGTTGCAACTGTCTATGCATAGTCCTGTTAAAAATGCTATGATACTGTTTTCCCATTGTGTGGAGTTCCTTCATGTTTCTCCATAGCATAAAAAAGGAAAAACAAAGGTGTGTCTGCTGGGCAGTGTTTGTAATGTAAGAAGTTCCTGAGTGGCCTAAAGATAACACACATGCAGGGAATTTGGGTAGCTGGCTGCAGACAAATGTTAATGCTTTTCTTCCATGTCGGAGAGAAGAACTGATGTTTCAGGCTACTGGCATCCCACTCATATTATGTTGAGATTTTGGCAAGCATGTGGCTAAAGTCAACAGGGGAAGAGAGAATCCGTCTTTCATTCCTGCCTTATAGTGGGTGGCAGGAGGTAACAAAGGTCCTGGGATAAAAATTCTGAAATTGTAGATAACAACCTGTACTTTGAAACTTCATCTCAGACATATGATGTTTCTTAAAAGCCAGCAGAATTTTCGCTAATATATAAATTGGATTACTTTCACCTGCTGAGCCTGAGCTAAGCACCAGAAAGACTAGGGAGAAGAACTGGTGCCCTCCAAACGAGTACAGTATATGACAAACTCCTTAGTACCTCTGAGATCATTTAAGTGTAATTACAAGATGTGTTTGAAGAAACATTACAGCCACTGGCTTCCTTTGGTTTTGTTATCCACTAAAAAGTAAGTTGTGCACAAGATAAGTTACAATTCAAAATAAGAACTTACAAAGCCACAGAAAGACTAAGGTGAAACCTATGCGTAAACATTCATTTCAACGCACATATGCTTAAGATTAACAAGCAGAAGATCACATGCCCCAAAATGGCATTTTCCAGAGAAAGAAGGGATGTTAACTAAATGCATGGCTAAATAAAGGGATATTAAATAAAATATTAAATAAAATAATTTATTAAAATTAAATAAAATATTCTGCAACATCAGTTATTACATCATGCTGCATGAAAGAGTCACCATCTACTTCACTAGTTTATAACTATAAAAATAATGTATCATAAAGGCTTGATGAAGACATTCAACTTAAAGGCACATATAGTCAATTATAATGATTAAAGGTAAATATTGCAGCATTTTTTTATTCATGTATTCCTACTGAAAGTATTACGTGGCATTACAGCATAATGAGTGGCCTCTGAGTAAGACAGCTTTCTTAGATTGGTGACTCAGTGTGCTGAGATTCATAGTACCCAGCCATGCATTAGCTCCACATAGTATAGGCTCTCAGAACCGTGTGACAGTATTCCAGAGAGGGAATACCTACAGTCATTAAATCTCAATGTTTCCCGACCAGACAACCACTTCCACGAACAGAATATATTATCTAACTTTTTTTCAACAGAGAAGGAGTTGCCACTTTAAACGTCTTAAACCATGAGGGAATGAAAATGTGTGAAAACCAAGTTTTTATAAAACGGTAGCATCATTGTCAATATATGTATTGACAAACAAACTGTTATTCTCTATACAGGATCAAAGGAATTATTCCTAGTTAACTTCTGATGTCAAAGTTTATAAAGATACAATAACAGGTCATCTTATGGTTTTTATTCTGAACATGCAAGAATGTATGTGACATTTCTTAGTTGTTGGCAACGGTGTTTTAAAATTAATTTCAGTTTCTAGCCAAATGATGAAAGAAACATTAATTGCCTAGTAAATAATCATCTAACACAAGAAAATTTAAACTTAGAATTGAAACAAGCTAGTCTATAATTACTGAAATAAATACATATAGTTGTAACACTGCTCTTGAGAGGCATTCACACCTACTGCAGAAATTACATTTAGCAGTAAATAACCAATTAAACCTTGAATTTTTTTAATCAACTACTGAAAATGATCTCTTTTTTTAGAAAATAATCTAAAAATTCAGATGTGAAGCATCATTAAGACTATGTAAATTAAAAGGTCCTATTGCTGTTTTAAATTACAGCTGCAAATGGTCACTTAGCTCAGTTTGGCAGCTATCCACAGCCATTCTCAACCTGTTAATGGAAGAGAATAAAAAGAAAATATTCCCATTTACACAGGCTTTCCCCGCCTTATTTATGAAGGCATCTTGTTTTTGAAAGAGGATTATCATGAGACTGCACTCATGCACTTGAGTGGTGACTGCAAAAAATACAACTCCATTTACGTACTATCGCTTAGCCCTGATTTTACCATATTGGTACTGAGCAGACATCCAATTATATTTATTTGTATACATAACTGCATAAAAGTAGCCAGCAGCACTACTCATTAATACAAGTAAGCTAAATATCAATGTGGGCAGTAAAAGGCTGTTTCATGCATCCAATGGGCTACTGAATGGCATATAAATTAATACTATAAACTTAATATTTCTCACTTGCCTTCCTCCTTCTAGGAAAAAAGAAATATAATAAAGAAAGTTTTGTCAGTGTGACTGCTGTTCTACAATATAATTACTGTAATGTATTTCTGATTAATTCATTACAACTAAAGTTTGGAGAAGCAAAAAGTACTCAAATTTTAAAGAAAAAAAGAGGTATAATGCAGTATCAGTGTTGTTCATATAAATGAGGAAACACCTCATTCTTTTAGAGTCTAGTAATCATTTTCAGGATGGACAGAACTGTCACACACAAGTTCAATCTCTTTAGAGGTAACTACAGGCAACACCATTGCAGAACCATATTCATGTTCAACAGGTGGATCTTCTGTACCCTCTGCTCCTTGCAAATCACACCCCTCTATGGTCCACTGACTCACACACAGGAAACTTGCTGGAGTGAGGCAATTCAACTCAAGGCCCACTTCCTTTGAGACTTTTTTATTACTGTAACTTTTCAAGAGCTACCGAAACAGGAACTCTCCAAAAGTCAAGGTTTTGTTTCGTTAGTTAGTTTGTTAGTATTATATTGGTATTATTTTTATTAGTATTATCTTGGCTTAGAATGGTGCAAGTACAAATGCTTAAACAAAGTCATGAAAGCAGCTTTTATTTCCCCAGCAGAAGCAAGAAGCAAGGTGGGTGTAACAGGAGACATAAGTAGAAAGCAATTGTAGGTTAAAGCACAATACTACTGGAAGCCACCAACTTAGCAACTAAATGAATTACAGGGATACTTTTACAAAAAAGTTTTTTTCTGTGTAGTGTTTATTCTTCATGCTTTTCCTTTCTGCTAGGATATAAATATCATCAGTCAAGAACTGCCTGAAATAACTAGCACGTGACATCTGTGATGAAGATTAATTTAATGAAGGGACTAGGTCAATGTAAACTGTGACCTGAGAAATCTGGAGGGAAGTATAAGTTTACAGAAGTTCTTGCTTGCTTGGTTTTGTTTAGATTCACTTCTGAATCTCATCTATACTGTCAAACTGGTCAGAAAAATTTACTACTCCATTCATTTGTGAGTTATGCTGTTTCAATTTTCTTGGGTAAAATTCTTATTTGCTCACAGTTAACATTAAGCAATACCGTATCAGAATTTCCCCCATGAATGTGCCACATTTGAGACTCATGTCACAGACTTGTTGTGCTGCCAAACAGTTGACTGGTTTTGAAGCTTCTTCATTTTATTTTTGACAGTCTCAAAATGTGCCCCATCCAAGAAGTTTTTATGCCCTCAGCATTCAAATGCTTGACTTTACAAGGTATTTTTGTTCAGGAGGCTAAATTATATACTCTCTCTATATATTTAATGACAGTCCTGCAATTTATAATACAAAACTCAAAGATATAATTTGGTTCACTAAATGATAGACTGGTTTCAGTCATTTCTTCAATCAATGCCTCTTCAGTCTAAGTAATCATCATATGTGGGGGAGGGGAAATGGCAGCCTTATTATGCAGAAACATTACAGTCCTACTGATTAAAAAGAATTGTTGACTTAAAAAAAGATGCAAACTAATACTTTTTAAAAAGTATGCAAAGTTTTGTGGTGTTTTGTTGTTGGGTTTTTTTTAATATAATATAAGCATCCATAGGTTAAGGCACTTTTATGAGACAGTAACTTTATAGCTGTACAGTTGCAGCCAACATAACATCACTGTTATTGGGACCTTGATATGAACGGGATTGCTGAATTGATCTATGTTAGAAATGAGGTTGCAAAAAAATTAAATAAAACTAAATAACTTGTATTTAACCAGATCAGTGTCTTGATGATGCTCTTATTCTGCCAGGAATAGCAAGCCTCAGCACAAGAGCAGGAACCAGCCAGGAATGGAAACTCCCAAGAAGGCTTTCTTTCCAAAGCCAGCATTTCTATGAAAGTAAGGCCTCTCATGGCAATTATTTTGTGACAAATAAAATTAGATCCATTATTTGCTAAAATGGGTAAACAATGTCTGCTCAACACATGTAATCCACACCCTACCTTTCATTATGTAAGCTAAAACACTATTAGAATTCATGATATTAATGTTAAAATTGTTAAAATTCTGAACCTTGTACTAATGCATACTTCAGGGACCTCCTTGGCACTTTTCCAAGTTTAGTGAGTAAATTGCATAAATGTACTCATTTTCCCATTCTTCCTTTTTTATTTTAAGTTTATATACAGTTCTGTAGTAACTTCTACGTTAAAACCTAGAAAACAAAATATTTTCTTTCTAGTTTGTAGCCCTTTAAAAGACAGAAATAAAATATTTTAACATGTTTCAGAATTTTCCTGTGAGATGAGCCATACAAATCCAATGAATTTGGTCTGACGCCCAAATGACACGCTCTACAAAAAACATGTTTTCCCCACTCAAATTGCGGAACAACTCTTCCTCAATTGAAAAATACAGTTGCTTTCAAAACATCTAATCCAAATCATAGTACAATTCCAGTTGCTTCTCAGCAGTTCTCTGGTTTGTCACGCAAAAAAAATATACATGTTGTATCACCATATAGCCTCCTCAGCCCACTTTCCTTTTCCCTCCAATGTGTGCTGCCTCAAGGGAAGTAAGTTCCAGGTTTGTGCATTCCTTATGCTGATGCAGTCTGTGACAGCCGGGCTTAGGGATAAAACTTTTTTTGGTAACCTGCTTTGCAAGGAGGACACCTCATTAGCAGCTAAAAGCTGAAGATCAGTAACTTGTATTGGCTAAATACTTGAGCATGGGTGGGCTCAGATGGTTAATTTCAGCCATGTGGTAGTGTCACAAATGCAGACTAATAGCCCAGTCTTTCAGATTGATGGAAAAATGTGGTCACAGGCATTTTAAACATGGAATTGTCTGACATATATTTAATATGTCTGGGTGCAGGGAGTTACGATGACTTTATTATTCCCAAGAGGAACTGTAGCATCTCAAAATTATGAGTTATTTAGAGTACTTCAAATAAACACTGCACAGGGACAGTGAATTTCTGGTTTTCTATTGCCTCCCTGTATGCCTAACCACACGATAAAAAGGCACATAGAGGTTCTAGAAATATTTCCTAAGAAAAAGAACCACTTGTCCTGTTCCATTTGCAAAAAGTTGCTTCTTTAAGAATTCAGAGTCTTACAGCAAACACTATGAACACTCATTCACAGCATCACCCATTACAGAAAAGGGTATAGGCTGAAGCTGATGAAGCAAGTCACCTTCTTTAATCAGCCTGAGCTTTCACTGGTAACATCTTTATTAGTATTAAAAAAAACCTATACCCCATGCTGAAAACATAACTGTAATCCAAATTCCATTTTGATACATACATTCCTTTAATACAATATGTACTCCCATTTCCAAGACTTCCTCTTTGTTGATTTCTATGATGACCTCTAATTAAAAGGGAATGACCATTTTGAGTAAATTAGTTTTTACCATTTAGACTTCTTATTCCATATTTCCCCAAGGTGCTACTTACCAATAACACCAAACAGGGATCACAAATAATTTATCTAGGCCCTATAAATGCTCAACATAGTATGACATGAGGAGTAATACTCAGAAGGAACATCTCATCAGGCACAATGCATGCTAAAAGAGCCTTCTTTACTACTTGAGTCTTCTTACTACTTCTGCATTCCCATTCCTCCCAGCTACAGTTGATCTGGTGCTCCTTGCTGTTTCTCTCTGTTGGACCAATGAAAATATTCCCCTAATCTGCTGGTTTATTTCCATCAGAATTATTCTAATAAACTTTCAAATACTACTTCAATAAGTTTCTTGTTGTTTGTGTCATGAGATACATGGGCATTTGTTTCCAACTATGAGCTCAGCATTAGGATTAGGAGCAAGATTATGATATGAAAAAACATAGACCCTTGACTACACTGGGAGCTGTTGCAGAGGATACATGGTAGATGCTTGAGATTTTCATTGTATAGAGGCCTCACCCACTACGCCAAAACTCAACTGTTGCAACAACATGGGACTTGTCCTCCCTTTATATTTCTTCTGTTTCCTTTCTCACCTAACTTGTTCTTCTCTTCCAGTTACCACCCATACTAGCAGTACAAGGGAAAAACACTACAAAAGGAATTCTGAAGAAAAGGAGGGAAGGGAAAATCTAAGTGATATAGTTTTAGCTTTAACTTTTTTATTAAAAAGCTGAAGAAAATTGGTTAAAATAAAAACATTCTATGAAAAATATTCCAGTCTTCACCTTAAGCTGACTTTTTTTACAGCCAGTTATACTTTGTATGTAAGTGTTAGTAGAATTTGCGGTTTACCTTGAAAGCAATTCCTTGAAAGTGAAAAATAGGTGTTCACCTCCTTTCCTGGAGAATGCCTCCCAAAATTATCTTCCCATATGTTTTGGGTAAAAAAAAATTGGACATTAATGTCTCTTCATTGCAATCCCTAACAAGCCAGTATCAAGACCAAGGTCTGTTGTGTTTAGTCTTACCTAGAGGTAGATACCTTTCATATCTTTCTGCAAACCATCTAGTCCTCAAGATAATTTACAAACTTAACGTTGAACAATGCCTGCCTAGACTAGAAATGTACTTTTGTACCAGACTGGCATTCTGAAATACTTCTCAGAGAATGTAATCTTGACAAGAAATTGTCAAGGCATAAGTTGAAAGTTGTCTTTATCCAGACACAATGGCCCTGCAGAGTACAAAATATAGTTTGTTAATAATGCAAGAACATAACTGAAAAGTAAATTGTATACACTTTATATACGTGTTTCCCATAAAAATATTCCCCTTACAATGGAATGTTTATCCCCCTGTTCAGTCAGTAGGCAAGTGACAGTATATTATGGTTTATTTGGACAGGTAGTAAGAGGTAAACTGTTGCTTTTACTTTATACTCATTTATTTACTCTTTATTAGCAAATCTGTAGTACATGTCAAAACTAATATGATGTCTCAGCTAAATTTTGGATGTAGGATTTTTATTACTTCTATTATTATTATATTATCATTATTTTAATAATAACAATTACCAGAAGAAATTTAAATTGCCAGCTTTTTAACTAAAAACCTTATTATTTTGAAGAAAGTATATCTTTCATCTGAGGGCAACCATTTCTCCCATAAGGACAAAGGAGAATACTTAACAAAAGCTTAATAAAAACTAGGTCCCAGAAGAATTTTTTTTTTTTACATAAATCTTCTACACACTGACTAGTCTACATCCCTAGTGTAGAAAACAGCTATAATGAAGCAGTTAGATGTGGAAGACCTAAAACTTGTAGTACACAGCAGATATATCACATTTAATTTAAAAACAACTCCACAATTATTTGGAATTCATGTAATGATTCTGTATACTAGGCTGCATTCAGGGTAAGAAATATGAAATGGACAGTTTAGAAGTCAAAGACAAAGCATATCACATGTCATGTTCTCTGGGCATGTCTTTTCTTCTGCCTGCAAATTACATCTCAATGGAGGAATTTTCTGTGTTTATACTAGAAATTTATATACTAGAATTTATGTTCATTTTGTGCAGCAGCTCCAATGAAGTGTCCCTGATGCCCTCTTTGCCTACCCGGGTGTAAATGCATGCTCATTAATCATTGATGAAACCTGCTGTACAAATTTAAGTACTGTAGTATTTTCCAGAGCCCTTTATGTCATCAAAATGAGTCCTTTGAAAAGGAAAATGCCAGATGATTGCCATTATTCTAATTAGATTCTAGGTTCATCAGGTAGGTATTTTTCCATATGTAATATCTATCAAGATGCCACCAAGACCTTCACTGGCAATCAATGCAAATAATAACAAGCTTTATTTCTTGTTTCATAACATTGGAAATTGCTTTACAGATGGCTGAAAATAAATCTGAGTTCCTAACATCAAGCAGAGAGAGCAGAAGGAATGATTTATAGCTGTTAAATCAAATATTAAATGTCTTTTACCTCTTGCCAGTGTAGCGTTGTCACCAGATTGTTATTTATCATTGTATTCATTAAGAATTAGCACAACTCTTTGCATTATGAAAAAAGACAAATTTATACTGTGTTCAAATGTCACATGTTCAGTCCTGACCTGATTGGTGCAGAATGGTTTATTTTTTTATTAGTTTTTAAACTTGTGTGACTTGTCTGCCAGGAGTTGGCTGGTAGCAACAAAGGTCATGTCCAATTTAAGGGACTGTCTACAAAAAATACTAGATCAAGGCTCTCCACTTCACTTATCATAAATGGATTTAACATTCCTCACTGGAGAATCTAATTTTCTAGTGCTCAAAATTCTAATTTCCCCTGCTCACTAACATGAATGAAATGGTGAACAAATAATACTTATATTAAAGGCAGAAGAGAAAACTTAGTAAGATAGACAAATGAGGTTACAATCACTCCTTCCTGATGCATAGCTAAACCAGTCTGAAGTCTGTTCATCTAGGCATGCAGCTGTGAGACCAACAGATGCTTTCCCCATCCTGCAGTATTCTGTAATTTCATGATATTAAATCTCAGTGGGTAACAAGTCTGATTTAGGCTGAGGGCACCAAGAGGTGTGACATGCTTTTGTTAGCTGTTCCCCTGAAGGTCTTAATCCACTAGCCCCTCTAGCTAATGGTCTCAGCTCTGCTCTGTGTTTTTCCCTTATTTTGCCTCTTGGCAAAGTATAGGTCATGCTGAGAACATGTGCCTCAGCTCATAGGAAGGCTTTTAAGCATTTCTTCTCTCTTACATACATCACAAGAAAATAAGGTTTTTTTCCTTTGGGTTCTACCCTGCAAGGTATTGTCTTAAATTAGGGTGACCTCTTACCAAGACACATTTACACAGTTAGTTGATCTGGACTTCTGTACGCTGTTGGAACTATGCTTCACTTTTTGATACTGCTTCACATTTAGAAATAAAGGTCAAACTTAAAAAAACAATAGATGAAAAACACTCATATTTCAGCCATGCCAGTTTTGGTTTTTTTCCATGCGTCTCATCTTCAGCACAGATCAATAGAGCTTCTCTCCTTGTTCCTGCTCTCCTGCTTTTCAGAGCATTTCTGAAGAGTGTTAATGGGTGAATATTTACTCATGAAGCGTTTTAAAGGTTCTATCTGGGAATATTGCACAAGCAAATTTCAAAGGGCAGAAGATTCAGAAAAGTAAAATTGAAGAAAGGTATGCAAAGATGGTCAAGTCACTAAAAAAGGGTCAATTCTCTCTGGCTCGTGTTGCAACTCGAGGACATACAGAAAGCTATCAGTTTCTCTGTTAGCGATTACCTTCCTCGCAGTTACTTAATTGAACTTACCTCTCCTCTGGGATTCTGTAGAAGATATAAAAAAAGAAAAATCCAGTAAAATATATCCTGCCTAGGGAAGATAAATTAGCAGATGGAACATGTATGACTGTAGGAAAAGGACTATGTTCTCACCTATCATAAAATTTACTTTGAAAGCGGTATACTGATTTCTTACTTCTCATGGAGAGAACCAAACCTTTTTTGAACACAGAGAAAAGAATACCTCTAGTCTCCACAAATTTTAAAAGTTCACTAGCAAAAGAGAAAATAGATTGTTTTGCTTACTCATTGCAAAGGTGGATCACTCTAGGTAAATCACGAATTTCAGCCTAGCCCTAGAGAAACAGTTGTTGCTCAGCAGTTTGCCCATTACCAGCTATACTGTGCGATCCAGAATGCTTCTACAAAATGAAGTTTATACCTAAATGTATCTCCTACTCATATCTTTGAAATGAAAACAATTATGTTTTCCTATTTTTTATCCCTTGTGCCTTTTATTTTCTCAGACTGTGTGTTCCTCAAGGCAGGAGCTGTCTCTTCAGTATGGATGTGTACAATAATTAGCATAATATGGATCAAGTTTCTGTTAAAACCAATAGGTCTTAAAACAAAATAATAATTACTCTCTAATCTATTCTTGGAAATAGTAAATTTATGGTTTCTTGAGTAACACTGTTATACCATTCATAAGAATATACTCAACTGCAGCTCCAGGAGAACTCCTGTACTTACATAGACAAAATGACTAAATTAACATTTTCATTATGTTTTTTACATTTTTTTTTTCACTTTTAGCAAAAATAAATGCTGTAGAAGCATGAGAATTCCTGGGTATTTGTTGATAGGATCAGGTTCATTTATCAGTGTAATTACTGGTAGTTTGGGCTTAATTAGATATGGAGCATCATTTGACATTCTGAAGAAGATATCATTGTGATTTCTTTTGCTGCATCATCAGAAAAATAGCAGGGAGTTTTCTTTCACTTCTTTGTTTGTTTTTAAATGTCCTTTGCTAAAGAAATGCTTCTTCTGAGGACCTTCACACACTCAAATCTTAAACTTTATCTCAAATAAATGGAAAAAAGACTAGAAATGATTTTTTTTTCCCTTTCACATAAAACCTAAACCCTCATCAGGCTATGCCAGAGGATAATCTTTGTGGGAATCTGATGCTGCATAAGGTCTAAGGCTCATTGCCATTCCAGGTGTTTTCACCATCTTAAATACAAAGTTTATCTGTGGAATTAGACAACAGGGCTGTTCAGAAGTGGTTCACTGTGATATCCAATAGACGAGCAGACTGTGAAAAATCTGTCTTTCATGCAACTGCTTTGTCTTTAAATGAGTTACAACAAAGAGAAACATGGCTTCAAAATGATTGTGCACATGGATATGCATTTAGAGAGGGGAAAAATGTTATTTGGATATTGCATACATTATTACTGTCGATATTTTGGTTGTTTTGACTGTTGAAAGATTAAGGTTCAGGAAAGTTTTTTTTTTTTTTTAAATCAGTTATGAAAATAGAACGAATGTAATTATTTGTATTTTACTGATAAAAACCTTCTTTATTTCTTAAACCTCAACCTGCTACACAGTAGCACCATAAATTTATGCTCTTTTAACAGTGCTCCCTCTTGTAATGATTGAGATGGTACATCTGAGTGGTAACACAGATAATGATGTTTCTCCATTAAATTATCTGTGGTACATCTTCAGGAATCAGGAAGCTCTGATTTTAGAGCCACATAGTCCAAAGATGGAATTTAGTGTTGAAGGACACAAAGCCAAACATCCTTAGGATGTGGTAGGAAAGTTTTCAGAGAGAAAACTACAAAATTAAAGAAAAGCTAATTTCAAGTGTGAATGTTTGCAAAAGAAATAGAAGTGCATTTTTCCAGCTAATAAATAGTAAGGAAATTTCCAAAACACAGTGGCTATGTATCCACTTTATCATACAACAACCTGAAGAAGGACAGCTCATTAGAGTAATCTTAGCAAAAACAAATAGAAGAGTATGGTGAAAACCAAGTGAACTGTCTTTCAATACTGGGAAGCTCTAGTGCCCAGATGTACTTCTGGAATCTGTGTAGAATCTTCTTATCTGCCTCTGCAGCCTGTAGACTTATTAAAAGACTACGCTACTGCTTTTTCATTTTTGCATCAGCTTGTATCGACTTTCATTAACAAATGTTTCTTTACAGGGTAATTTTGTCCTCTTAGTCTTTTTTTTTTTTTTTTTGACATATGAATCAAACAAAATACTTTTTTTGCAGATTTTTAAGAAGACTGAAATGCAGAACAGTACACCCAGTTTAAGAACCAGGAAAATGCAACATGTGATTGTTGTGAAACAGCTACATAGGCAGACCATTGTCAGTGTCTTTTATTTCAGTCAGCGAACCATTTCATTTGTGAAATAAATAATCTTCTAAGATTTCTACTTTGTAAGTTGGGACATTCACATATAGCATAGATCTGACCCAGTGATACAAAGGGAACTCGATATGTGAGAAGATTAAATAATATCTGTCAAGCCATGAATTATCCACATTTTCTCTTTTGCATGTCAAATAGTTCACAAATAGCAGCGACCTATTGCATGGGGCAGTGTTGGAATACATCTGCTAATACATGTAGTCCTCTGTTGGTAAGACTACAGCAGTACTAATGCAAATATGCCATAACTGTGAACAGTTTTTAATCTTTAGACTTCTTTAATCTTTAGACTTCTTTAATCTTTAGACTTCTTAGATGCCTGAATCTGGTTTAAAGTGTCAGAAACTGTGGCACCTCAGTTGAGAAGATCCTAGTTCTTTTCTCCAGCAGAAAATGAAAAACTGCAGAAAAAAAAAAAAAATTGATTTTGATAATAAGAGGAACAGGCCAAAGGCATCAGCTGGACACACTATTACTAAAATGATTAGTAAATAAAATAATTTTGAAATCTGTTTTTAAATTTTCTTTTCCTAAACTTTCATGTTTATTCTTGGGTGTGGAATAATTGCTGGAGGTGACTTATTGATATGTGTGTCCCCCCTCTTAAGGGAAGGTAAACCTCCAGGGTGAAATGAAGATTTTACACCAATCAAAGTAAAGGTATGTATGACTAGAGTCACTCAAGCTCCACCTAAAAAAAAGAAAATATAAAAGGGCTTAAGAGAGGAGGAATGTTAAGGAAGATACCATTATAGACAAGTCAGGAGGACATTGCTGACTTCTGGGATCTGTCAACAGGCTGAACCTCTCTTGCCCACCCAGGGACGCCTATTGGATAAGATTCAAACCCGCTGTTATACTGAGTGTTTCCCTGAGACAATTAGAAATCTCTAGAGTTTTTCCATAATTTAACGTATTTGTAGTTGACTGTATTATCGTATTGTTGGTACTTACACGTCCTTTGCAGACAGTGCATTTATCACTGGCAATCCAAAACAACCTGTACTCCTGTCATCCGTAATCATGATAGTTCAATATATATTGAATACGACCAGACTTACAGCGTTGAATTGGGCATTACTCAAAATCTAAACCTAGCCACCCCCAGCCCCTCTGATATCTGAGTACAAGCTGGAATGCAAGGATTTGGCTTTTTCTGCCAAACTTCTTTACCCTTTAATGCAACATTGGCAACCTGTACTGAATATCTGTCATGTTCCATTTCATTCTCAAGAAGTGTGGTAATTCACCCTTAAGAGTTACTCTTTACTCTTTCCTACTTTCATTACTTCATCTCATAGACTGTTCCCACAAAGGTTCACACTGACTGTGAGAGTGAACCTATTTTTTTCCGGCTTCAGAGCATTATCCTCCTATTGGATTTACAAGCAATGTAACTCAAATAGCTTCTCACCAATGCACACATCTCTGTACTTAGTGTACCTCTCCCATGACATATAGACCACTTGTCTATTGACATCTCACAATCTCTTTCTCCTTTGACACCTAAGAAATACCAGGTCTTCTCCACCCTGTCTCTATCCTTGTCTCTTTCTCTGTTTCTGCCTCTGTCCTCTGTGCCTCTGTGTGTCTCTAAGTTTTTTTCCTTCCTACCACTTAAACTCTGCATTAAGAGTGGATGCATTCTTCCAACAGCCTGGCAGTATGAATGTCTCAGCCTCTGGGAATGCTCCATGATTTATTAGGCCACACTTTGCCTTTCCTGTTGCATTACTTATTTTTTATCTACTTCTAGATGCCAGCATACCAATGCGTTCCTTTTACTTAGCTCTCTGGTGGTCCGTTATCGTTCTTGTGTTTCCCACTGTATTGGATTTATGTAGCAAGGTTTGGGTAGTGGGGGGGCTGCAGGGGTAGCTTCTCTAAAAAGACACCAGAAGCTTCCCCCATATCAGGCAGGATCAGTTTCAGCTGGCTCCAAAAAGGACCTACCACTGCCCAAAGCTGAGCTGATCAACAATGCTGGTGGTGCCTCTGCGATAACATAAAGAGTAAAAATGCTGTGCAAGAACTGAGAGAGAGGAATGAGGAAATGTGACATGAACAGCCCTGCAGACATGAAGGTCAATGAAGAAGGAGGGAGAGGAGCTGCTCCAGGCACCAGAGGAGAAATTCCCCTGCAGCTCATGGAGGACCACAGTGGAGCAGATATCCACGCTGTCACTCATGGAGAACCCCGTGCCTGAGCAGGTGGATGTGCCCTGAAGGAAGCTGCAGCCTGTGGAGAGCCCATGCAGGAGCAGGCTCCTGGCAGGAGCTGCAGCCAGTGGAGAGGAGCCCACACAGGAGCAGGTTTTCTGGCAGGAGCTGTGGCCCATGGGGGGCCCACGCTGGAACAGTCTTTTCCTGAAGGACTGCATGTGGTGGAAAGGACTCATGCTGGAGAAGTTCGTGAGACTGCAACCCATGGGAAGGATCCCATGCTGGAGCAGAAGAGTGTGGGGAGGAAGGAGCAGCAAAAGCAAAGTGTTATGGACTGACTCCAACCCCTATTCCCGATCCCCCTGTGCCACTTGGGGGGAAGAGGAAAAAGAGTTGGGAGTGAAGTTAAGCCTGGGAAGAAGGGAGGGGTGGGGGGAAGGTTTTTTTAGTTTTGGTCTTATTTCTCACTGTCCTTTCTTACAATTAATTGGCAGTAAATGAAATTAATTACCCCAAGTTGAGTCTGTTTTGCCATGACAGTAGTTGGTGATTGATCTCCCTGTCCTTATCTCAGTCCATGAGTTTGTCGTCATACTTTCTGCCCCCTGTCCTGTTGATGGAGGAGAGGTAAAGAGGTTTGGTGGGCACCTGGTGGCCAGCCAAGGTCAATGCACCACACCCAAATGAAACCTATTGCAGTAAATGTTTTCATGATTTCAGTATGATACGCAAATTGCCTCTATACTATGCTTTTGATACATATTCATAGATGATAATTTACTTCCCAAATATTTACACAGTTCACTTCAGGAATCTTAGCTTAATTTCAGAGATTTAATTTTGTGCAAAACTTCTATTTCAAGAACATGGCAGTATGTGTCCTAGTTTAAATCACCAAGAAAAAATATCTGAGATCCATGGAATCTATTCAACTGGTCAATAGACCAGTTGCTTTTAGCTCTTCTTCTGATACTCAAATTTCAAAGACCCAGCTGCAAATTAGCTGCCTGATCATAGACTCTTGTTTACACTCTATCAAGGAGTGTAAATACAGCATTCAGTAACATCAGCAGCTGCTTAAATTTGTCTAAGACAAAAAGAAGAAAATTCACACTTCTAAATGTTCCAAACTTAATATTCCACGTGGAGAAAACCAGAAAGAGCATAAAAATCCTCTTTTCCTCAACAGAAGTGTGACAACCAGGAACCAGAGTTTGGTTTATACAGCTGTTTTGTTACTATGATTGTAATAAATATTTACTTTTAAAGATGCCTTTTTTCCCCCTAACCACTCTTATACACTTAAAAGTATAGATAAGGTTCTACTTCTTTCCTAGTTTAAGTAGATACTCACTACTTTGACAAGCTAACGAAGTCTAGAGCATTATTTCTAGCATGTAAGCATGAAAAAACAATAATTGCCATCATACAGCCAAATGTAAATACCAACTATCAATGAGAACATAATCAACTAATTTCTAAAAAAACATATGCTGATAGGAATTAACATTGTGGTCTGTAAAAAAAATCCCAAATCTTGATAATGTATTATGAAAATATTTTTTGTCTGAGACTTGATAAAGGGCAGACCACTGCTCTGAAGCTGTTGACCTCTACTAAGACTGTAAAGAAAACAGCTCTTTTTATGTCAGCATCACAGTCAAAAAGAAGAAATACTAGACCTTTTGCCACAAGTCAGAAAATTAGTTAGAAAACTATATTTATAATGCCAAACACATCCAGTTCAAAGAATTTTGCTGAATTACAGATTAAGTTTTTCACTGCCAGATATATATGTAGCAATAAGCAATAGTGAAGAATTTGTCTTCCTGAAGGCTTGCACATCAGCTCTAAGCCTTAGAGTACATACTTTTTGTCACACTGACAAGACTTGTAAATTCTACAGAAATTCAGTACATCCTTTGCTCTTAGGGACTAGATGTGTGCAGAATACATTTTTAAGTGTCACCTGCTTTAAAGAAAAAATATTAGAAGAGCAAGCCGCACTTCACACCTGCTTGCCTTCCCTCTCTGCAAAGCTCAGCTGACTCTGGTTATAGGCTCCTTATGATATTATAGAAAAATAACGTTTTTTCCTGGAAACCAGATAATTCAACAGTAAAACAAACACTAGTTACACTGGCCTAGCTTGAGTATGCTAGCCAGAAGAAAATCAACATGTAAAGCTTTTATTTTTCCCTGTTGTTTTTTTTTTTTTCTTTTTTTTTCTTTCTTTCTTTTACCTAGCTGGCTTTCTTGAATAAAGCTGTTACATGGGGTTATACGTTTAGATTTTGATATAGTCAGTAGAATGGTATAGTCAGTGAAAAAATGACATTGATTTTAGCTCAAATCAGAACTGCACTATCTACTAAAATTCAGTTTCAGGTATGTTCAGCCCAAAGCTGCAAAAAATATACCCGTGTCTCACCCACAGCCAGCCTGGCTGCTCCTCAGCCTTTTAGCTCTTCCAGTTTGCTCTGGATGTATAATCTGGTGGGTGGGAAGACAGCTAAATTATCTTCCTCATTCTGTCACCGGCTAATCTTGTGATGGGATCATTAACTTTTGTCTACTTTGTTTTCTTCATCTTTATAGCAATATTTTCTGCAAAACTTTTTTATGTATTAAAAAGTGCCTATATTTTGGCTTACATCTGAAATCTAAAAAAGCACCTCCCTCTTTATGATATACTAATATTATTGCAATCAATAGTATTACTCTGACGTAAAGCCCCATGAATATAAAAGAGGGCAAAGCTGACAGAATGTGCTGCATTAACTCTACAGTGTCTTAGAAACCATTGTTTCTGCAGATCCAAAGCATCCTGTATTTCCTGTGATGTATTGCTTATTTTTCTTTCTTGCTGGCAAGAAGATGGGCGTTCAAGTAGGACTACCAGTAAGGATGGGTAGGAATGATGACTCTGTGTGTGGTGTGGAGAAATTTTGCTATTATAGTGAGGATGATTTGATCCATGACAAATGTTGTATCTGTTTGCTGTATTTGAGGTGCCAGTGGATTCAGACTGTTAGACAAAAGCCATTTTTTGCTAAGGAAAAAAAAAACCACAACAACCAGAACAAGAAAAATACAAAAATAGCCTTACAAATCCATAATTAATTTAAATTATAGAGATGCTTAAGCACCTTGCTGTGGCAGGATTTCACAATTATAAATTATTCTGCAAGTAAAAAACCTCGTTGCATGTTTTTGCCCTAGACAAGGAAAATGAAAGTCTTTTATCACACAGCACAGGAAGAAGAAAACTTTCCACAGTATTTTATCTCTACAGCAAAAATTCATTAGGAAATTAAAATATTACTGATCCTTAGTTAAATTGCTGATACAGCATTTAAATAGTAAATTTTACCATTTTTTCTTCAAAGAATTCATACTAAAGAAAAAGATGGACAAGGTCATTCACAGAATTCTTTAAAATGTCAGTTGTATTTGTGTATTGCATTCATTTATTAAAATAGTCATCTAAGTTTATCTAAGAGTAGTCATCTTCATTTATCGAAGATTTTCTTCTTCTGAAAACATATGTAAAGTTAAATACATATCTTTGTCTTCCTGAAGTGTGAGAAAGAATAGCTTATCAAATTATTATTCCCTAGGAGTCACTAGGTTCATGGTCATTCCTCATTTAAATGGTCTCTGTCTGTCCACAAGTTGCCTGACTTTAATAAGAAAAGAGACAGAGGTACACTGCAAACCATCTTGATATTTAAAGCATTCTCCTAAAACTGGAAGCTGTGAATAAATATCACTTCAGTCTAAGGAGGGAATTAAAACCACTTCCCAGTCGTGTTTTTCTCTCTTACGATAAAAAGGCAAAATTACTTACTGTGGTAGTGTTTTTTAAGGTGAAAACCTTCAGGTGAAAATCTTTGGGGATTTTCGAAGGTGAAAATCTTTGTTTTTTCTAAATAGCTATATCTAAATGGCCACATACCTATTAGTGCTCATATTTGACTATTCCTGTCAGATCTGCTTGGGAGGGGGCACTGGCTACTCCCTCTGCCTGTGTGTCAGAAGTCCAGGGAGACCAAAGTTCCCCTGGGGAGGCATCTCAGTGCTCAGCAGGAGCACCTTACAAAACTGCATATCAAACCCCAAGGTTCCTAGTGAGCTTGTATATTTACAGGATTATAGATATTTTGAATTACATTTTTTGACTTAGGTATCTATAACTTACTTACTTAAACCACATTCTGGTTTTCACTCTCTCTCTGTGGATCCAAGCCCAAGAAGCAAGGCCAACAGAGATGGTATGAGACACAAAAAATCTTGTAACAGAGACAGGTCAGAAAAAGATAGGACTTAAACGGGACCCAAGGCAGTTAGTAATTAATTTAATTAATTACTGAAATTTTGGGTGAGTAAAAACAGATAAAAAAGAAACAGATTTTTTTTTTTTAATAAACAGTTCTTAGTAAAAAATTTTTATTTTCTGGAACACTCTGGCTATACTTAGGAACATATTCTAGCCAATGAGGTGTTGAGCTAGCAGATGTTACAGCAGGACCCCTGTAATCATCTACCAAAGGACTTGGGAGTCTGGGGAGGTCCCTGCTGACTGGAAGATAGCCAACATTATTCCAATTTACAAGGAGGGAATGAGGGAAGACCCAAGAAACTACAGACCTGTTAGTCTAAACTCAGTACCTGGAAAAATTATGAAGATTATACTGAGTACTATTGAAAGACATTTAATGAATAATGCAATCATCAGGCACAGTCAACATGGGTTCACAAAGGGAAAGTCCTGTTTAGCTAATTTGATATCCTTCTAGGATAAGGTCACCCACCTAGTGGATGAAGGGAAGGTGGTGGATGTTGGTTTTCTGGATTTTTGTAAGGCTTTTGATACTGTCCCTCACAGCATCCTTCTGCACAAGTTGTCCAACTGTGAGATGAGCAGGTACATGGTGTGCTGGGTGATGAACTGGCTGAAGGGCAGAATTCAAAGGGTTGTAGTGAATGGGGCTACATCTGGCTGGCAGCCAGACACCAGCAGTGTTCCTCAGGGCTCAGTTCTAGGGCCAGTTCTGTTCAATATTTTTATCACTGATGTAGAGGCAGGAGTTGAAAGCACCATTAGTAAGTTTGCTGATGATACTAAACCAGGAGGTGCAGGTGGCCATCACGAGTGACAGGAAGCCTTGCAGAGGGATCAAGACAGATTGGAGCATCGGGCAATGATTAATAGGATGAAATTTAACAAGTCTGAATGCTGGATTGTGCACCTGTGATGGAGTAATGCTGGGCACAAGTATAAATTGGGAGAGGAGTGGCTGGAGAGTAGCCCTGCAGAAAGGGATCTGGGGGTGCTGGTTGATGGTAAGCTCAATATGAGTCAGCAGTGTGCCCTGGCAGCCCAGAAGGGCAAACCTCTGCATCGTGGGGTGCATCAAACACAGCATAACCAGCCGGTCAAAAGAGGTGATTATCCCACTTTATTTAGAATTGGTGCAGCCCCACCTTGAATATGAATACTGTGTGCAGTTCTGGGCGCCACAATTTAAAAACAATGTTCAGGTACTTGAATGTGTCCAGAGGAGGGCAACCAAGCTGGTGGAAGAGCTGGAAGGCGTGTCCTGTGAGGAGCAGCTGAGGACTTCCGGTTTGTCTAGTTTGGAGAAAAGGAGGCTGAGGGGCAACCCCATTGCTCTCTACAGCTTCCTGAGGAGGGGAAGTGGAGAGGGACATGCTGAGCTCTTCTCCCTGGGATCCCGTGGCAGGATGCCTGGGAATGGCTCTAAGCTGCACCAGAGGAGGTTCAAACTTGACATTAGGAAGCATTTCTTTACCGAGAGGGTGGTCAAACCCTGGAACAGGCTTCCTAGAAAGGTGGTCGATGCCCCAAGCTCGTCAGTGTTTAAGAGGCATTTGGACAATGTCCTTAATAACATGTTTTAACTTTTGGTCAGCCCTGAATTGGTCAGGCAGTTGTACTAGATGATTGTTGTCACTTCCAACAGAAAATATTCTAATATATTCTGGTATGTTCTAATATTCTGATGAGGATTGTCTCAGAAGCTGTAACTGGGAGGAATTTAGCATTTTGCAGTAATAAACAGGAATGGAAGTTTAACTATGAGTTTCATGTTTCTTCTTTTTTTCAAGGAAAGTTCAAAGGAGACTTTGGTTTCATGTGCTGAATCTCATTTGAATGATTTCACAAGTTATGAAGTTATGTCCTGCCGGTTAACCTGGGCAAGGCATAATTTAGAAATTTTATGGCTGTTGGTTCCTTTACTATAAAAAAAATCATATCCCAGACTGATCCTCTTAACAATTTCATTCATACCCTTGATTTTAATGTATCCTCTTGTGTAAGTTACACTACAATAAGATTTGACAAACATTAATGTTTAAGACTGTTTTTTATTTCCACCTGTTAGTTAGGGAGGTTGTATCATTCCGATTTGATGTATATTGATATCTAAAAAGTCATGCCCTTCCTAGATGGTGGACTCAGCGAACTCATGTTAAGTGCTGAGGTGACCTATGAGAAGACAGAGGTTGACATTTGCAAATGGCACTTCTGTACTCTAACCTCCTTAGAAGTGCTGGCCCACAGAATACCCTAGTCTGAATCCAGCTCTCACATCTGAAAGAGTTCTGGCTTTCACATCTAGAACAGTTTAGACATTTGGCTGTAGGCTGCTCTTTCCAACCCCCTGTGAGCCACTGGCATCAACAAAGCAGCCAGATCTACAGAAATCTGTTTTTCCAGTCTTGCCCATTGTACTTATATAGTTAGTTCTCATTCCTCTGACCACGTTTAGTGGTTTTCATGTTTTATCAATAGCAGATGGATTTTTTTATACTTACTTTAACTCAGCTATATATATGAACTATTAGAAAGTATAAATATTTATTTAAATATGCCAGGTTCATGCTTGAAACTCATATTAACAGCTGGAGTAAAATAATCCAAAAATACAATTAAAGGAAGACAAAGTAAACTTTTATATTTAAATGTTCAGTTGTAAAAAAATGAAAAAAATTGTAATACAAAGTAAAATTTTATATTTAAATGTTCGGATGTAAACAATGAATAAATTGTAAGAGCTTCGTATATTTCTGGCTTCTTATGCTGTGTTTTTCACAGCCTGCTATGATTGAATGGACCTCTTGTTCTTTCAAACCAAGGCACCTCTGAAGCATGGATGGAGAATCTATAGATAACTATTGTGTAGTTTAAACTATTACAAGACCTTCAGAATGTGGTCTGGATAAATATCTCTGGAATACTCAAATATATGCATAAATTTGCTTAAATGAGTAATTCTAGATCAATCACAGTGTCAGCTGTCTAAAATTGCTGATAATAAAAAAGGTTACATGATTTAATCTCAGGAAATGGAAGTTTGAAGATTTAATTCTGTTAGTAAATCAAAGCATCTGTGGAAGTATCATTTATGTTCTTCAAATTATTGTGAATAAAAAATTGACTTTCAGCTCTGCCTATGAATTTTGTACTTTTAGTTTCTGGACAAGAGCACGGCTGTGAAAGATCTGCACATGATATTTTGGTATGTGGAAGAGGGGACAAAAGAGTTGTTCACTTTCATTTAGATATTTAATGTTTATTTATAAATGACATTTCTTCAGATATTTTATTAGAGATATGTTACACCATGTCATCCTATTTGATGGGAAACACAGGTTGTATATCCTGTATAATTTTTTGTGCTGAATGGAAGGATGGAGGTACCTGTCCCTACTACATAATTTCCCCCAAAATGTTCATCATGTATGGGAGCTAAAGAAGTGCTAACAAACAATCAAGACTTAAATGCCTAATTAAAATCCTCTTCCAGTACTATTTAGGCTTTCCATCTCTTGACTTATTCAATGTCATTTCATCCAGATTCTGTGTAGGTAAACGTGATCTAAATTGGTATTATAAAAGAAAAATAAACAGAATTATTGGAGAATGAACTCTGCCCATCAAGATCATTCCAGGCTATACACAAAAAGGGAAAACTAACAAAAATCCAATTAATGCTTAATAAGCAAACTTTAGTAATATTTATTTAATTAATACATTATTTAAAATGTAATTACAATATCTACTATACCGCATGAGACATGAGTACCTTATTTGGAATAAACCAGAACCTCGTCCATTTGTTTTGATTCTTTTTAATGCTTTTTTCTCAAGAGGCTGAGGTGTCTTCAAGCAATCACCAATTTCCGTTACTGTTATTACTGAAACATGTGTTTAGTAAGAGGTGAAGAGAAGTTGAGTGTTTGCATTTAATATAATTATTCTAGAACAGTGACATCTTAATCAAAAGCAATAGTACCAACCAAGGTAGATATATCTTGTTGATGAACTACAACAAAACAATTTCTTTCTAGAATAGAAAGCTGAGTAATCATCACTAACAAATGGATTTTTATGTTTCTGTAGATAAACTAGAAATAAAAAAAATATATTTTGTTGAAAAATAAGAGTTTTCTCCTTTTTTTTCCTCATATGGACTACTATATGAAAAGTTCAAATCACTGTAAACTTTACATTCACTGCTGTTTGGCGTAAAGAACAACAGAACTATGAAGACCTGAAAGCATCTGGTCACCTGAGCAAGCACACAGGGTTTAGGCTAGGCTTGTGCACCTTGTTTTAATGCCCTGGTCTTTATGGCTATATGTATACTAGTAAAGTAAATAATGCTTGGCCCTGTTTCCTGTACTGAAATGCAGTTGTCTGTGAGGACCGTCCCATCCTACTCGGTGGGCTCAGGAGAGGTGATCTTTTAGATAGCTCGTTGCCACACACAGGAGTCACAACAATGACTCAGGAGGGACAAGGAAAATTTCAACACCCTGTTTTGCTCCGCGAATCTCAGGGCAGGAGTCATGACAATGACTCCTAAGTGCTCGAAATATGTTTTATTTGATGTTGACTTAAAACACAAGTGTGGCTAAATTTGGCAGAGCAGATATTTTGAATAAAAAAGTTGACATCTAACAGCTGTAGCAAAATATTCCTAACAACAAGGTAGGAGAAAGAGAAGAGATAAAAGAGAAAAGAAAGAGAAAAAAGGAGAGTTAAGTATCACCACCCTGGGTGGATCCCTCAGGCTACAGGCGCAAGCTTGGGGTTGGTCTCCCCCCCCGTTTTATACCCTTGTCTGAGAGCCCTTCGTGCATGTGTTGTGGGGTTTTCTGGAAAGTTCTTGGGGGGGTGGAGGGGGTGTTGCTGATGCCCCATTATCCCATTTAACTTGTTTACACAAGTGCCGTGGTAAGGGCCTGTGGCAAAACGCCGAACCTGTGACAAAACATCCGAAGTGCAAACGCTACAAAACCTCCTAGAAAGACAATCGCCAGAAAGCCTCTTTGAGGCACAACCACTAGAAATCCTCCCAAAACAGTTCACTACCTCACCTCTATAGGGCACGTCCTGTTTCAACTGCTTGCGGCTACCTGCTTGGTTGTTTGAGACAAAATTGTTGCCAGTCTCTTGGTCTCTCACAAGGACATTGCTAGGTGTGATTTTGTTCCATGTCATGTGAAGCATTACCAGGCGTGCTTTAGAACTCAGAGAACACTTGAGCGATCCGAATGCATGTAGCCAGCCTACTCTGGAGAATGAGGGCTTATTAATGAACGTCATTGGACATTCCTTTTCAGTCAGAGCCCATGCCTGAGTGTACTCCTAGGCACATTTAATTGACTAGCATGGACGCATCCTTAGCATACCTAGCGTAGTTAGTTTGGCAATGCCCCATGTGTTACAATCACCTCTTGACTGCTCTGTGGCAATGTCAGTGAAATATGGCCTCTTGTCAAAGACTGCTAAGCAATAGACTGATAGGTGAACGGCACTTCTCTGTAAGCAAAAGTGTTATGGTTATTTTCAATGGCTACCTTAATTGCCGCTCACTGGCAGGCATCTATGGGGAAGTGTGAGTTATTCTTAGGCTCTTAAAATGAAAAAAAACCCAATAGCAATACCTGGAAGGGAATTTCTTTTAAATGAGTCATAGTCTCAAGCATATGTAGATACACCTATTGCAGTGATATGTCAAAGTTGTCTCAGAAAAAAAAAAAAAGGGCGAACTGTGGGTTAGAACTAATAGAGCTTTGTGTTTCAAGCAGTGAGATTTCAATGCAGAAGAAATACCAGCGTTTTTTTTTTTTCTTGAGCTTTTTGACCAATGTAATTGGAAAGAAAAGGAATGCAATAACAAAATGAGCACAGAAGGTGAGGTGTGGGTTACATATATCTTGCATGGGTTTTGCAGAGATTTAATTATATCAGTGAATCCTGAGATACATAACAGTAAAGACTGTAAGTTTTACTTGTATTTTACTTCAAAAGTAGAATCCAGGTACACAACTTCACATACCTCCCTGAAGAAATCACCCAGAGTCAGTGAGAGTGCATGAGAAACTCCTTATCTTTGCCTCTGATCTTTTTGTGAATTTTCATTCACCACATTGCAAAATAAGTCATTATGCCTTTGCTCTTAGGAAAGAGCAGTGCTTGACTCTCACTGAGGACTGTTTTAAGTAGTTTCTTCTCTCTGAATTTAAGAGGTCACATTTTCACAGAAATACGAAACGAACTCAGAAGGCTGCTTGCCAGCCTTGCTTACACACTCTCACTTTCAGGCTGTCTGTGCTCTGGCATACCATATTTCTAGCTCCCATTCTTCTTTGTCTTCCAAATTCTCAGCTTCTTGCTATTGAAAAAGGAGAAAGCTTGCTTGCTCCAGGACTTTCCATTCAAAGCAACTGATTTCTTTCAGCTTCACCAGTGTGCTCAAGTGCATCTTAATATTGGAATCCTCAACAGAAGTGAATAATTAATTCTGCATCATAAAGACGTTATCACAATATTTATCCCTTTAAGTGATAAATATTTTATTATGGTTATCTCAGAAAAACAGTAATTAAATCTGAAGGAAAAATCACTGTGTCTTTTATAAGAAAATAATAAAAGTTCTTAAATGAAAACAAAAGTTATGCCATTTTTCTCATATTTTGTCCAAATGTTTTGGTTGTTTAGGCACTGGCCTAGTACAAATTAAAAATCCACATACAACTATTCTTCAAGCTGTCTTCAAACTAAATGGTTTGTTTACTTGCTAGAGCACAGCTAAAGAACAAAACTCTGAGGAAGCCACACGGCTTCCAGTTCTGGCCCACCTATGTAACTAGCTTAGGGGCATGGTAAAGCAAGGCAATCTGGGGCACTTCAGAGTCAAGGAATGGGGCTGCTCTTAGCTGCTGGCTGCAGCCTCGATCTCCACTGTGCTTCCCTGTCCTGGGTCTGCAGACTATCAGTGGATATTACAGCACTGAGCAATGAACCTGGCATGGGTTGGAGGGACGATTCACCAAACTCCATACAGCTGCCAGAGGAAAGAAGAAGAGCTACTCATCTAACTTGCTCATCTCAAGACCTTGAGATTGTGGAAGTTGCATGATCCTGTCACTTAAACTGAAGGGTCAGTTTTGCTCTTTAACATAAAGTTCTTCTGCTTTTAATACCAGAAACTTTAAAACAGAAAACAAATGACCTTACTTTTTAATTTTTAATGTGGTGTTGCCCTCCTTTATCAAATCAAAATTAATGCACGAGTTCTCTATTTGTCAGTAAACATTCACAATGCATTTTGTGTGTCCTGAGGTGGGCATTTTAGCATGATAGACATGACCATGAAGCTGTACATTGATGTTTTATTAATGGCTGTCAATCCAAACACATCTAAATTTTACATGAGTGAGCATTAACAAACAGAAAATAATGCACACTGACATGTAAGCACCACTGTGTAGACTACTTTCACTTCTGAAGAGTTTGGAAACAGCACTGAAAATTTGTGTGTTAAACACCATACCATATCCACATTACTCAGGGATGAGAAGGTTGTTTACACAAGGCGTCCAAATTTCTTCATTTTAGTTTGGATCCTCCCACTGATGTGTTTTTTAGCAAAAGTGCTGTGAGGTCACTCTTAGATAAGTGCAGTGTAGGAAAAATTGCTTGATGTACAAGGGTAGGTTGGTGCCCTGTCTTCCTACCCTTTGGTGTTGTCTGTCCTGCATTACTAGTGTGTAAGTACAAAACCAACTGCTCTGACTGTGAGTACGAAGTGCCTCAGCCATGTCTTAGCTGCCATGCCTGAGTCCAACCCCGAAGGCCATTTGTCAAATGGAAGAAGAGCTGCCCTTAGATTATCCATCCCTTTTTTTTACAAACTCTGGACCAACGTCCTCTGACAACTGAGCAGCCAAAGGCTCGAAAACACTTGCAGAAATGCTGAATCTATGATGTGGCAGTGGACTAGAGGAGAGAAAAGCAAGCAGTCAGATCCAGAAAAAAATTCAGCTCAAAAGGATGCTGTACTAAATTTTTTCTCAAAATTCTGAGAAGTACAAGCAAGGTCTCTCACAGTACACCACAAATCTAGTCCCACCATAGCTGCAAAAGAAAACCTAAGAGAACCCTCATGGAAAAATGATATCACTCAGTGCGAAATGGTTTGCCAGGAAAATAGAGAAGACTACGGACGGTAGCAGTATCCGTCATGGTGCACATATTGTACTAAAACATCAAAGACTCAGTCTGTATGTCTGTACTTCTTCACTGTTCAAAACTTGGCTGGATCCATTCCTAATCAAATCAAGTCCAACTGCACTGCGAGGCTTGGCTTTGAAATGTGGTCACCACCAACCAGGATCATCAGTTTTGGCAAGGATGAACCGATGGACAAATGCCCAAGCACTAAGCCAGGTCAAGGTTGTAGAGCTTGTCACACAAACTGGAGAGTTTTAGCAAGTTCTACCAAGTTTTAGCAACAGTGAATGCTCTTGATATGAAGTAGTTACTGTTTTGGGCTTACCTCTGAATTAAATGAATTGACAGGTTGGAGGGTTTTGACTTATTGTTTTAGTTTCCTTTCTAATTCAGGAGGATGTCCACATTATTTTGCTCTTCACTTGTATTGTGACCAGTTTTGGCCCTGGGGTTAAGCCATGTGACCCTGCCTAATATTTATAGAAAAATTACTGTAAGGTCCATTTGCGGGTGACATGTCTGGAGATATTTCGTCTGAATACAGTTTCACTGCTGCTGACAGCATTCTTGAAGGAGCCAAGTGGAGCTGGAGGGAAAAGAAAAACAAAAAATAGAACTGGTATAAGCATTGGAAGATACCTGACAGAAAAGCTGATAACTTTGGAGTCTTTAAATTAATATAATCTCTGACAACTGAAATAAAAAGCTTAACAGAAATAATAAAAAAATGTCTTTTGTGGCTCAGTATCTACAACGGAGATAAAAGAGATGAATACAGATTTTTAAAAAAAAGTGTTCAAAAGTTTGTCTCCGACACACACATTCCACTGACTCAATTAAACAAATTAGCTTTGTTCCTCTTTGGCTGCAAGAGTTTCCCAGACTTTCTATATCTTCTTTTTGCTTCCTGTTTTGTTTGAAGATCATGAACACGTTTTACTGCATAGGATTAGAAACTGCACAAAAAATTCAAAGCTATAAAGATAATTTGTTATCTTTCCTGCCTCATATGATGCTTATGTCACTGTATTTAAAAAAAAAAAAAAAAAAAAAGCAAGCTTGGAAGATTAATAGGCAGTAGAACTAATAAAATAGCAAAGTGGCTGCTGGAAAATCTACAGGTCAGTGGTTTCATTGTGGCTGGTTTCCTCTGAAATCATGATCTTCACTGTCATTCTAGTTTCACCAGATGTTAGTGCTCTACAAGACTGATGGGGAATAAGTTTCTGTTTAGTTTGTGAAACTGTTTTCATTTCAGGTTATGATTACATCACAAATTTCCTTAAAACTTAATGTTTTTTATAAAAATTCAGTTTAATAACAATTTTCACTAAGCCCATAATCAGAGTTGTAGGCTATGTTTATTAAGTGGTGAAATACTGATCAAAGGACTCCAAGGCAATTAAAGTTCCCCATATCTTGTCTTGCAAAGACTCCCTCATATGCAAACAATAACATAAGAAAATAAATTATATTTTCCTGAGAAACCTGATATTTTGTCTTCTACTCAGACTGTTTATAGTTTTAGTACTTCAGAACTCTTGTCTAGTAAACCAACAGCAAAACGACAGTATCAGGTTCAAACAAATGAAGTATTATCTGAGAAAAATCACCCATAGTCCAATTCATTCACTTTGTTCAAAGAACAGGGGAAGGAAAATCCCTACTACATTTTTAATTAACAGATGACAAGAATATAACTCTTAACTTTCTAAATTAGGATCCCACCCGTCTTTCTCCTCAGGAACTTTTACTGAAGGTAGCACTACTAGGAGTCTTCTGCCACAGTGTCTGTTCCTGAATAGCGTCCATCCCAGAGGCAGACATTCTCTAAGCAAGTAAGCAGCAAACATTATTCCCCAGGAACGTGCATATGTTGCAACAAAGATGACCAGCAGATCTGTTCTTTTTTTTCTTTCCCTTTTTTTTCTTTTTCATGTAAAGAACAAAAAACCCCATTAATAACTTATAATAAAAAACCAGGCAAAATTACTTAGTAAAGAAGCTGGGAACATAGTCAGTAGGACTAACAAAAGGATGGGAAGTCCACAGTGTATGTAAATTGGCTGCATTAAGCCTAGATTTCATAAATATCCAGTGTCCTTCCTTGAAGTCTAATGCTTACACTGATGTTGTGTGGGAATCAGCTCTACATTACTTTAATTACAGTAATTCATCATTGGGAGAAATCACCAAACCCTGCCAAAAAAAAAAGAATTTATTTCCATTCATTTATTTCAATACTGTAAATTAGCATTTACATGTAATTTTTTTTTTGTGCTAAGTTTTCCAAATACTTTAAGCATTGCTAACTAATGTTGCTTTGTCCTTTCTCTTAAAAGCAAGCAAACAAACAAGATTTGAATCACAAGTTTTTAAACCAGAAGCGCCCTTATTGATAATGTATTCTGCTTTCATAGAAAATTCAGGGTGAGAAACTCCATCTGATAATTTCTGAAGCAAATCCATAACTTCTATGTAAGACATAGCTTCCTATTCAGAATTAATTAAATATAAATTTAAAGATGTCATTACATCTCTGGGTGATTCAGGGGCTGATTGCTACAGTGATAATTTTTTTTTTTTTTATTATTATGTCCTTGGATAAAATAGATCCAGCTCCTGGAGCTGGACTTTTACTTCCTGGAAAATTGATTTATTCTGTGTATAAAACTCAGTAAACCTGGTAGCAGCAGCTACTAATTTGAGCACTCAACTAACGTCTGCTTGTCAGTGGTGCCGGGGGAAAGGATTCCATATTGGTCACAGCTTCCTAATGATTTGCACTTGAAGTTCCTCTACATATCTGAGGATTTAACGTATGTGCCTGCTCTAGATTCATCTTTGTTTTTTGTTTTTTCCATACTTTAAACAGATATTTTTACCATTACAGACATTCTTGTTTATACATTTAACTCAACTCCTCCCTTATACAGATTGTGTCCTAGACCTAAGAAAGAATTAATTTATTGGGGAAAGAAAACTTTATGTCTTTGGTGCAGAGGGAGAAAATCTTTCTAACAGATGCTTGAATATTGGCTAGAAGGTTAGTAATTAACATGTAAGCAAGTGGCAAGAGTTAGTTAATGGTGAGCTAATGAAAGAACTAAAAACTGGCAATGTTGACTTCATCACTAGCCTGAGCAGGCATATAATTCTGTTGCCTTAAAATAAGTGCTGTGCAGATATGTAAGGGTGAATTTAGCTGATAAATTCAAGCATATACTAAAGATATAGTAAATTCAACTCTGACTTTATAAAGCCAAGAGCAAAACTTTTATTGATTTCATTGTGGCAAGGACCCAATGAGCTTGTTAGCTTTGTGTTTTTAATTTCCAAGGTTAGTTTATGCATCTCTTTTCTTGTATGCAGGCATGCTTCTCTAATGTAATGTTTCTTTGAATTTTAAGAGTCTCCTGATAAATTCAAGGGCCTATATGTAATTACAGATTGGTAGAAATAATATATTATATTTGTGAAAGAAATGTCTTATACTGAACTGCTGTTTGTTTTGATTTAGATTTACTAATAATGGAGAAAAAAAAATTGCAATTGCCCAGGTAAAACCAATCAATATAACAAGGTGGATTAAAAAGATGAAGAAAGTGAAGAAGAGTAAACATAAAACCTAATCAAATAGGACATTCATAACTAAAATACTCTATAAATATTTATGAAAGTTGGAAAGGATATGCAGTATTAGAGAACATAAACTATGTCAGATTTCCAAGAGAAACTTTTGCAGGAGAGCAATTAAAACACTTACTTGATATTATTATACCTGTAAATAAGTCAGTCTACCAATCAGTTTTGTGAGGGTAAGAAAATGAAAGTTAACCTTAAAACAAGAATAAAATGAGTTACCTTTGAATTTTGAGGCAAAACAAGGCAGATGAAAACTGTAATGGAGCACAAGAGAAAAAGAAAACAACAGTTTCATAGAGTTTCTAGAGAAGTACATTAAAATAATGGAAAAATAAGCCAGGACAGGTTTCTTAAAGAACATTTAACTGTTGCAGTGTATCATCAACTCTATCTATGTCATTCTCAATAAACAAATTTCAAACACACTTAAAAAAGATTAAATACTGATGTTAGAACTTCTTTTACCCCCAAAAGCAGTGCTGAACCATCCCTATCGTTATATAATTATATTCTAATCTCTAAACTACATTTTTAGTTTAATCCTATTGTTTAATCCTACTTGTTTGATTCACAACGAACAGGAAGCAGAGAATTTTCTTCCCTATATCTTTGCCATGTCCTTTCATGCATTTGAAAACCATTAGCATGTTTAGTCCTCAGTCTTCTTTTCTCTTAACAGTGCTACTTTCATAATCTTTCACTGTAAGTAATTTTTTTTAGCCTTCTGATCATTTCTGCTGCTTTCTAGCAGATTGCATCCTACTTTAGATGTTACCATAAAATCTAACTATGCACTCTACCTGGTTCAATAGAAGCACATCACTAAACATGGAATCAATTGTGTGTTTCTGTGTTTATTGGTGAATTAACCCTGTGATAAAACTAGGAACTTTTCCATCCCTTTCTCTCCCCCATGCAACAAGTAATTGCTTCCTCTTGACCATTTTCTGTTTTCAGTATGCAAATCACTGAAGTCACTATGAAGCTTAAGCTATTGTAAAAAAAAAAAAATGCCCAAACAACAGTAGAGGTTATATTTTCTAGCTTATTTCAGCAGATTCTTGCTTTCCCTCTAATGTATCTGTAAGATTTGCAAAAGAGCTTCACCCACCACAGTTATGTCATAGCCAGGCAAATCTCTCAGACTTCTGTATCATCAAGCTCATTTTAGTAGACAAGTATGCAAAAAAAGAAAAGAAATCCAGTTCCACTTTTCCACAAGGCGTTTCTTTCAACATCAGTAAGGATAAGATTTAAAAATAACAAGGGTAGGATTCATCTGACCAAATGCACATGCTCAAAGTAAAGATGTTTATATGTGAGCTAGTCAGTGTGGGGTATCTTTATTAAGACTTATCAATAAACGACTCATCTTCTTTCTACCCTGAAGTAGAAGATTTAGAATTAATTTAGAAGTATTTAATTGGGATGAGATGAAATAGTCCCCAGAAAAGTTTGTGTCTTTTCTTTGACTATAAAGGGAGCTGAAAGTTACTTGCTGGAAAGTACACCTCTATATTTAGTCAGGCAAATCCTAGCCTAAGCGTCCATGCATATATGTGTTTCTGAATGTCTTATTGGGTGTCCAGAATTTCAGTTTTCATTTTTTTTAGTCTCCAGCTATTATAATTAAAAACAAAATAAACAAAACAGTAAAGGGCAGATACATTTAATGGAAGTATGAAGTCTGCTCCCACCTTGTTTTTTTCTGAAAAGAACAAAATATAAGTATTTTTCTAAGACACCTTGCAACAATGATATTATTTAACTATAATTCAAAATGCCAGCATTATTAATGCTTTGTCATCCCTATGAAAAAGATGTAAGAGCACTCATATAATTGACAGTTTATTTGAATTTCTTGTTTTGATGACTTGCGTGGGCAAACCCTGGAAGAGATCTTTAATTACTAACCTTGATTAAAGATCATCTGCTGTAAATACGTGCCTTTTTACTCAAATATATCAATGCTTACACATACTTACAGAACCTTGTACTTCAAGCCAACTTTATTTCCATTTCAGCCTACAGGAGAGTAAATATTGAAGGTAGTTATTAAGGACAAGACCTGTCTGCATTTTTTACCAGGGTAGCGTGCTAAGCCAGAACATTCTGACTGAAAGTTAATGGCTTTAATATAGTTTCCAGCCCCCCTTGCTCATTTTTCAGGACCAGGGAGATAATACTTTTCTTACTTAAGAACAACTCTTATCATAGCTATGTTAATTTTACCTGCTAGCAGGAGCCCCACAGTGACTGCTGACTAGAAACACTAGCTAAGGGAGTGTTTTCAAACAGCACATGTCATCAAGCTGGTGATAACTGTGATTCTCACTATAACTGGTACCTGTGTGTCTTGATTGTTCATATCATACTCATAAAAAGAGTTATATTTGCCCTTCCCTCCTGTCTACATTTACTGATATGTATATGGGTTATATACCTCCTGATATGAAGGTTATACTTACGCTAGTAAAGTAAATAAAGACCGGATATGGTCCCAAACACTGTCACACAATCATCCATGGTCTTTAAGTTGTTACTACCATCCATGGCATAGTTTTGAACCCTGCCAACTAACAATCTGCTTGGCATTAGAAAATGCTTAGTTCATAAGGTAACATGGATTCAGAATCATTCCCAATAGAGAAGGGACAGTAAAAGAGTTTACTAGAATGGCTAAAATTTGTACTGTACCAGATGGCCTTGGCACAAAGGAAGGTTGCCTGTTCATTTTATTTACTACCAAAAATGTAACTGGAAATGTCATCTTTTAAAAAGCTAGTATTTCTAGGAGACCTGCATTTAAGTGCATTTGTGTGTGTGTTTAGAATAGTTTAGGGGTTTTTACAAGAACTAGAGGAGAAACAGCTCAACTAGCTGAAAGAAAAACTGCATGTTCTCCATATTACTATTCCCAGATCAGATTTATAATGCACAGACAAAAGAAATTAAACAGAGCCAAACATTAAGGAAAGAAAACCAGAGAAATTTTCATGTGGCAAACATGAATTTGTTTATATAGCATAGCCACATTCTTGTTCCCTCCTGAGCTTCCACTACTGAAAACATTAATGATAATGAAGTTGAAAAGACTCTTTAGTAGATCCCTGGGCATAACTGTTAGGGTATACCAAACAGGGACAAATATGCCATATCTCTGCCAGATGCTGTGGTTGCCAGGGAAAACAAGCCCTAGGTCTTCAGTGACTTTGATGGAAGAAATGCTGAAGGGAAGTTAGCAGCCGGTGGAGAAACTGTCCCTAAGGCCAAACCATGTCAACAGCTCTCTGATTCTTTACTGAAATGCACTCTACTTTTTTTTTCCAGAAAACAAACAAGCCTGCCCCCAGCCCTCAATTAAGATCAACTGTGATAATGTGTTTCTGGATGGCTCAAGTGAAAAATGTCGATCTGGGTCACCAGTTTAGTGGCTATTTCCATACTGACACTGTGGTCCCCAAATATATAAATTGTGAGTGGAACTGCTGGCTGGTAGTTAGAGTATAGCTTATCATGCAGCACATTAACAGGTATGTTGTGCTTATATCTTCCAAATAAGACATGTCCTTAAACATACTATGAAAGCTGATGCAGTGACTGTAGTTAGATGTAAGTATGAAACAATGAGCTAATGTCTGCCATATAATTGTTGTAGATGAGTGATTTAGATCACTTAAAGGATCACACAAAGGTATTAGCAAAAGTGATTTTAATGTAAATTCGTAAAAGTGCAACTTAAAGAAATATGGCAAGGTTCACTCTATTACTTACTACATGGAAGAAAGATACAAAGGAAAATCAAGTTAGAATCAATTTAGAATGATTTACACAGAGATCAGGGATGCAAAAGGGTAAGGGAGACCCTCCCATTGAGTGACAAGGTTCAGAGTGGACCCCCTTGCTTTCTAAACTACTGATGGAGCTTAGGTGTGATTAGGCCCAAACTTCCTCTCAGACTTGGTCAGCACTTTATGTCTAATGTAATTAATACAAAGGGTAAGGAAAACTTCCCATTGAGTCATGAGGCTCAGAATGGACCTCCTTTCTTTCTAAATTCCTTCTCAGAGAGGAGTCTAGGTGCGGCTGGATCCAGACTTACTCCCAGACTTGATCAACAGTTTATGTCTAATGGAATTAGCTAAATGCATTTCATTAGTATTGACTCGGCATGCTATCAGTCACTTACCGAGGATCTGTTGTGAATAAGGGGTCTCTCTGTAAGGTAAGGAAACTCAAACCTTGAGAGATATTCCTGCTCAAGGGGGGATTTGCCTGGCATGCAGTCCAGTTGCAATTCAGGGAGAACTCAAGTTGGGCTCATCCAATGATCGGTCATTGGTTAAAGGTCTCTCTGACTCAAGGAGCAACCTTGAGAAGCATCCCAACTCAAGGGGACATTGGCGCCATGCAGCTACACTGCCTAGCAGGGAGACCTCCAAGAAGGCTCACTTAGGCTGTCATATTTATGGGATAAAGCGGTTGGCTTGTAGTGAAATTGCATACAGTGGGAGAGGTATGTGTGAGACTCCTTGTACCCAGAACTTTCTTTGTTCCTTGATAAATGAGTCTTAGAAAAAACACCTGCTATTCATGTGTTAACCACATGATCTGTGTTCCAAGCTCATATGCATTGATGCTCACTGTGTCACTCTGCTCCTTTGTGGGTTTTCTAGATGAGTTCTTGGTCTGGCTACAGCTCAGGCCTTTACCTACTTTGGAGGCTGTACCAAACTACTGCTAGTTTGGTTAAGGGGTCGGCAGCAACCATCACAATAATAAATCAAAGTAAAACTTGATCTCAGGAAAACAAAATCTGAAAGGTGTTGTGATTTAACCCCAGCCAGCAATCAGACACCATGCAGCCGCTGGCTTACTTCCCCCCGACCCAGTGGGATTGGGGAGAGAGCCGGGAAAAAAAAAGTAAAACTTATGGGTTGAGATAAAGACAGTTTAATAGGACAGAAAGGAAGAAAATAATAAGGATAATAATAATAATCAAAGAATTGGAATATAAAAAACAAGTGATGCACAATGCAATTGCTCACCACACTCTGACTGGTGCTCAGTTAGTTCCCAAGCAGCAATCCGCATCCCCCTGCCAACCTCCCCCCAGTTTATATACTGGGTATGATGTCACATGGTATGGAATATCCCTTTGGCCAGTTTTGGTCAGCTGTCCCGGCTGTGTCCTCTCTCAACTTCTTGTGCCCCTTCAGCCTTCTTGCTGGCTGGGCATGAGAAGCTGAAAAATCCTCGACTTAGTCTAAGCACTACTTAGCAACAACTGGAAACATCAGTGTGTTATCAACATTCTTCTCATACTGAACCCAAAACATAGTGCTATACTAGCTACTAGGAAGACAATTAACTCTATCCCAGCTGAAACCAGGACAAAAGGGAAGGACATGACATAAGCTTACCATCACCTCTCATAGTGTTAACACAATAGTATAATTTTGCTACTGGAAATGTTAACTGAATTGCCCTTTCCCCCATTCCTTCCAAGCATGTTTTGAGAGCTCAATAATAGATGTGGAGAGAATAAAGGGTGGAACAGTAGCTCATGGGATCTTTTTTCCAGTTTCTTCTTAGCAAATGTTATTTAATGCATTTTTCACAAATCTATGAAAAGCATTTTCTGTTTGTACCAAGTTCATCAGAGTCTTGTTTGCAATTATGCTATAGAAAAATACATAAGGTCTGGAGGTAATATGAGTATAGGCAACGAACCAGATTGCAAAGGAACAGATGTGTCTACAAACAGATTTAAAAACTAGCAAAGTCAATAAAAACATTCATAACTCTGATTAAAAACAAAGCAAGCAATACCAGTTGATATATTTCGCAGAAAACCTTAACCATGAGCTTGTTGTCATTTCTTCAAAATATGCTACATATTACTTCTATAGAAATTATTTTATACACTCATCACCTGCAAGACAGAGACTCCCATCCATAACCAGAACTTCTAAGCATATTGATAAGAACTTTTAGGGAAGAAAGACCTTCAATGTGTTTTAAAAATCATTACCATGAAATTTGCTTACTTGACTAGCATATACTCTTGGGTCTGCTTATTTGCTCATACTACCCTTACCATTTTAAAATTATGTATTCAGAGTAAATCTGTAGCAAACAGAATACTTGGTTTATTATAAGGGCAATGAACAATCACAGTAGAAAATAGATGAGCCTCAAAAAAGACCTGAAATAATAAATATTCTTTTAGCCAGAATTCATTGAATTAGGGGAGCTTAGAATAATCTTTACAAAGTGAATATAGGAACTGGTGCATGGAAATAATTCTCTCATTTGTTGGACGTTTTTAATTCAACTCACAGGGAAAGAAATGCAAGTTTCAGCAGTCTCAGGATAATCTTGATGTCATATAAAGCCATGTCAGCCAGTAATGTGACTCCAGAGACACTGAAAAATGGTTTCTTATACCCAAAGCCCATCCTGTCAATTTCTTATGAAAACAAATTTTGCAAAAATAGCTGAAGCTGATTTGAAGAGTCATCTAGAGGGTATATTGTGTATAAGACAACTAAGAAATCTAGTGAATGAAATTTCCCTTTCTTCATATTTTTTAAATGAAGATGCCTGAAATGTCTGAAGAGTTACATCCCCTCCTTTCTTCTTTTATTGAGTTCATTTAATGAAACAGGGAAGAAATACATTCTTTCTGATGTGAGTATGCTCTCCACAGTGTCATTGATTTTTGCATATCATTGTTAACTGCCTCCAGCAAGATTCTATGTTTTCATGTTATATTCTAACAGATGAGACCCAGTAAGAAAGAATCCAGATATTCAGGAAATTTGAAGAACATTTCCTATAAGGTTTATCCCAACCCTCCATCAGCCAGAAGTACTTTTCAGCCTGTTGATAGTGTTTCAGATCTGACATGTTGCCTAACTTGTCAGATTACTGTTTCAGGTTTTGGTTCATTTATTTGAAACTGAAGCAGATCACCATCAAATGCAGTGAAAATTCTCTGCATTTCAAAACCCTGCTGGATTCAAGTGTGGGTTTGTACTGAAAAGGGCTTTATGGTATATGGATGTGTGCCAGGGCATGTAACTAGGAACTATTCTTCTATTTGCAGAACTGAGGGTTGTAGAAAATTTTCCTTACCACCAGTACTATATTCTGAGGCATTGCTGTTCTGGAAAACCCTTTAGGTTGGCTGCATGCCTGCAGAAGGACTCAAGGTTGGCTCAGAAACCTGGGTAATTCACAGAAGAGAAGTTGGAAGAAGCAGTAGTAGGAAATACTCTCCCTTCAACCTCCACAAGACAAATAGCTTCTGTACACTTCATCAGTCATTTTAGAGGCAAGTGCTCTCCTTCACTGAATCCACACATACTAGCAAATGGTGATTCAAGAAACATATTCATGTCATAACAAGACAGGACAAGGCATGAAATTCCTGCCTGGTTATTACAGTCCTCAGTCACATTGCTCACATTGTCAGTAGTAGTTTCCTCCTACTCCTTTTCCACCTGTCCTTTCCTACCACACTCCTCACATCAAAATGATGTTCTGTGCCTTACTAGTCGGATAGTAAGAAATCTTTTCACTTTCAACTTAAATTTTTCTTTGGCTAGCAATGTATACTTGTTTCTTATTTAGCTTATGGGATTTTATTTTAGTCTTGGAATTTTTCCCCTTGAAAGTGTTTATGAACAGTAAGCATTTGATCTTTTGTTGTTATTTTGCTAACTAAACAAGTCAAATCTTTGTAGCTGGTTCTTAGTATAAGGACATTCTATTCCTCTGTCATCTTAATAGCCATGGTTTTCTCTTTGTGTAACAACCTAATTTGAAAAAATTCCAATATTAAAAAACCCCACAGTTAAAATTAGGGTGTATTGGCTTTGTGTGGCAAGGTTTTGGTAGCGGGGGGGTTACAGGGGTGGCTTCTGTAAGAAGCTGCTGGAAGCTTCTCCTGTGTTCGAGAGAGAGCCAATACCAGCTGGCTCTAAGACGGACCCGCTGCTGGCCAAGGCCGAGCCAATCAGCGATAGCGGTAACGCCTCTGTGATAACATTTTTAAGAAGGAAAAAAAAGTTGAGACAGACAGAAAATGGTAGCTGGAGAAAGGAGTGAGAACATGTAAGAGAAACAACCCTGTGGACACCAAGGTCAGTGAAGAAGGAGGGGGAGGATGTGCTCCAGGCGCCAGAGCAGAGATTCCCCTGCGGCCTGTGGTGAAGACCATGGTGAGGCAGGCTGTTCCCCTGCAGTCCATGGAGGTCCACGGTGAAGCAGATATCCACCTGCAGCCTGTGGAGGACCCCACGCCGGAGCAGGTGGGTTCCCAAAGGAGGCTGTGACCCCATGGGAACCCCGCGCTGGAGCAGGCTCCTGGCAGGACCTGCGGATCTGTGGAGAGAGGAGCCCACGGAGCAGGTTTTCTGGCAGGACTTGTGACCCCGTGGGGGACCCACGCTGGAGCAGTGTGCTCCTGAAGGACTGCACACCATGGAAAGGACCCATGCTGGAGCAGTTCGTGAAGAACTGCAGCCCGTGGGAAGGACCCACGTTGGAGAAGTTCGTGGAGGACTGTCTCCTGTGGGTGGGATCCCACGCTAGAGCAGAGGAAGAGTGTGATGAGTCCTCCCCCTGAGGAGGATGAAGCGGCAGAAAATAACGTGTGATGAACTGACCATAAACCCCATTCCCCGTCCCCCTGTGCTGCTGCGGGGGTTGGTAGAGAATCCGGGAGTGAAGTTGTGCCCGGGAAGATGGGAGGGGTGGAGGGAAGGTGTTCTGAGATTTGGTTTTATTTCTCATTACCCTGCTCTGGTTGATTTGTAATAAAGTGAGTGAATTTTCCCCAAGCTGAGTCTGTTTTGCCCGTGATGGTAATTGGTGAGTGATCTCTCCTGTCCTTATCTCGACCCACAAGCTCTTTGTTATATTTTCTCTCCCCTGTCCAGCTGTGGAGGGGGAATGATAGAATGGCTTTGGTGGGCACCTGGCATCCAGCCAGGGTCAACCCATCGCATAGGGAAAAAAGGATAATATCAAAATTACTTACATTTTGATGCACTCTTCCAAACAAGTTTTCTGTTTTAAATAAAAATGATTTACATATTTGTGTTCATTATTCAATATTATATACAACACTCTTGTGAGATATAATGGAACAACTTCCTTTTTCTTTTTTTTCAGCTAATGGTATATTTATTTCTACATCATTTTCTTAAAAGGAATGCACTGCAAAATTTACCCATGAGTATTTTTCTTTCTGTAGGCACTACATATGAACATTGAAATTCAAGATTTGCAAATATTCAAAGAAACATGTGCAAGATTGGTGAAGTAGCATTGCTTATTGCTTACACATTTTCTGCTGGCCACGTCAGAAGTTCTCGTATTGCAGTTCAGGGATGTAGGAAGTAAATATCGAACAGCCACCTTTGTAAAAAGATCAGAAAATATTAACATAAAATGTAAGGCATTTTATTTTGTATAGGAAAGTGGAAGCTCCATTCAACGACTTGACATACTACATGTCAATTTGTTATCACTTTTTCATGACAATCTGTAAGATTTGGCATGGAATCTGGTAATAACTTCATTTTGCTCTAAGGAAAAAGAAAGCTGCATTGAGATTTTGCAGTATATATCATAGCAGCTCTGTAACTTGCACATCCTTACATTGATTTAGCATTTCTACCCCCATAATATTTTTTTTTCTAAATACTTGCCTATCTTCAATTTTAAAACAATTTATATTAGCGACTTCTTTTATTGCCTTTGGTAGTTCTTTGCACATGTAATATTGTCACAGTTGCAACACTGTATTTAAGGTTCTGTCAGGATTTTTATGCTACAGTTCTATTTTCTTGCATTTATACTTTAAAAAAAGATCCTTTGGGGAAGATGCAATCATAGTCCAAATTTTCAGGTAACAAAATACCTATTTAAAAAAAAAATCCTACTTTTTAATTTGTTATTTCCAATACTAGGAAGAATATTTAAAATAAATAACTAATGATACGTATATATTACATTGTTTCTGTCAATAATTACTTGTTTAATTTCACCTTGGCTTTGTGATTCTTGTTCATACTAAAGAGTTTCCTTTCCTTTTTTCCACTGATTTCACTGAGTCTTCATGCAAAAGAAAAAGTATTCTAAGACAGTACCGTGCCCTTAGAATTAATAATAAAAAGAAATATAAAAAATAGGTGTCTTTAGAGTTTGTGGAAATTAACATGTATAATTATACATTAAGGAGTATATGCTGATATTCCAAATGAAGAAAACCTAGTTTTAAACAAGCAGTTTTTCCTAATGAGTAAGTAAGCTGACTGTAGTACACAGTTGAAGGACTGAATAGAAAACAGAGATGACCAAAAATGTATGGATTATACAACACATTTCTAAGCTCATAAAAAGGTCTCTGTCCTTGAAAAACTGAGTTTTATTAATCAAAATAGAGAAGTTATTTAACCTAAGAGGAATATGACCTGTGCCTGAAAAGTCTTTGCCCCTTTGCTTTGTTGACATTTTGTACAGTGTCAGCAAACTCAGATAGGCTTAATGTTGAGGTGTACACATTGCAAGACAGTCTAGGATTGGCTTAAAAACAACAACAACAACAAATGTTTTGTGAGTTATTTGATATAAAAATTACATCATTTAAACATTAGTGTTGTAAAAACATAAAGAAAAAATACCAAATAGATTTGCATTTTTTTTAATTACAAATGTAATTAAATGCAATTTTTGTAATTAAAACATAAAGAATAAAGAAACAATACATATGACAGAATTAGTTTAATTAGATTTCTTCATAGCTGAATCAAAATGTAACATGTCAATAGAAAGTCTTTGTTTCCAGAGTTGTTATAAGGAATCGAATTGCAGGGTTCTCTTCTGGACTACTGCACAGTCACTAAGAAGATACAGCTGGAAAACAAGGAAAAAAAGGTAGCACTGTCACATCATTTGAAAACAATTTCAAAGGAATCTTCTTTTTCACTCTTTACTGGTTCTCTAAGTGAAACAAACTGTGCTTTTGGTATCAGCAGCATGCATGAAACAGTAATACAAATAGCATCGTTTAATTAGGGATAACAAATATATGTCAATATTTGGAGAAGGAAACATCAAGAGACATATTTTTCACAAAGATACATAGTAAACATGCACATGAGTACATGGTTAATAACATGTCTTCTTTATTAAAAATAATTTATGATCAACATTAACTGAAATACTGTTAATACAAATTTTTCTTGCACTTTCTCCAAAATATTATGACTTATCTCTGTCTACTGTTCCTTTTTTTTTAGCTACAGAATGAAAGTCTAATTTCTCTAACTTTTGAGTAGATTAAATCCTTGTGTGCTTGTACAATTTTCTCTGCCTAGTGATTTTTCCATTGTTCTTTCAGCAATTGTGCAATCTTTTTTTTTTATAGCTCTGCCTCAAATTCTTTCATTGCAAATTAACTTCTGCAGAGATCCGTTGTCAAACTGTTTTGTGCAGTACATCTTATTGCAAAATAATTTTTCATTTTAAACTGAAAATAATTTTTTTCAAAATAATTTTCCATAGCACATTGTGAAGTACCTTATCTCTACTCCCATTTCCCCTTTACATTGGTCTGTCATAATTATATAAAAAAAATTTCCTCACTTTATGTCGTGGTTTAACCCCAGCCAGCAACTAAGCACCACGCAGCCGCTCACTCACTCCCCCCCCACCCAGTGGGATGGGGGAGAGAATCAGGAAAAAGAAGCAAAACCCACGGGTTGAGATAAGAACGGTTTAATAGAACAGAAAAGAAGAAACGAATAATGATAATGATAACGCTAATAAAATGACAACAGCAATAATGAAAGGATTGGAATGTACAAATGATGCGCAGTGCAATTGCTCACCACCCACCGACCGGCACCCAGCTAGTCCCCCGAGAGGTGATTCCCCGCCCCCACTTCCCAGTTCCTATACTGGATGGGATGTCACATGGTATGGAATACCCTGTTGGCCAGTTTGGGTCACCTGCCCTGGCTGTGTCCTGTGCCAACTTCTTGTGCCCCTCCAGCTTTCTCGCTGGCTGGGCATGAGAAGCTGAAAAATCCTTGACATTAGTCTAAACGCTACTAGCAGCAACTGAAAACATCAGCGTTATCAACATTCTTCACATACTGAACTCAAAACATAGCACCGTACCAGCTACTAGGAAAACAATTAACTCTATCCCAGCTGAAACTAGGACACTTTAGTACTCTTCACCTTCACTAGGGTTCTAGATGATTATAAAGCAAAGAGGTGCTTTGGTCAATAAATGCTCCTGCTTCCAATGTTACTGTGGTATTTAGTTTTATTGATTTTAGGCATTACAGGTGGAGCCAAATGAATATGACCTCAAGACCACTGATCAAAACATTCTTAATGTCACCAATACATACACTTCTCGTGGTCTGGGGATAAACGCATTTCTTATGCTTCGTAGCTTATTGAATTAAAACTGTAATATGGTAAGTCCGCAAGACAGTACAGCAAAATATTAAAGATGTAGACATTTCATAGATTCTGCATAGTTTTGGACCTCTCTTTTGTTTCTTCTTTTGTTTCTTCTTCTGCTTGCCAGCTCTTGCTTTTATGAAATGGCTGCATTTGTCCAGGAAGTTTCATATGGTATGAGCAACTGTGATGAGACAAAAAAAAGTATAACTAAACCCCAGCTTTCTAAAGGAGGTTCTCAAACAGTATGGTAGACTTTCAAAGAGAGGAAAGGGACCACTGGACATACTTTAGCGGTGAAGAGAAGCAGAAGTCCCACCAGATCTATCTCAGAATCTCTTCTTCTGTACTCTGCCCTTTCCTCTACCCCTTCTTCCTCTCCCCTCAAGAGATTTCATGCCTCTGTGGCAGCCATGAGGAGAGTACAATGTGTACTACAAGTTAAATCTGGTAGTCAGCAGAAAATAGAGAAAAACTTGGAGTCCAGTTCTGAAGATGCAAGGAATATAAACATACATAAGTTTATTATAGAATTTATAATTATATAAAATATAAAAATAACACACATTTGTACATACAGGTACAGAGGAGGTTGCTGTATAAAAGACTGGGGCAAGTGAAGACTGGAGGTATGTGTACTTACTGGAGAGGGAATCTTGCTAAGGAAAGAGGAAGTAAAGTGGGAATGGAAAAAAACAGAAATCTATAGCCTTTTGTAATAACAAAATAGAAAGGCTGATGCAAAAATGTCAATAATCACAGCTTTAATTTGTATCCGTATGAATCCTATTTTTAGAGTTGCTTTGGAGAGCAACAGCCAGTTGTGCCACTGAATGTTTCTTTGATGTTCAAGGAACTTTATTTTCATCCTTCTTAAAGGGGTTAGAAACATCTAGAATACAATACCAAAAAGAAAAAAGGAGTTTCATTGTACCTCCAGTTCCTTGGAAGGAAGCACTTCTGCAAATTAGAGACAAAAGAAGGTGGTTTTTGTTTGGGTTTTTGGTTGTGTTTTGTTTTGTTTTGTTTTGTTTCTGATAAAATGCACAATTCCAGTTTTGATAACCCAAATGGGAACATATCCTTGCCTTCAACTGAGGGGGCAAAGCTGGGGTCTTGTCACTCAGGGTGACAGGATTTTATAGGTGTGCTATTTGAGGGCAAGAACTGATTCAGTTTTTTGTTTTGCTTGTCATGAATATGAACTGTTCAGGGACTTAGTATTATAGCCCTAAGTACACTGAAATGGCTGTTACTCTGCTTGGTGTGATTTTATTTTGTTTTTACTGTCAATAATAAATTAACTGTATGTACAAAACCAGACATGCATTTCAATAGGAAATATTTCCTAGAATGTTCTTCCATTAAGCTTACACTGATTTGTCTTTCATGAAGGTATGTGAACAAAGATTTTCTCACATTACCTAATTTTAATCAGTCGTTCTGCATAAATACATTCCCTAAGCCTGTGAAGGTATAGATTTCTTGCGAAAGGTCTAGCTTCTAACTTCTTGGTACCTGTCTCATCACTGAGTTATGTGTAGTGATCTAGTTAACCACCTTGTATGTGACTCCGATACTTTTGGGTGCTTTTTCTGCTAGCTGGAATGCTTGAGCATTTCTGTATGTATACAGTGCCTCCTCCCTATTTCCTGGCTGGCACCTAGAGCAGTACCCCTTTCTTATCATGCTTCCACCAGTACACCACCCATTTGTGAGCCAGTTTTGAATAGTCTACTAAACCACATTAACAAAGTTCATGGGCCACAGTTCATGACTGCAGTCAGCCAGTTACTGGTCTTGAACTAGAAGTTCACTCATTCAGTGAAAAATTATGAAGCATTGGACTTTCATTGCACTGCAATCTTTGAATATGGTAATCTCAAAGTCACTCCATTAATCTTTCCATTTCTGCAGAGGACTAGGAATTACAGCCATGTAATTCCAGCTATATGTGTTTATATGTGTCTAAGAACAGCAAATAACATGATTTTACCTCATGAGTTTGGAAAGCCAGCAATTAGGTGCTAATATTTTTCCTTTCAAAATCTGCACATCATGAAACAGAAGCAGGGGAATTTGAGAGATATGGTAATGCACCATGGACAATGGGTAAGAATAAAGAACATAACTCCATCAACAGAATAAAGCCATTCTAACTTTCTAGGATTCAATTCCAGGGTCAAACTAAGAATTAAAAATGCTGATCTAAGTGATTAATGTTCAACCTGGTCTACCAATCCTTTTTCTCTGGTCCTTACTCTCCATGATCATTTAACTTTTTAAGTTCATTTTACAAACAGTCAGAAAGTTGCTTCTTTCCTTTAACAGTATCACTAACACTAAGATTACCACAGGCACTTCAGCTGATAAGTTCTTGAGACAAAATTCTGCAACAAATTAATTCTGCTTTAGCTTAAGTTGACCTCAAAGGGGTTCTGCAAGTTATCATGGGGCTGAGTGTGGCCTTAAATTTCTGAAATAGGCCCTTGCCTGTGAAACTTAATTCATGTAACAGCTTTTAAAAGAAACCTGTATTTCCTATGCTTTAGAGGCACATTTTGTCAGTAAATGAAGTTGAAATCACTTTCTTTAGCCAACTGTAAGGCCTGGTAAACATTAGAGCTGTACAAATAATATGCTTTTGGTTTAGTGTTTTGTATTGAATTTGCATGGCAAGGTTTTGGTAGCATGGTAGGGTACAGGTGTGGCTTCTGTGAGAAGCGCTAAAAGCTTCCACTATGTCTGATAGAGCCAATGTCAGCCAGCTCCAAGATGGACCCACTGCTGGCCAAAGCTGAGCCCATCAGCAACGATGTTAGTGCCTCTGTAATAACATATTTAAGAAGGTGAAATAACTGCTGCACAATAGCAGCCGGTGGAGAGGAGTGAGAACATGTGACTGGAACAACTCTGCAGACAGCAAGGTTAGTGAAGAAGGAAGGGGAGGAGCAGAGATTCCCCTGCAGCCCATGGTGAAGACAATGGTGATGGACGTTGTCCTCCTGCAGCCCATGGAGGTCCACGGTGGAGCAGATATCCAACCTGCAACCCGTGGGAAAAGCCCATGCTGGAGCAGGTTCCTGGCAGGACCTGTGACCCCGTGGAGAAGGAACCCATGGTGGAGGAGGTTTGCTGGCAGGACTTGTGACCCCATGTGGGACCCACATGTTAGATTAGTTACAGATCTAATTGTATTAAAAATATGTGGTATAGTTTTGGTTTATGTATTTAGCTCATATCCAGGTAAAGTTTAAAATTGAAAACACTTTGAGAAATATTTTTGAAAGGTGGATACAAAGAAAGCAATTTCCTTCTCTCATTTTCCACATTAAACTATTTGAAGAATTCAACTAGAGAAGAATTCTAAGTATACAATTGTCTGTGTCAGTTTTGTATAGTCTCTTTAATAAATAATAAAGAAAATTTCCACATATAGCTGAGGATGTGCAAAAAGATAGTAATAGTAAATTATGGACTTGTTTGGTTGTTTGTTTTTTTTTTTTAACTTTCATGCTTATTTCAAAAATCTAGACTATATTAGTAATAGAAAAACAACCAAGAAGTAAAAAGAAGTGCCAAAGAACTGGCAAAGGATAGCCTAACTTTGTAATTTCATATTTCTGAAAAACAATTTCTGTTCATGGCGGCTTAACAAAATTCACTGAGTTGCCCAGAGGAAGGAGACTATCCTATTTTAGATATTACATTATGTATGCTGGCAGAAAAGTTACTATACCTTCATTCATTTAACTCTGGCAAACAGACTATGAGAAATTTCATGGTTTGTATGTAATTATTTGAGAAGTTAAGTATTTGTTATTTTACATTGCTGTAAAAAAGCTAAAAAAATTGAAAAGCCAGAAGGATTTGGGTGGGAGTAAAAAATGGGAAATACACTTGAGACATGATTTGAACCAGAGCAAAGCTTTACATAACTTAAGACTAAATGAACCTTAGTGTTTTGTTTTGCTTGACCAGTATTTGAAACATGGCCTAATTTGTGTATGCTTGCTAAAACTTTAACCACAATGTAGGGGGTTTTTAAATTTTTTTCAGGCAAACAATTGATTTAGCTAGTTTGTATTAAAATTGTTTTACAATACCTACACACAGGTAGGTACTGAAGTACCTCCAGTTTTATTTCATGCACTAGAGGGAAGAGTTCTAAGCACACCTTAGTATGTTGAATGACCTGAATTAATCCCAAAGATATGGCATATTTGTTTTCATTTTACTAGAAGGGATAAACTCATTTAGCTAAACATCTCATTGACAAAAGTGTTCTAGAATAACACATAACGAGATACATCCTAATAAGATAATGTGCTCCAAATTTTGGTGCTCAGAGCATGATCATTCAGACTATTGATTCAGAGTTTAATTATATTCAGACTAGATGTGGACTGTAGTTTTCTGTATTTATTTAGACTGTTTTGCATGATTAACCATCTCAAGCTAAAATTATTCAGGCTATTCAGCTCTCCAAGTCAGCCACAGCTGACAACATTTTCTTTATTTACAGCGTGAAAAAGTCAGGTGACAAAAGTGTCTCCTGAGATATTTGAGGGCAGTTTATCCCTTCATGTCAATGGGAATTGTAAACATGTGCTTAAGGTCAGAAAATAGACACAAGTGTATGGTGCTGAACACAGGCCTGCATATGCATTTTACTTTACAGTATGAGGTAAACATAGTTTAATTCCCTCTTACTAAATGCTTACAGCTGCAGCCTTAGTGCAGTTCTAAACAAGGAGAGAGGCAGAAAGTAATGCAAAGCGGTTTGACCTGGTGTGAAAAGCTAAATGCTGCCTGTGCTCTCCAGCTTTTGTTTTAAATCTTATTCCAGCAACTAGGCTGAAATATGTGCCAAAGGATGCCAGGGCAGTTCTGTTCCCTACTTGAGGAGAAGGAATTATTTCTTCACAATCTGCACTATACTTAGTCCATAGAGGTCTTCATCCCCAGAAAAATAGACACCATATACTACTAATATTAATATGCATATCTGGCATTATATATATTTATCTGCCACTGTGGCTATTTAAAGACCCAGTCTCTCTCTTCCTTTCTCTCATAAGCCAGTATACATACCCGTTTAGGGTTAAAATCATAGTGCGCATTAGGCTAGGGTCAGTTTCTACATTTTAGGGACAAAACCAGTTAATATTTATACCACTAAAAATCCTAGGATTATGTAATCCTCAAATTTTTTAGAGTTTTTTTATTGAATTCTTTCTAGAACACTAACCCTAACCCATAAACCCAATGCTAACAATAACTGTTAACAATAACCCTAACCCTAACAATCAACCTAATCCCTAATCCGAACCTGAAGCCTAACTCTAGTGCTAATGCTAACCTGAACTCCTAACCCAAACCATAACCCTAAACCCTAACCCCTAACCTTAACTCTAGTCCTAACACTAGCTCGAAGCTAGTGACCTTAAAGCAGTATCATAGGTACAGCAGATGAGTGCACATCAATTGCCCTGTTCCATAATGCAAACTACAATGGTCTGAGACGTGCTCTGGCAGGTACTAGGTATTGATAACTCACCATACCCATTGCAGTTGCTGACAGGTGGGATTTGAATCATCTGACAGGTGGGAAAGTGCAGGAAAGACTGAGTGTCAGTCATCTTCCTTCAGTTTTCTTGTTTTCTTAAGGATTTGATATCTCATATCAGTACCCTTCTCCATCTTAGAGGGTGTCACCTGCTTACTTGAGGCTGTTACTAAGCCATCGATGTTTACTCAGAATAAGCCCATTTACAACTTCTCTGTGCTGAACACCCTGATTCCAAAGTCATTTTAGGCTGTTTTAATTTGAATTTGCTCTGCTGTCCACTTCCAATTTCTGATTTCTTCACTTCTCATTTCCCTTTGGCTAGTACTTACTTCCCAATCTTACTATGGTTCTCTTGTCAAAGGATTGCTCAGGCACAAAGACTAATTAATTGTTAGTAGGAAAAGAGAAAATAGCAACATCCTGACTGTTACTGGTAACGTAAAAGACAATGAAAAATAATACTGTACTAATTGCTAAGAAAAGCTGTCTGAAAAATTTCCTGACAGAGGTACTTGGGGCGTGTGCTCCAAACTATAAGTTTTCATAATCTTTTCCATGCCTAATCTTGCTTTACATTTCAATCTTAAGATCACAATGCCACCCTTCATATCCCATGCAAACCAGGCTGCAGACATCAGCTTTATGAACTTCCTGTGGGGCCTTATTTGAAGCAGTAAAACATCTACTGCTGTCACTGAAACATCATAGCAAGACACCAATGCTCTTGATGTGGCTCAGAACTGGGGTGGGGCGGGGTGGGGTGGAGGACTACTCCAGTTTACCCCCCCAAATTATTGTAATCAAGGCATTCAGTGACTATTGAAATTCTGTCGTAAAGTAAGAATACCTGAAAAAATTATTTTCTTCCGTATCTGTTACTAGATCACTTAACTTTGCATAAATCAATCCTCAAGTCTAATGCATCTGTTTTGACCTCTACTCCAATCCCCCTAAGCTTGCTTGGGCTCCTCTTTCTGATCTAAAGAAATGCTTTGTGTTCTTGAAAGCATTCCCTTTCAACTGTATCAGATGGTTTTACAAAAGGTATTCTGCCTTCCTACAATTCTTTCCTTTTTTTTTTTTTCTCCATGAAAGGAATGTTGGCTTACAAAAAATTTCTCAGTAAAGCTCTGGAAAATCTCTACAGGGAACAAGATGAGATCTTGAGGGACTTGTGGCTCTTGAAAGAAAGTAAGAAGATTGGTATCCAGAGCTTGCAGCATGGAAATGGACTGAGTCTGATCTCAGAGACACTGATGTGTACAAAAAGATCTCAGTTTCATGAACAACAAGCTGAGAAAAACAGGATTTGTTTATTGATCTGTATATAAAGAGTAGGGAAAAAAGGCAAAGAGTTCAGGCTCCAAGATTTTTCTTAGCTGGAGGTAAATTAAAAAATGCCAATTGGCATTTTTCCCCTAAACAGAAAAAAGTCATAGCAGAATAGTCAGCAGATTGTTAAAATGTCCAAGCTACAAATGTATTTACTTGGTTTCATAATTACAGGCAAAAAGATATGGGACATGAAAGACAATTTATGATACATGTGCAGCTTGTGTCACGTAGCAGGAATTACTTAGAGGCTTTTGCTGAAGCCAGGGTTACTTTGAAATAGATGACCTGAGAGAATCTGGAGAAAACAGGGGAATTAAGATCTGCTATCTTGAGGAGACATTTTGGAAGGTTGCATTTGGCAAGAATGCTGATGAATATATACATTTATGCATTATGTCAACTACATTCAACTGTATTAACATTTTTTAAATTAGTTGTTAGAGAATCTGCTGACAAGGAGCACTGTAAGGACACAGCAAATCAAAATGAAATAAATTTCTAATGTCAGAGAAGAAAATAACAACATACAGAACTGACAAAAACCAAGCGCTACACTAACAATAACAATAAAATATGCTATTAGTCATTCAGGATATATTCAATGGGGATTACACATAGAGAACCAGATTTTTACTTGTGTTGGTTTGAAATGGGGACTGGGTGCCTAAAGTAGTTTTGTATTCTGGCCTATGCTGTTTAATGATCATATGATGGCAATAACGGAAGGAATATACAGAGAATATGGTATACAGTAAATTTGAAGACTGATCTCTATTTTAGGAAGTTGGTATATAGCATTTCATAGTTTATTGTCATAGGCATTACTTGTACACAAGAAGAATCCTAGAATGTAGTGTTTGATCTTGCAAAGACAGAGTGTATTACAGATTGTCATGGTTTAACGCCAGCCAGCAACTAGGCACCACACAGCTGCTTGCTCCCTGTTCCCCTCTTCCGGTGGGATGGGGAGGAGAACCAGGAAAAAAAGTAAAACTCATGGGTTGAGATGAGAAGAGCTTAATAAATAAAAAAAAAAAAAAACAATAACAATACAAATATAATAACAACAATAATAATTGTAATGAAAAGGAATATAAGAAAAAAAGAGAAATTAGACCCAAGAAAAAACAAGTGATGCACAATGTAATTGCTCACCACCCTCTGACTGATGCCTGAGAAGTGATCTCCCCCTCCTGGCCAACTCCCCCCAGTTTATATGCTGAGCATGATGTCCTATGGTATGGAATATCCCTTTGGCTAGTTCGGGTCAGCTGTCCTGGCCATGCTGCCTCCCAGTTTGTTGTACACCTGCTTGCTGGCAGACCACGGGAAACTGAAAAATCCCCAACTTAAGATAAGCACTGCTTAGCAACAAGTAAAACATCAGTGTGTTATCAATATAATTCCCACACTAAATCCAAAATATGCTGTACCAGGTACTAAGAAGAAAACTAACTCTGTCCCAGCAGAACGTATTTTTCATGTCAATGAACTTCCGTCCTTGTCAAAATTTATTTTCATTCAACCTGAAACATTTTGCTATTATCAAATTAATTACCTTTTAACACTTGTAAAACTCTCTTAAAAAATACCAATAGACTTTTGGTTTAGATTTGTTTCACAACAGAAGCTTGAAGAAAGAAGAGATATTTTTGACACCTTCAAAATCCATTTTCTCACTCTGCTTATAGTTGGAACTGTTCACTGAATTTGAGTTCTCATTTTTTCAGTCCCTCCAAAGTACCATTTCTCAGCAATTTAATTTTGAAAACTCTGTTTTCCATCACAGTCTATAATACTCACTTGTTTCAGAAACCCTTCCTTAGCATAAGGCACGTGAAAATCACTTATGCTGTCATTCTATATTTTATAGAATTGCATCAATTAATTCAGAGACAACTGAAATGATCAGTATACCTAGTCACAAGCATACAATGAACTACAATTTTTTTCTACATAATTGTTATTGTCTCTCTTTTGTGTTCTATTTTCCATCAACTTTTATTTTTGTATCTTTTCTTAGTGCTAGTACTGTATTTTCAGTAAAGTCTGCCTCATGTCCCTAGGTTTCTTTTTAGCACGTCATGGAATGGAACATTATTGCAGCTATGGAAGAGCTTCCAGCTTTCTTTATATGTTTTGTACATTTGCGAATGGTTTAGAGCCTTTGATGGTTAAAGTTTTATGCATTATATGTTAGCCATACCTTTTATCTCCTGTAATATTTTGCTGCCTTCTGATTTCATAAGTATCTCATTTTTCGTATTGTCATGGTTTAACCCCAGCCAGCAACTAAGCACCATGCAGCCGCTCACTCACTCCCCCCCCACCCAGTGGGATGGGGGAGAAAATCGGGAAAAGAAGTAAAACTTGTGGGTTGAGATAAAAACAGTTTAATAGAACAGAAAAGAAGAAACTAATGATGATAATGATAACACTAATAAAATGACAACAGCAATAATGAAAGGATTGGAATGTACAAATGATGCGCAGTGCAATTGCTCACCACCCACCCTATCAACACCCAGCTAGTCCCCGAGCGGCGATCCCCTGCCCCCACTTCCCAGTTCCTATACTGGATGGGACATCACATGGTATGGAATACCCCGTTGGCCAGTTTGGGTCAGCTGTCCTGGCTGTGTCCTGTGCCATCTTCTTGTGCCCCTCCAGCTTTCTCGGTGGCTGGGCATGAGAAGCTGAAAAATCCTTGACTTTAGACTAAACACTACTTAGCAACAACTGAAAACATCAGCGTTATCAACATTCTTCACATACTGAACTCAAAACATAGCAACGTACCAGCTACTAGGAAAACAATTAACTCTATCCCAGCTGAAACTAGGACAGCCCACTGTAAGTTTAAAGTTATTAAAATTGCATCAGTTTTTGCCAGTGGCTGTATCTGTTTCATGAGAACTTTCCAGGGGTCCTTTGCAGGCATCATTTGTTCATTTACTAAGCTCTGATCTAAAACCTGTGAAACTGCACTTAACACAGTGCTGTGTGCTTGGGTATTTTGCGTGTTCCAAGCACCTTGCTATTCAATTGCTATTGCCACTGCACAATTACATGGCTTCTGGCTTGGTTCTGTCTCCTGTGAGACTGATTCGTAACACGGTATGATGAGCACAGATTCACTTGCAAAAGAAAATATAGGGACACAGTCAGATAACTTCGTACTTAGACTTAACAGTAATGTTTTCAGGTGATCTTTGTAAGTCTAAATTCCTTTTTTTTTTGAGAGGGAATGAGGCTCTTGCGCACTTAAGAAATATCATGCATAATGTTTAAGTGACTCAAGGTAAGAACTGAAAAGAAACAGAGGTTCTAGCTCCCATCACATTCAAAATAAAATTTAATCCTCTTCTGTAGAACTGAATGGAGTACTTGTCAAAATTTGACCTTATGTCTTTGGAGGTGATGAGATTTGACCTTGAACATTTTGTCTCCCTATATTACCATTTTGCAGCCATTTCATGAATAAATTACAACTCTGTAGGAATCTATATCTATGCATTCTATATCAGACATTCATGATGGTTTCTTGTGTTTCATCACAATATAGAATGATTTAGAACACGCTAGAATTCCATAATTAATCCTCACAAAAACAAAACAAAAGCAAAACCCAACAAAACAAAAAACCAAAACAAACAAACTAAAACCCAGAACATGCTTATTTGTATATTCTGAAAATAAATCATATTTTAAAGATAAGGTTTCATTAAGACAGCAGATGTAAATCCCAGTTGCTTCTCTGCAGGTGCCGCTGTTTTATCCGTGATTAGGATTTCTTTTTAACCCAATATGTGTAAACTACACATTTTCTTCAAGTTTAAGATTGAGTTTGAACAGTGGTTTAGCCTGAATAATAAGGAGTTATCATAATTACTCTTATGTCTGAATCATCTAACAGAAGTGCAGTAGGAGTATGCAGAATAACATTTATGTTTACATTTTGCAGTTTTGTACTAATCATTATAAACTCCTGGAGACAAGGCCAAGGAAAGAAAATATTCATTTCATTCACTCCATTGATATATCTAAATGTACAAGCATTTTCTGAGATATGATTGAGATTTTAATGTATAATAGCTTTTAATAATTTAAATACTTCCACACATTTCTAGTGTCTCAATTTCCTTCTTCATTGCCCACTTACAAAACCATGATTTTTTTCTGCTCTCACAGTACATCAGAAGTGCTATTCACTGATGAGGACGCTGAATGAGATATTGATTCAATTGGAGAGTAGGGTATTCATCTTTCAGCCCACTGTACTTTTTCTGTGAGGGAGACACTAAATTTAAAAGAAGTTGTAAGAGACTAAGAGACTGTGTTGGACTATATTTGTCTCGACTTTGCTGACCATTTGCTAGCCTCAGCATCCTGTTGCTGTGGGGAGTACGTGCTGAAGGCCCTGAAGAAATCACCCTATCTGCCTGAAGCTAGCAGTCTCTGTGGGAATGGCTGAACTCTTTGGAAAAACTGTGTACTCATCCCTCGAAAAAGGAACTGCAAGGGACTGGAAAAAGGAACTGAAAGGAACTGCAAGGGATTGATAATCAGCGCTTGAAACTGGGACTTGTTATCGTCACCTGTCTGCTGGAACCTGGAACTTGGACCCCCATCACCTGCACCGAGACCGAGTCAACGGGATGTTGCTGGCTTTGTGGTGGTGGTAACTAGTCTTGCTGCATCTTTCCTGTTTTCTTGCTTAGGTCTGCCTCTTTTTCCTTTCTTCCCTCTGTACTGTTGCTATTATCAGTTGTTATAGGAAATAAAACTTGTAAGGTTGTACGGCATCTGACCTCGTTTGTGTCTTAATCTCGCTCCTGGGATCGTTTAAGAACTCCCCCCGATATTGGATCGGGACAGAAGTGAAGCACCACTTTAAGTTTCCCACCAGAGAGGTTAAGCTAAAATTCCTAAAACAATTGTAAAGTGTAATTTTTTTTTCCATCTCTGCTAAAATTCCCCAAAGGACTTTGCAACTGCCATAATAAGCATTTAACAAACAGCTTGGCATTGTATTTAATGACTGACTTTATTAACTCCCTCTACCTGGATTCATTGCCAGTTGGGACTACCTCTATACTGCTAAAGTAAACAAAGCCAGTGCATGGCATGGCAGGGACTTAGGCACTTCCCCAAGTCGGATGGATTTTTAACATGGTTCCCAGCATGATATTGGTCCATGCCAATGAACACTCACCCAGGAATAACTCAGGAATTAGTAAAGATTAAGAAATGTTTCTGCCACCCAATTTGGATGCGACCACCCTGTTTTGGAAGGTTTATGGATGCAAGCCATGGTTTGCCAGCGGGCCTCCAAGCCAGAAAATTGTCTATTGCACATCTCAGTTGCTAATATTTTCATAAACAAGCAAATTGGAAATAGCTGAATGAGTCCTCATCATTACTGTGTCTTTTTGTATGAGACTGTTTCAGGATGGTTTTGACGATTCCCGAGAAGGCGAACACACACACACTAACTATAAGGGAAAAAGCAAGCATTTATTAACTACAGATGTGCGTTATGCTAAGGGTATCTTGTAAAGCAAACTAACATACCGACCCGAGGACCATGAGGAAGATGGACCATCCTTACATACTTGTGCCGTCTTGTGCCTCGAGCTCAGCCCAGCAATCTGTAGGTGCCAGCTTTACGTGGGCATCCCCACAGAGGCAACGGTGGTGTTGCCGTACACCAGCCCAATGCTGTTCAGGAAATCCCGGTATTTATACATTTGTGGAGGAAGGGGTTTTGGCACACATGGCCAACAGGTGCCAAAACACGCCTCGATTGCAACATAGGGAGCCTACGACACATGCACTTGCTAGCCAGGTGCGCTGCATGCACCATAGCCATCCTGTCTATTGGCTCATGGGCTTTGTACACGCGGCATATTGTCATAATCCAGTAGTCACGCACCGATCATGCTCACAGCTGTACCGTGCAACAGCTGGCAGCATGTCCTCCCCCAGTATCACTCAGCTTTCTTATCTCCGTGGTCAGAATTCCAAGCAACAGGCAAAAAAACTTCCATTTTCTGTGCTGACTGCATTTTTCTTGGCTATCTACTTCTCCCCCAGTGTTCATCCATGGACCAAAATTCCATCTTTTAACCCCTCCGTATACAGAGACCTAGAAATGACTGCTTTCTATTTCAAACATTTTAAGATCAGCTTGGTACATGGCACAGTGACTCATGGGTTCTTCACAGGACTGTAGCCAGAAAGGCTTTTTTTCTATTTAGGTTTTATGCACAGGAAATAGTTACTAGAGCCAGACAGGGTCTCTATGTAGAATAGTACAGATAAGGTAGATGGGAGGCAGCAGAATAGTGCTGTGCCTTACACATAGTGCACCAGGGGTGCAGTGGTGGCAATCTAGAGATACTGGAATGTCCACCAGTGCAGACAGGATATGGTCTCACTGGAGATCTTTTTGAACAGCCTGAAAGAAAAATATAAAAATAGCCATCAAGTGCAATAACCTTCTCTGCCATTACTACAGTTTCTGAAAAAATATTGTGAGAACTCCAAGGTTAAAGCACAAACATGTATTTTAAAATCAGGCAATTGTTTCATAGCAGAGCCTGTTTTCACATCCTGAATCTGCACATGTGCATGAGCAATTACACTGGTGTTAATTGTGAATACATTCCGGCTTGCAGTATGAGGTATTTTTTACCCTGATTTAGAAAAAATAGCAATCTAAAATGCTTTCTTTCACTATATTCTAATTTAGTAGAGCAAAATTAGTTTTAAAAGAAACATTTATAATTTGAAGTATCAACAATTATGATTACATATTGCTAGAATATATTCTGTCTCAAACTGGCATTTTTATTTATGCAATGTTTTGATTAAATTGAAATAAATTTTATTTTTTCTGATCAGACAATCAGGATGTGCACAAGAGAGATAACCCATTATGAGTCTTCTATACATTTAATAGGCATTAGAGCACTGTGCAAGGATGTCGTGATTTAAGCCCAACTGGCTACGAAGCACGATGAGGCCTCCCACTTACTCTTCCCCCGCCCCGGTGCGATGGGGAGGAGAAAATATAAAGAAAAGCTCAACAGTCAAGTCAAGGACAGGGAGGACAGCTCACCAATTATGGTCACCAGCAAAAAACCAGACTCAACTTGGGGAAAAAACAAAGTCAATTTGACTTACTACCAATCAAATCAAAACATGGATAATGAGAAATAAAACCAAATCTTAAAACACCTTCCCCCCACCTCTCCCTCCTTCCCAGGCTCAACTCCACTCCTGATTTTCTCCACCTCCTCCCCCCAGCGGTGCAGGGGGATGGGGAATGGGGGTTGGGGTCAGTTCATCACACATTGTCTCTGCCGCTCCTTCCTCCTCAGGGGCAGGACTCCTCACTCTTCCCCTGCTCCAGCATGCGCTCCATCCCATGGGAGACAGTTCTCCACAAACTTCTCCAGCATGAGTCCTTCTCACAGGCTGCAGTCCTTCATGAACTGCTCCAGTGTGGGTTCTTTCCATGGGCTGCAGTCCTTCAGTCACAGGCTGCTCCACCAAGGACTTTCCCATGGAGTCATGGCCATCTTCAGGGGCACCCACCTGCTCCGGCATGGGGTCCTCCATGGGCTTCAGGTGGGCATCTGCTCCCCCGCTCACCTCCATGGGCTGCAGGGGGACAGCCTGCCATCTCACCATGGGCTGCAGGGGCATCCCCTCCTCTGGCGCACCTCCTCCCCCTCCTTCTTCACTGACCTCGGTGTCTGCAGAGGGGTTCCTCTCACATCCCACTCCCCTCTCTGCTGCAGGTTTCCCTTCTTAAATCTGTTCTCCCAGAGGTGCTACCACGGTCACTGATTGGCTCGGCCTTGGCCAGAGGCGAGTTTGACTTGGAGCTGGGGAAGCTTCTAGCAGCTTCTCACAGGAGCCACCCCTGCAGCCCCTCCCCTGCTACCAAAACTCTGCCACACAAACCGAAAACAAAGGTATAATAATTTATGCTACATCCTGCAAACTGATGGGTGAAGTTCATCCCTGACATAGGGCCACTTATGTCAGTGTCATTACACCCAGGTTCGATACAGCCTGTAATATCTTAGTTTGAGTAATTTATTAGCCCACTCTGATTCCATCCTTAGTTATGTGATTATTCACTGAGATTGCACTAATGAAGGCTGACAAAAAGCCATGTGTGTAATGGAGTGGATTAACCTAACCAATGAATGCATTGTAAAAATTATTATTAAGAGGCACATAATCACACAGAAATTTTACACAGTTGCCTGGATTGGGGTAATATGCTACCATAAAGAGACAAGAATCCTAGAGTACAGTTGAGCAGCATGGAATATTGGCCTCAGTAGGCCTCAGAGAGAAGGCAAAGATTCCCAAGTGAGACTTCTCCGTGTGGGTTCTCGGATCTGTCCCCAAATGCCACCTGGACTGTGCCACTTGGTGTTAGGCCTCAGAGCTGGGAGTGACTGGGGTTTTGGGACTGCACTGACAGAAACTGAGTACTGGGGAGAAGTCCTCTGTTTCAGAGTGACAGGGTGTCTGTGAGCTTCTCACTACAGCAGTTTGGGAGGGAGGGGCTGGCTGCTTCCATCAGAGAATGTGCAAGCCCTCCTCTTCTTAGGTGCTTTATTGGTGGTTTATTGGACACTTTCTGAAATGTAATTAGGATAACTCTTTCTCACACTATTTTGGGAAACACAGATTTTAGAGGAACAATATCATTAGAGTAACACATAGCCTGGTAGGCTCTCATATAAACTCAAAATTTGTGAGCTGGAACTGGTATTCTTTCTATAGCTGGATGTCTACTTTCTCAACATAGATGCTAGTATGCAGAAAATTTCAATCCAGGAAGTGAGATGTTGGAGGGAGCTTTACACATACCAGCACCTTCATCAATTTGCTAATTCAAGTACTAACAGAAGTAAGGATACAGTGCAATGATCTTTGACTAATAGTCAGAGTACTTAGGAACATTGGTCCATGCCAAATCTCTAGTCAATTGCATTTTTCTTGCTATTATGCCTCAGGTGCCTAACTTACAAGTACTACAATTACGGTCAGGTTTTGGTTCCAAAGCATAAACATGGAACTCACTTTAAGTAACAAATGTTCAAATACAGTTATAATTTTTTTTTTCCCCAGAGACTTCATAACCCAAATAACATAGGGGAAGAATCAATTTAATTGTTAAATTTATTCCAGAACAGAAAACATATTTTAATATTTTTAAGTTACCTTTCCAGTACCAAATTTTCTAACCGGCAGTCTGCTTGTACTGAGTTTTCCTATAAACCAGCAAAATGGGGTACACACATGCACAAATAAGTAATGAGAATAACAGCACTTAAATTGCAACTCAGATGGCAAATGGTTCTACACATTTGTATGCCAGAATATCTACAGATATTATGGCACCATGGCAATCCAAATTTATAGTTACCAATGACAGTCAGCATCACCTGCATTTGACTTGAAATAAATCCCTAAAATTAACTACCAGACAATGGCTGTCCAAGTTCCTGAATGCAGTTAAATGCATGAGTCTAAACCCACATAGTTCTCAGGGTCATGCACATTTGTAAGAAGCCATTGGATACCATCATATTATATTTCATGGGGAAGTGATAGTCCTGTTCTGTTCATTACTAGGGGAACTTCTATTTTTTTCTCAAGATGGTACTAACTATGATAGTTGAAACAACATGTGAAACTGATCTTAATCTTTCACAAAAAGGTCAGTTAGGATCAAACATAAGTTATCATACTATTCTTATTTCCTATTGGTTATCTGAAATATAAAATCACTTGATACAAGCTTCTTTTTTTTTTCTTTTATAAAACTACTGTTAAATTTATAACAATAAATAAAAAAAATTGGTTTTAAAGAAATTATGTATCCAAATGTGGGCAAGGGTAGTTGTGCTTTGAATGAGTTGTTTCTTTGCCTAAAAAAACAGAAACATCTTGACTACCTTTTCATTGACCCACAACATCATTCCAGATTAGTAAATGTAAAACCAGCAATTTAATCGTGTTTTACCCTTGATAATAAGGTCTTATCTAATCTTAGCTTTATGGATGTAATTTGAAAGGAAGAATTTCATTAACATTTAGCCTCATTGAACTCATAAAGAAATACATTAAGTTTTGATAAATATTCAAATTTTTCTAAACTACTTATCTTGTTGTCTTGTTGATTACTATCTATTTGAATATAAAAAGCATAGAATGAAAGCTAGAGAAAACTAGAAAGAAATAATTGTGATTTATGATTCTTACACGACATATCTCATTTCCTAGCTACTTAAAAAAAATATTTTCAAGCAACTATGTCTTAAATAAATAGGGTTTTCCAGAAGTTTAATAGTCTTTGAAAAATAATACATATAACTCCTTTCCAAGAATGCTATTAGGATTGAAAAGTGATTATACAGTCAGGAAATTCCAGAATTAAAATTGTCTGAGGAACGCAGAAGCAATTCGCCTGTGCATTTTCATTATGTCACAGTTACCCGACAAACTGTTATTTTTCTTATAGGGTCCATTTCTTCTCTGGTGCACAGGAAGGATAAGCAGGAGGAGGTGTGTTTTGTTCTTGCTAGTTACTGAGTGGTATGTTTTTTCTTACATCATAGTGTTCTCTGAAGATGGAGTTCTTTGCTTCCTCATAAACTTATTAGTGACTTTCATCATCGGTGTGACCTTATGATTACAAGTGTGAAAATATTTGACAACCTTAACATTTTGTGAAATTATAAGCTTCATTTTATGGATGAAGATCAGATGTGCAGATTAGAGACACACTGTCCTGTTCTGAGCACCCAACAGGTGGCATGTGAAGATATTTTTCAGGATTTTGCATGTTCCCCTTTCTGCCTCCTCCCTCCAAGAAATTTCCATTGTATATTTAAAGCTGGAGGTGTGAATGTACTGTATTTTTGCAATTCAAATACCAAGGAGTGGTATAACATGTTCCCAGAAAAAGAACAGGACTGCATGAGTGAACATGTATGACATACTTGATTTAAATGATATTCCCAGCTCAGGAACTGAATGGAAGAACGAATGGCAATCTGTTGGCAAAATATCCATTGGTTTCTGTCAAGATAAGCTCCTTTCTTTCCTTGTAGTTCCTTCCTTGTGCATGTTTCATGTTCTGCAACAACTGAAGTAGGACTGTAGCAGTAACAGCCTCCTTTTTCTGGTCCAGTTATTTTTCTGCTTAGTCTGAAGCAGGCAGTTCTTCAAAAAAATATTTTAATCCTATGTGGTTCCTAAGAGGTATTCAGTAACATGATGAGAGAAGAAGCTTCTTGATCTCAGACCCAGGTCAAATGTGAACACATACACAGAAAACTTTGTAATTCAGCCAAACACCAGCAGATCTTTCTGGACAGAACAGAAGGCACGGCTTTCTCACACAGACACTGAGACATTTCAGATTCTGCACTTCTAACTTTGGGCATGCAGCTCTTTAAAACAAAAAGACACCAGCATGTTTTAACCTGATGGTAAAACAAACTATTTTTTCCTTACTCTTGTTCAGAGAACCAGTTGAACTGTTTTGGCTGATATTTTCCATGAATATTCCACCCTAGTCAGTGACTCAGTGTAGAAACTGCTTTCCCAAGATATCAAGTTTCATACATTTGTAAAATCTTAAGACAATGTAGAAACACTACTAGGCCTTCTACAATACTGTAATGCACTTTCAGAATTTTGTGCTGTCAGCAGAATTTACTGTATCAGATGTAATCAAACTCTTACTGATCTTTTACCATATTTATATTACCAACTTCTGTTGACTTGAATTTTGTGTACTCAGATTTGTATATTGCTTCTGGCTTTCTTCTGGCTCAAAAAGAAGCACCCAAATATTCTTCAATTTGCTCTATGAATTTTAAGTGGAAATAATATTCAAGCATTTGTAAAGCAGAAAATGTGATTGAAAAGTAATATTAATATAAAGCTGTATTTTGCAAGGGCTAGGAGGTTACGTGGCAAATTAATGTAGTTCTCTATGGAACAGCAAAGAACAGAAAGTGCATTAATCCCATAGAAAAGATGAAAACTACCTCTGATACGAGAAAAGGTGGCTAATCAGGCTACTCCTACTTTATAGACAAACGCAGCATCGCTGCAAAATCTCCAATAGCTCAAAATTCACTAAGAAGTCAAGATAGACACCTGCACAAGGGTTAGAAGGAAACTAGAATGGAAAGCCAAAACACTAAAATTGCCTGGGGAAAAAAAAAAGTTTTTAGAATACTTTGTTTTAAAGACATCAGAGAAAAATAGGAAGGAAGCAACAAGACTGGATTGCCTGGTAGCCATCACTTATGTGCAGCTTTACAATGTCAACAAAATTTACGGAGCTAGTTTTTGCTTCAATGACTATACAAGCAATTGAAATTCCAATTACAGTTCATTCCAAAACTAAAAAAAAAAAAAAAAAAAAAAAAACAAAAAAGAACATATTTTCAGTTCTGATAATGCCCAAAACTTTACTATACTAGATTCATGTAAAAATAAAACCAACCAAAAAACCAACTATTTCATTTAGTTTGAAACATTTTCTTTTAGTTTATTCCTCACATTAAAAAGAGAATTTTAAAAATGTCTCAATGACTGTCTTAAGGGTAAAATGCTGAAAACACTGGTATTTTCCTTAAGATATACTTTTTTTTTTCCAGTGTATATTTGTCTTTCTATGAATGTTCTTGTGGCAGGAGGGCAATTTCTATTTACCTTTCACTTTGAAGTGTATCACTTAGAAATATTACCAGGTCTCATGATAGACAATTTCTCAGTAAGAGACTTTTATTAATAAAAAAACATTTCATACAGTGTTGTCACTCCTGTTAACTGAGAGAAGAAAGCTGATATGAGATGTATGAAAGAGCATCTATTTGTTCAGTGGGAAAGTAAGTGACCTGGTATATTATAACTGCCTTTCTGTGGGAATTAACTTTCTGAATATCTAAATCTGGCTTACCTTGCTCTCTTTTACTTCTGTGTGCAGGAAATTAATAATCAGCTGTAGAATATTAGCCACCACAAGATTTCAGCTACTTTGCAGCTACATGCTTAGATGAGTTCATGGTGGGACAGTGTCATGGGTCAACCTTAGCAGGCAGCAAAGCACTGGAGAGCTGCCTGCTCACTCCCTCTCAGTGTGGGGAGAGAGTCAGAAAGGGAAAACTGAGACAACTTGTGGGTTGAGATGAAGACAGTTTAATAGGTGAAGCAAAAGCTGTGCAGGCAAGCAAAGCTTAACAAGGAATTCATTCACCAGTTCCCATCGGCAGGCAGGTGTTCAGCCGTCTCCAGGAAAGCAGGGCTCCATTCCGCATAATGGTTACTTGGGAAGACAAACACAGTAATTTTGAATGTCCTCCACTTCCTCTTTCTTTTCCCCAGCTTTTATTGCTGAGCATGACGTCTTATTATACAGGATATCTCTCTGGTTAGTGGGGGTCAGCTGCAGTCAGCTGCATCACCTCCCAACTTCTTGTGCACCCCCAGCCTACTCGCTGGTGAGGTGGTTTGAGAAGCAGAAAAGGCCCTGGCACTGTGTAAGCACTGCTCAGCAATAGTTAAAACATCCATGTGTTTTCAACACCGTTTTCATTACAAATCCAAAACATAGTTCAGTCAACCTATAGGTGGTGTTGGTTTTGAGCAGAAATGTGTATGTATCATAGAAACTCACGCTAAATTCTAGCTAGTATCCATCTCTTTACTGAAAAAGAAGAGAAAGATTTCCATGTAGAATGACCAGGTCTGGTTACCTTGGTCATGCTGAGGGTATTATGCAGCTGTAACATATACTGACTGTTCAAGATACAGCATAGCTATATCTTGATCTTATGTTCACATCCAAACCAGGCCCATCTGGAAAACTAATTTTGGCATAACATATTCTGACAGTGGTGAGTGGGCAGAAAAATCCTGTTTCAGCCTAAAATGATGATGACCCTTAGGCTGTGAGCAAGAGTGACAGGAAACAGCAGGAGAGTGGGTCAGGATTTGGGACTGTTTTTAAAGATTGGAAACTCACAGTTACTTTATCAATAACTGAGATCAATTACAACACAAATTATTTACTGAAAAAGTCCTCTGCTAATCTAACATGCCTTGTTTTCTTCACTTTCCAAGAATCGATCTGCAGGTCCAAAGTGACCACAGCCTACATGATGTTTAGGGTGAAGATGAGGGCAAGCATGAGGAGGAGATCATGGATGAGCTATGGCCCAGCACAGAAAGCCTGACATCAGCTTCATGATCTGCTACGGCCAGCGTATATCAGTTTCCAAGGAAAAGAGCCCAGACAAGGTCTAGTTATGGAATTCAGAGTTAGGGTCCCCAAAATAAAAGCTGTAGCATTTTTGTTTAAACCTAGGTGGCCTGGGAGCCTGTGGATCTCATGTCATTGTTCTGTGGATGAATTTTGGGTGAGCCTGGAACAGCTGCACGTTAGTCCATTGTGGCAGGGGACCAGGCTCTCCTGTGCCTGTTATCCCATGGGGACACCTTTATATTCAAGAGCTGCCACTAGCTTGAACAGAGAGGACATCCTAGCCCATGCTCCAGTTTTGGTCTGCACAGTCACTTTTGTGCTGCAAAGCAGAGGGGAGCATCTGGCCTTTGCTAAACAAAGAACTGGAGTTTCTGTATTCACTTTGAGGCCAGCCATCTCATTTTAAACTCATTGCAGATGATGCAGTGTTGGAAATATTCTCAGGAGAGGATCATCTGATCTGAACTGCTGGAGCCCTGGCTAGTTTTCTGTATTGGATGACTCTCTTCTTGTAGCTTGCCAAATTTAGAAGTGATCCCAGTACACATTTTAATTTATTTCTCTTGAAGATTCTTAAACTTTTTCTATTTGGCATGAAATGAAAATAAATTATGTATTGAAAGAGTGCTTGGCTCTTGGACTTTCAGACACTGCCACTGCAAAAAGCCTGTGTTCACTATCTATCTGCCACAGTCTCAGACTATACTAGAAAAAATCTGTTCTGCTCAGAGCTCACTGATGAACTAATGGCTTTTAGAACTGCATCTTTTTGGTTTTGCTGGATTAAAGAAATGAATTAATGAGTTCTATACTAGAGCTGCTCTACTGTGGGTTTGGCCTGAAACAGTAACTACCACAGTGGCACCACTGCCTGCCTGTGCTACTCTGGCTCTGCTCTACTTGACTGTTGGCTTTGCTATGCAGTTCCTGCTCATCCAAGCTGCCTTGCTTGACTGGTTCATGAGTAAGTGTCTGATTTGCTCACTATTTACTGGATAAAAACACCATACCACCTTTGTTTTTGCCAGCTGGAAGACTAAGGGAAACACAGAAGCAGTGGAAAAGAGGGAAGCTAACAGCTTTTGTGAATAAATGACAGGATCTGTGCTTGTATGGACCAGAAGCTAGTCTGAAAAGTGTACCTGTAAGTGACTCATTAAATTAAATGTACTTTGTCAGAAGGTCATGGTTTCCAGGTTTTCCCCTATATCATCATGCATATAGGAACTCAATGAAGAGTTTAATTAGGAAAACAGAAGTGCAGTCATAATGAAAAGCAGTTGTATGCAACTTAGCATATATTCATGAACATTATTATATGTACCTGTATCTGTCTACAATTCATATATTAGTGCAGAAATTATAAAGCCTAAAGATTGGATATCATTGGATTTTCCTTCATAAGATAATTTTATAATGAGAAAACATATTTTAAGTCAGGAAGTGCAGTTTTCATCCCTTGCATTCAGTACTCTGTCTTTGAGAAAGCAATATTAATTGCCCATAAACCAGGAAACACATTCTGTTTAAAATGCTCAATGCACTTAATTTACAAACAAATTTAGCTGATCTAGGGTCCTGCACAGGGTTTTGACAACCTCTGTTAAAACCAAAATTCATCTTCCCCCCAAAACAGTTGCTTCTTTATACCACAAACATCCATATGGAAATTTCCTTCCAAATTACATGGGCATTGTGGGGAAAATGGACATTAACACATTAGACGAGATACAGCTCTTAAATTTAATTAATTTGCAACACACAAGAACTGTAATGTGATGAAATGTGGGAATATCACCTGTCAAAAATACCTACTTCTGGTTCTGAGAGGTCTTGGTTAATTGGAACTTGAAATTGTAAAACACAGTGATGTTCATGCATATTATAAGACAAATGTGATATGATGGTATTTTAAAATATATTAGTGTGATGTTTTTTCTTTTTCTCTTTTATTATACATACATCTGGGGTGTGTGATTTGGAGGAATCCTTCTTATGGCATGTAAAGAAATCCTTCATATGAAATGTACAGACTTTTAGAGTATGTCTCCAAATGTTTCTGAAGTAATCTTTTCCTGTTAGAAGATGCTTACTGTATTTTGGTGGTCTCCCATAGGCATCTCATGTTGCATTTGTGCCAATAACTTACCTTTTTGGCCCTGGAAACATCTGAGGTACATGCCAATGGACAAGTTAGCAAATATAGAACCTTGGTCCCTGCTTGGGGAAACCAGGTGTGCATGGGGGTGTGCATAAAATCATAGAATATCTTGAGTTGGAAGGGACCCCATAAGGATCATTGAGTCCAACTCCCGGCTCCTTGCAGGACTACCTAAAACTAAACCATATGACTAAGAACGTTGTCCAGATGCTCCTTGAACTCTGACAGGCTTGCTGCCATGACCGCTTCCCTGGAGACCCCGTTCCAGCGACCGACCACCTTCTCAATGAAGAACCTTTTCCTAATGACCAATCTGAACTTCCCTTGATGCAGCTTCATTCCATCTCCTCGTGTCCTATCACTGGTCACCAGAGAGAGATCAGTACCTCCCCCTCTGCTGCCCCCTGTAGACTGCGAGGAGATCACCCCTCAGCCTTCTCTTCTCCAAGCTGAACAAACCAAGTGCCCTCAGCCACTCCTCCTAAGTCTTCCCCTCAAGATCTTTCACCATCTTGGTTGGTCTCCTCTGGGCAACTCTGATAGTTTGATGTCCTTCTTATTTTGAGGTGCCCAAAACTGCACATGGTACTCCAGGTGGGGCCACACCAGGGCAGTGTAGAGCAGGACAATCACCTCCCTCAACCAGCTAGCTATGCTGTGCTTGATGCACTCTGAGACACAGTTGGCCCTTTTGGCTGCCAGGGCACACTGTTGCATGTGTCGTTCACTGACAAGCTTCAAGCTGGAGCAACCTCTCCATAGAAGACCCATGAAATGGGTACGATGTCCCAGGATCCAGACAGAGGAGGGGATTTTGCTATCTTTGCTTATGTTTTATGTGAGTCCTGTACGTCTGTGCTTTCGAAGGCAGTGCCTCCTCTGTGGCAGTCTCTGTGACCAGAAGTGTCAGTGTCCTGTGTGCGCCTGCATGTGTGTGTCCCTGGGATAGGTGCTTGGCAAACAGGAAAGTAGCAGTTGCATCCCGTATCCTTGGCAGAAACCCCAGGTCCCCGGGCACTGGACTGGGCTCCAGCAGCCAGGCAGGAGGGGTCCTAGCCCAGACCAGCCAGTCGAGATGGCCACTCCTAACATCCCTTAACAGAGAGGATAGGATAGGATAACAGAGAAGGGAGTAATAAAAGGGGGGGGGGAAAGAAAAAAAAAAAACAAAACCAAATAGAATATAGTGTACTAGTGAGGAGGCATGTAATGTAATATAGAAAAGAAAAAAATACTAGGATTATATTGGTTGAGAACAGATCACTGGTAAAATTCTTGCTCAAACAAACAATGATTTCTTAATGATGTCAGCTGTTCTATGCAGTCACCCCAAACTATAGTATTGCTAGGCTAATTCTTCAAGCTTTAGCTTTACTGACTTTGTGGGAATGTTACCTCAGCAAAACATACAGCTAGGTCATCTTTCATGACAAACACGGGGTTTAAATAATATTGACTACATCTAAAGTTCCAGCTTTATAATTCTCTAAATAACCATATGTTTTGGTAACTTTCACAACTAATTCCACAGAGCAATTAGAAATTCTAAGAAAGTGAATGCTAATCATCATAAATCATGAAGACTACTTAATTAGCTCCCATTGTAGGTAAGTCTTAAATGACAGGATCTTTCCACAATGCATCATATTAGCGTGAGAAAAATGTTTGCCTTCTGATTTAATGAGCTAGTGGCTCACTTACTACAGTTCAAGGTGTCAGTTTTCTTCACTTAGCAGCAAAAAGAAGAGAGATCTTTATTTTTTGGCTTGTGCTGCTTTCGTCTATCACACAGAACCAAGAAGTAAAAGATGAAATACATATTGTTTTCCAAGTCACAGCTCTATAATTTAAGAGAAGTTTACAATTTAAAAATATCAGTACAGCAACTGAGATGAAGGCTAACTCCCTCTGGAAAATTCTTTCAGTGCTGTAGGTGTTATAGGATACTTACAACTAAACAGTCCAGTCTGGATTTCCAATGAAGTATGCTTAAACAATAAAAGCTATCACATTTTTTCTAGTCAGAGTCCTAATACTCTGTTAACGTTACCTGAGAACATTTTAGCTGAATAAGTAGAACGTTATTTTTCCCTTTTAACTCTAGATTCCATTATGAAAGATCCCACTCCAATTTGTACATTTTTGTTTGTTTGTTAGTGAGAAGATATTATTCAATTAAAAAGTAATCATGAAGCTATTTCGATTATCTCAGGATCTCTCTGGATAAAAAATATTTAAAACAAGGTTATATAAAAGCTTTTTTAAACAAAATTCTAAAAATCGTGGAGGTTCCCTTAAAATTTCACTACCAGACTTCCAAGAAGCCACGTAAAATTATTTGTGAAAGGTTCTGGAGACATTTTTGCGTGATTGTCCTGTTTTTAACAGTCTCTCACCTACTCTGTCAACTGCAAACTCTTTAAAGACGTTTTCAAGCTAATTTCCAGGAGAGGATGTTTCTTTCTTATTTTCTATTTTAATTTTTCTTCCCATGTCCATCTGAAATAGATTGATCCTGCCCCAAGGCTCCTTCATTTATTTATTAATGCTTTATCCCCAAACCCATGTAACAGGATATTTTTTACTGTTTTCAGTAACGAAAATTCCTGAGCAAACATTGCAAAAACTACATTTACTACTCTCCTTGCTCTGTCCATCTCTTTCCCTTTTGCCAATCTGCATAACTATGCAGAACAAAAGAGGTATGGATTTTTTTTTTCTCTTTGGATAGCAGGAATCATCAGGGGAAAGTATTTGCATAGACACATTCTGGGAAGTATGACACAGAATCGCTCTCAATATAAAGACTATGAAAATTAACATGTAACAGGAAATTCATGTTGAATAATGCAAACAATGTTGAAATTATATAAAGCAAAGTATTTTGCTTGTTTTGAGAAACCAAAATGCAACAGCATTCCTAAATCCAGATGTTTCATTTTTTAAATTTTAATTGAAAAAAATTTAGTGTCTCAAAGTCTTCTAAATATGCAATTTCAGAATAAATTTTACACTCAAATTATCAACTTTCTATCCTACTCCAGAATAAAACCAAATATTGCATATTTGTGAGTTTTCTGAGCCAAGAAACTGTCAGCACTAGTATGCAACTACTAAGAAACCTCAAAGTCCTCAAAAAAGCACAAAACAGCAAATATGAAAAATTTTCTTCTCATTTACAAAGACACTCTACCTTCCTTTCTTCTCAATCCTCCTGTAAAGGAATTCCCAGCTCCCAATGAAAATAAATTGCGCAAATTTGAAAATATAAACTTAATTTGGAGGAACAGTACTTTATTGTGCTTGCATGTTTCATTTGTTAAAGAAATGAAGGAGCAGACAATTCTAGCATCTTTGTTTCTTTTCCTTGAAGAGCAACAGTTTTGTAAGCAGAGAATAATAAATAAAATAAAAGTTGTCTTGAAGAAAATAAAGAAATGTGAAGTTCATTCCTTTAAAAATTTGAGCTCAAATTCCATGTGTGGTGATATTTTTTGGCCATGAGATTTTTTGCGGAACAGCAGTGGCACCACCAGTCCTAAGTAAAGATTTAGAGTGAATTGTTTGTGCATTTTTTCAACAATTCATTTTCATGATGACTGGAAACTAACCAAAAGATATGAACATTCAAAATAAAAAGTAGAAATCAGTGCTTCAATGGTATCATTTTCCACGATTGTAATGAGATTATAATAAAGATTAAAGAGAAAGCCTGATAATAACTGTCATCTTGTTGGCCATTTTTTATTATTGTATTTTACCCAGCATGACATAAAACTCCTCAAAGGACAGAACCAAAAAGCCTGCTTTATTCAAAAAATGTCAGTCATAAAGAATACAAGGGAAGTCAAGGGACAAGAGTATTTAGCAGAGCAGGCTGCTGTTCTCTGAGGCAGAAATGCTGCAAAGACTGCATACTTCTTGGAAGTTTTACTCCTGACTTTTTTTTTTTTTTAATAGTACAGTATATTTGACAATATATGTGTACAGGAGAATTTGGTTTTATTTACTAAAACACAATTAGTTCACATTTGAGGAAATGGCAAACACCTGAGGCCAAGAAGCGTGTATAGAAGACTCCCTCTTCACTACAATATCCGTGCAAGAATATCTTGATGTAGGTATTTGTAAAATTACCCTACAGACTAAATGAGAACTCATGTTCATAAAAACAAATCTGGGAAAAGCTTAAAGGGCTAAGAATGCTGTGCAGTTGCCAGTTTCTATCTACTTGTTATCATAGAGTTTTATCCAAACTTATGTACATTTGTCCCTTTATACACCTGTTCTTATAGCACAAAGATCACAGTGAGACTCTTTCAGTCCCTTTTCCCAAGTCAACAATTCACTCACACAAATCCAGTTTTACAAAATAACATAAAATTTTTAAAGTTTCCAGGACCTTATCACTTTACTCCCATACCATCACATTCAAACCAGTTCAGAGGAAGTCTCCCTATAGATATTTAGAAATCAAGCTACCAACCCTTTTGAATCCCATATCACAATGTCAGTGAGCGAGGAGATGCTATTACACTCCTCAGACTCTCTCATCCCTCTTGCGGTTACCTGAGGTGGAGTCTTCTGCCTATACCCAGTTGTGCCTTCCTTCTGCAACACTTCCAGAAAATAAGAAAAGAAGAGCACAGTGATTCACCATGCTGGTTACCAGGCTTCTGTAACTAGTTTCCCTCCACTCTTAAACTAGAGATCCAAAATATAGTCTTAACTTGTATTTAGTTTGTTGTAACAGTTAGGGAAGGCTTTAGAGAAGTGACATTTAATGTCTACAAAAATAACACATTCTGAGAATTTGAGATGATGGAAATATCCTTTTTATTGTTATTGTTCACATTCTTCAGTATATGTAAGGTGTTAGATCTAATGTAATGCTAGTACAGAGTGTACTAGCTAATGTAGAGCTTCCCAGTGTACAGACTAGAAATGTGGGCAGATGCTTAGATCTCATGTCATGATTTAAAATCAGCCAACTGTTTTGTTCAGAGATTTTTCTTTTCTGTGAAGTAAAGCTGAAAAGCTCTTGGGTGATATCTTTTTATTTTCTTGCTTTGATGTTCCACATGTTTCATAATTGATTGGTTCTGCTCATTTCAGCTCTTCTGGTTTGGAGAAGAAAGAAATCAGGACCTTGGCAACCAGAAAGAAGCCTGGGGCTCTGGTGACTTTCACATTATGCTCTGGTTCATAATATATCATATAAGTTGGTGGTGGGGGGTTAAGCTATACTGCAATGGTTGTCTGTTTAGATCGTCTTCATTTTAAGAAACTGGAATATTTTCATTTCACAAAAAAATTATTTCCTCATGAATCAACAGAGTGATGCAAAGATGAATTTAAAGAGAAAACAGTGAATATGGAAAAATTCTAAAAGTTGTTTTCTAAAATATTTTTGACAAACCTTTAGTGGTCACAAGAGAAAATAAAATATTTAGATGCCAGGGATGGACACTAATCCCTCACATTCCAAAATGTCACCTTTTATTCCAAGTTTGTAATTTGAATAAAAATTTCATCTTACTTTAATTGCAAAGTAGACATCACCTCTGTAAAATTTAATTTGCTCACTTAGGTGTAGTAATGGAAATTTGAAGGGAAAAGCAATAGAAAACTCTTGTTGCAATCCTTTACTTGAATGAACAATAGTTTGTAACTGAAGAAAATCTCAACACTCCAACATTGTGGCAGTCTGACAAATTATACTCAATGTCCCAAACATTCATTAAAAAACTTTGGTGGAGAAAATGGCCTCTGTAAAAATGCTGGAGTTTTGTGAACAGGACAATGTGGCCGGAGGAGAGGGCCCCACGGAGGGTGGGATGGCACTTCTCCAAAGCCGCAATTCCTTATCTTAAGTGACCAGGAGAAGGAGCACAGCATATGTGCCTGGAGGAGGAGGCCCCACGGAGGATGGCACTGTGCTTCTATTTTAAGCAGTCATGCCAGCAGGGAAAGAGAGGCAACTCCACAATAAACCCCCACCCAAAGCTCACCAACCGATTCCAGAGAACCCTGGGAACGTGAACTGCGCATGTTGAGACCATCGACTAACACATTATAAAAGAAGGGAGAATGAGTTCTCAGTGCGCACCCTCTGGAACTGGATCTCTAGGCTGGCTGGACCAACGCTGGACCCAGGACTGGTGAAACCCTTTTCTTCTCTCTTTCTCTCCCTCCCTCTTTTTCTTCTCTCTTTTCCACAGTCCCTACACCTCATCCTTTTAAACGTAAACCGTTGACCAAGTCTGAGACTAGGAGTGGATCTAGCTGCCCCTGGGCTCCTTTTTGAGAAGGAGTCCAGAAAGCAAGGGGGTCCACTCTGAACCTCGTGACTCAACGGGAGGGCTCTCCTTCTGACACAGTTTCACGTTCCTTTTTCCATTTCTTTTTCTACACCTCCCTTCTCTTTTCAAACAGTGGCTTAATGACATGTTGCAAGGTTTATATTGATAAGTTCATTTGTACTTCGGCAAGGTTATCTAGGTTGAATAAATGTTGATTGTTGTTTGAACTCCCCTGGTGTCGTTTCACCTTAATTCTGACAAAGGAATTCCACAAACCTGAGTCGCTTCAACTTTGGGACATGACAGATGCCAACAAGTTATGAAAAATAGCAGAAGGATCTTTGACAGATGATTCCAAAGCTACCATGAAGCCTTATAAATCTCTGTGATACATTTCCTACATTAGCTAGGAGATGAGACTTGGACTAAGAAAAAAGAATAGATGTGATGCAAGATATGGAGATTTAAAAAGTACCCAAACCAGAAAATGTCTGCAAGAGTCAAGGGGAAGAAGAAAAAAAGCTGCAGTGGAATTCAGTAAGACATGAAAGTGAGGTTTTGAAGAATAAGATTGAATAAAATAGAACAAGATAAGAAAAATATTGACTAAAAAAAATTATGAAGGCAATGAAATGCCAAAATCTTTAGGCATAATGAGGGTATTATCATAATAAATTAGAATGAGAATAGAAGCGTAAGTAAAAGACTTGTAAACATATTCTAAAATAACAACTATGAAGAATAATATCAAATAAGGAAGTAAATAAAACAGGCAGATGCATAAGCAAAAGTATTTAAATGAAAATCAACACAGTAGTAATCAAAGAAAACAGTATATTTCTGTTTTTCAGGATTAGAAAAAAAAGTCTTAAAGAAGGAAGTTCAAAACATTCACAAAAAAAGAAAACTATATTCTTCGAGATGACACATTTTTATTTAAAAAAATCTCTCAGGGATATTTTAAAATAAAATACCTAGGTGTGACAGAACAGTAAAATTCATTCTTTTGTAAATGCAAATGGCTATGAAATAAGTTTTAATTTGTCAGAAGAAATATCTCAAATTTGCCAGACCTGACAGAAAAATTAATGTTAAAGAGACACAGAAATTTCCTTTGCCTGGGGTAGACACTTTAGCTATTTTTAAAATATAAAAATAAGGAGAATATCCCCAAAGATGCTGTCTAGAGCTTGGCACTAAACGAATCCAGAATCTCCTGGATGTTCAGAAAAGTTGTTCATTATAAGACTAGTCTAATAAATTTTTTGTGTATCTAGTACTTACAGCTTTGGGCCAAGACCAGAAGTTAAAACACTGAAATATTAAAGAAACACAGAGAGAGGCTGTATTCATACTATTTGTAACTTAGCAGCAGCCAAAAACTTGTGAAGTCTTAAGGGAGAACTCATGTCAGTTCCAGCTCCTGCACCAGACCACAGATGATTTGATGCTTATCCAAGAAGAAGTCATGAAATTTCTCTATACTTCCTAATCATAAGTACAAAGTTTACCTTTTGCTCTTAATATGCTGCTTATCTGTTTGGAGTTACACATGATCCAAAATGGAAAAGGCCAAGTCTATGGCCTTGCTCTACGTCTGTATCAACTCATGGGTCAAATGCAGCCTGCTGGAAAGAACAGTTTGCATTGTGCAACAAATTTCCCCCCCCCTGCTCAATCATTCCAGGATGCAAAGTCTACACCACAGGTTCCATCATTCATCCCAAATTCAGTGGAACATTCTTTTTTGCTGCACTATATCACTAAAAAAGAAGGTTGGGTGTGGGAGAATTTGTGGGAGAAATTGTGGGAGGACGAAGGGAACTGCACAAGGCACAACTGTTGTAAGTTTGCTAACTGCACAAAGGCACAATTATTATGAGCTTGCTAAAGAATGCGCAAAAAGTAGAACAAGGTCAGGCGTATGTGACTGATAACAGGAGGGCGACATGACTGAAGACAGAGTGCAAGACAGCATGCAGGTGGAGGAAACTGTTCGCGTGATTAGAAGACTTTATCCAATTAGACTATTGTTTAAGCATGTGAACGGCACATGTTAACCAATCAACAAATGGCTTATGCGTGAGTAGATACTAGAAACATATATAACCGAGTGTTGTGCAGTTAATAAACGGAGAAATCGTTTGATCCACAGTATCTGTGTTGGTCCGTTTTCTCCTCAGGGCAAGTCCCTGGTGATGTGTCATTTTCCCTAGATTGTTGCAGCGGAGAAAGTGTGACAGTTGGGGAAAAAAAAAAAAGAAGCACCCTTTAAGAATCGAGTCAGATTCTGACCTTCCTATATACACAGATGCGTATACTGAGCTACCAGTTCACTGTGAAGCCCACACAGCTTGTCTTCACTGTTCTGTCATTAATGCATAACTGAAACAACCTGAGCAGAGTTGGTCAAAAGCTGAAAAACTTTTACAGAAATTCAAAACTCTTGCAATAAAATCTGAACCACATGGCTTCAGGACTTCTTAGGAACCTTTTGGATAAAAGAAGAGAACATCTCCTTTGCCTTGTTTATTGCATGAATATGAAAGTGTTGTCTGAACATAACATGAAAAATAAGACCACCTGCAAGACCATAATAGAACACAAAATACTTTCTCTCTTTTTTCCACATAGTAATTCTAATCTAACTTTGTCCTTAAAAGCATTTTATTTTCACCTTCATACCCAAAATACTTCATAGGCGTGGTTTAAGCCCAGCTGGCAGCAAAGCACCACAAAGCTGCTCACTCACTCCTCTCTGGTGGGATGGGGAGGAGAAATTGTAAAGAAAAGCTCAACAGTCAAGTCAAGGACAGGGAAAGATCACTTACCAATTATGGCCACCAACAAAAAAAACAGACTCAACTTGGGGAAAAAACAAAGTCAATTTGACTTACTACCAATCAAATCAAAACATGGATAATGAGAAATAAAACCAAATCTTAAAACACCTTCCCCCCACCTCTCCCTCCTTCCCAGGCTCAACTCCACTCCTGATTTTCTCCACCTCCTCCCCCCAGCGGTGCAGGGGGATGGGGAATGGGGGTTGGGGTCAGTTCATCACACATTGTCTCTGCCGCTCCTTCCTCCTCAGGGGCAGGACTCCTCACTCTTCCCCTGCTCCAGCATGCGCTCCATCCCATGGGAGACAGTTCTCCACAAACTTCTCCAGCATGAGTCCTTCTCACAGGCTGCAGTCCTTCATGAACTGCTCCAGTGTGGGTTCTTTCCATGGGCTGCAGTCCTTCAGTCACAGGCTGCTCCACCAAGGACTTTCCCATGGAGTCATGGCCATCTTCAGGGGCACCCACCTGCTCCGGCATGGGGTCCTCCATGGGCTTCAGGTGGGCATCTGCTCCCCCGCTCACCTCCATGGGCTGCAGGGGGACAGCCTGCCATCTCACCATGGGCTGCAGGGGCATCCCCTCCTCTGGCGCACCTCCTCCCCCTCCTTCTTCACTGACCTCGGTGTCTGCAGAGGGGTTCCTCTCACATCCCACTCCCCTCTCTGCTGCAGGTTTCCCTTCTTAAATCTGTTCTCCCAGAGGTGCTACCACGGTCACTGATTGGCTCGGCCTTGGCCAGAGGCGAGTTTGACTTGGAGCTGGGGAAGCTTCTAGCAGCTTCTCACAGGAGCCACCCCTGCTACCAAAACTCTGCCACACAAACACAAAACAACAGGGTAAGATGGCATCAGAAGCAGAAAGAAATAAAAATAGAACAAACCAACCAAGTTCAAAGGATATTTTAAATGAGCCAGTGTAAGAGACTGAAGGAGTTAATGTCTCAAACACTGTGGTGGGGCAAGTTCGGTTTAAGGACTAACTCTACATAACAAGGAACTCTGCCTAGCAAGGAACCACAGGTGAAAAGAAGCTGATCAGCACCCATCAGCAACAGGAGGCGGAGCCTGTGCTGGAGGGTGCACAGCTCCCTGTTCTGATAACGCTTTTCTGATGTGCTGAGGATAGTTCATCATGCATGGCCAAACATCAGGTCTGCAGGGAAGGGGAAGTGACTCCCCAAACCCAAAGGTTCACAAACCACTCATGACACCTAATTATCCTAATGCCCACCCAAAGGAGCGGCAAGGATGATAAAAGGACAAACTGAAGCCCCGTGTGTGCAAGTCCCCCAGGACTGGACCCCTTGGCTGACTGAACCAATGATGGACCCAGGACCAGTGAAATCTTCTCTCTCTCTCTCTCTTTTCTCTTTCTTTTTCTTTTTCCTTTCCCGTAATCCTTACACCTCATCCCTTTAGACATAAACTGTTGACCAAGTCTGGGACTAGGACTGGATTCAGCCACCCTTAGGCTCCTCTCTGAGAGGCAGTCTAGAAGGCAAGGGTGTCCACTCTGAAACTTGTGACTCAACGGGAGGGATCTCCCTATTGTCTTCCCTGAACTGATTTGCAGATAAGCAAGACCTGTAGTATATGTTTGGTGATGCATGGTTAGCACATGTTACACAGTTTACTGACATGGTTTCATGCCAATTTTTGTTGTGAGCATACCAATTTTGGTGGTGAGCATGTCAATTCTTGTTGTGAGCAAATAAAAATTGAGTTTTGTGAGTTAAAGGATCCCTGTGTCATTTCACCTTAATCCTGACCTGGGAATTGGCAAACCTGAGTCATCTTCCTAAGAAATTGGGACACGACAGCCAGTTTACAGACTAACCTACAAACACAACGAAAGGAAGAAAACCTGGGAGATGCCTGTCCAAACAAGTAAACTGAATAAATAAAAGCTTGATACTTTATTCACTTCTAATATTTTCCTTACTAGGAACAAACCAATGGATGGCAGAAGAAAGGTCCCTCTGTGTCCTCACCTTCACATTACAAAGTATTGGTCATAAGGGAGAAATCTGTGAAAACCTAATATTGTAATGATTTTTGGTGACCAGGGGAAAGCAATGACTATTTCTCTTACTTACACATAGAAAGTCCTCATCAAAAATATCTGAACACCCCCCAGAGATTTTAAATTATATCCATAATTATTTGCTTGTCTTCATAAGAGGAAATTTGGTGCAGAAAACCAAGAAAATGAGTGAAAAAATCATAACATCCATGTCCTGAGATTAATCACTATTCTTGTTGAATGAATCTAAATTAGTTTAGAACTGATAAAATATCAGTCACCAGTAATCATATTCTTTAATGATAATCATCCTTCCTTTTCTTAAGCAGACTTTCCCCGCGGATCTCTCTGCCCTACCTCTCCTCTGTGGAGGCAATAAGAAATCCCCTGTGCAGTGTCAATCTGTTAAAAGAAAATACTGTCTGACAGCTCCAATGAACATGGCTGCCATGAGACATATCACGATGGTGGCAACATTTCCAAAAAGGTGATGTGAAGCTTAGACTAGCTAACAGAAATTATTTCCAAACATTCTCTTTTCTTTTTTACTTTCTTTCTTTTCTTTCTTTCTTTTTTTTTTTTTTAAACCGAATCTTTTTTAAGGTTTTAGAACAACATGAGATGTATACTGGGCTTTTGTACCATAATTTTTTTCTTTTTTTTGCTCACACTTAAAAAAAAAAGAGAGACTAACCATATAGAAGGTCTCACTTTTTCTTCTTTCATGAACAGAAGACTGAAATGAGATTGTTAATTAACTTCAAATTATATCCATTATAACCACAAGAGAAAACAGAAAATATATGCTATTTACATCTTTCCTTATTCTGTTTTAGTACACCTTCAACATAATCTCTCCTCATTAAGGTCAGTCATTTCCTCTACATCAAAGTTATTTAGCACCTGAATGTTATAAATCCATTTCCACTACTTGCACAGAAAAAAAAAAAAATCTGCTTCTTCAGACTTTCTTTTAAGAGATATTTGTTTCTTTGTCATCTAGACAGTTAACTTCTAGACTTTTTTGAAATTTGTCCAACCTGAATTTTAAGAAATGTGCCAATAGAAGGGCTACACCAAGCACAAGAAATCAATCGCTTATGTATCACTCTGGCACTGCTTCTCTCTATATAGAAGAGTAATAGATGAATGCTGTGACAGTGTGGACTGACTGAAGTGGGAATTAATCAAAGATAAAATGAACTTGCCATATTAGCAGAAGCTTATAAGAATTATTTAGAAGTTCAGAGTTTGTTATCCTGCCATCTCTGAAAGGGAGATAGCAATTTTTATTTCCTTCCTCCAAAATAAAGGCCTCCATTCTGTAAAAACCAAATGACTTGCAGTGCAGAAATATGTAACTAATGGGAGCAAGTCACATACATTTCCTTTTTAGTCTACATTTTATAAAATTATTTTCCTCTGAAAAAGCAGAATCTCACAGAACAAACTGATTGTTTCTTAAATCAGGTAAGTTGGAAGACACTAGGAAACTTTATTTCTCTTCATTACTTACGTTTTTGATACAATTGTATAAGACTGCACCTTTGCTAATTTCTGTATAAACATGTAATGAGAATACAACTCCTGCCGTGAACCACTGTGCAGTGCAGGAGTCTTGCACAGGCAGTGAGTGCAAAATGGAGGCATGTAGGGTACAGCTAGAGCAAAGACAGTTAATCTTCCTGAAAGAGGTTTCCAAAGGCCTGTTTGCTCATCTCCAGTCACAGCTGTGAAAATATGTATTTCAGAATTTTAAAAGGATGTTTACAACACAAGTTTGAGTAGGATGCCCTAAAGAGATTTGCAAAGCATGCACAGTGATTTGGAAGAGCTGGTATAGGAAGCTCCCACACTTATTAGGTTACCACAATGCGGTCTGCAAATGCCCACTGTGTGTGCTGCATTGACAAGGCCCCAAGGTACTAACTGCTGGTGTGGACATAGGCAACAAGATGACAGAACAATTTTCCTGTACTTAGAACTCTAAATCAGCCAAGTCGATTGCTGTTGTGTGAGTTAAATTTAAGCAACAAAGTCCAGACTTTCTTCTCAATTAGAGAGGTTGTAATTATTTTCAGAGTTTACAGAACACTTCTTCCTTTGTTTTTGAGGTTGTTTTGTTTGTTTGTTTGTTTAACTGCTTTTATGGTTGTGTCCTGATTTCAGCTGGGATAGAGTTAATTGTCTTCCTAGTAGCTGGTACAGTGCTATGTTTTTGAGCTAGGTATGAGAATAATGTTGATAACACTGATATTTTCAGTTGCTGCTGTGTAACGTTTAGTCTAAAGTCAAGGATTTTTCAGCTTCTCATGCCCAGCCAGCAAGAAGGCTGGAGGGACACAAGAAGCTGGGAGGAGACACAGCCAGGGCAGCTGACCCAAAGTGGCCAATGGGGTATTCCATGTCATGTGACATCACATCTAGTATAGGAACTGGGGGGAGTGGGGGTGGAGGGATTGCAGCTCGGGGACTAACTGGGAGTCGATCAGCTGGTGGTGAGCAATTGCACTGTGCATCATTTGTACATTCCAATCCTTTTATTATTACTGTTGTCATTTTATTAGTATTATCATTATTAGTTTCTTCTTTTCTGTTCTGTTAAACCATTCTTGTCTCAACCCACGAGTTTCACTTCTTTTCCAGATTTTCTCCCTCATCCCACTGGGTGGGGGGGAAGTGAGTGAGTGAGCTGTGTGGTGCTTAGCTGCTGGCTGGGGTTAAACCACGACAGGTTGTCACTGTAACTTTGTGACTCAAGATGTGGTGTGACATGTATATCACTTATTCTTTAACTGGCCCTGATGTTTTGGGTCTATAAGGGACTTGAAAAGTCCAAGCTTAAATTTTACATGAAATAATTATTTTCAAACTTCTAATGCACACCTTTTCTGTAATCTACAGGATGTAAATGCCCTGCAAACTGACGTAAGCCTTAACTTCAACAATGCAGTGGGTCAAACAGAAATCTCTTTAACATTTACTGCCACTTCATTCAGAAAAATTCTCTCAGTCTAAACTATTATTAAGCACAAATAAATTAAGAAATAAACTAAATCTAATTAAAGTAAAAAGGAAACATTTTAAATGTTTGAGCTGATATTAATAAATCAATAACTGACAAGCACCAACCTGCACTACTGTATGTCTCCTTCATTAACATTTTGGCATCCATATACATGGGCAACATTATGCATTCCAGATATTTTTTGTCAATGTGGTTGTCAGGTACAATAAAAAATTGGCACAGCAGGTAATATCACTGACTATTTTCCGATCTGCTGTAACCACAAGAGGTAGCAAACAGAGAGAGACAGAGTTTCTTCAAACACAGGTCTCAGTCTATAGGGTCTGAAATGTAAATAAGCATGTAAATATTCTCCTGCCTAACATTTTAAACATATCTTTTAAATGCCTTTGGTTTAGGAAGGTATGTATTTTGCAAGACCTAGTATTGGATTATATGATATATAATGATAGCACTGAAAATTACTTAACGAAAGTATTGTCATGATGTATTTACTTAATTTGAGAGTAATCTGGGAAAACAAGAAGCCAAACAGAGCTATAAATCATTGGAATTTCCAGCTGGTTTTGTAACATAAAATTGCAAAATAATTTAATAAAGCTGAAAAGCTAAGTTTGACTTATCTGTAATTTAACTGTTAAATTTACAAGTTAAGACAAAAGGGAACAAGTTTTTTCTAGAGATCATGCAGTATGTTTACTTGGCATGGAAACAACAGATTACATTATCATGAATGATGTAAGTAAGAGACAGATTTTTTTTCACATAGATTGTTCTCAGTGATACACTATCTAAAAATTAAGATAGGAAAGACAGAAACTGTTCTTATGTTAAGAAGACATTGCTACCTTTTACTACCTTGCACCATCTTTGCCATGGCACAGCAGCACAAAGGGGATGAATGACAAGCAGGAAGGACCAGCAAATATCTCTACATTTCTTTTGACTCCTTATGATGTACAAATGGAGATACTATGTTTCATATAAAAACACCTTATGTTATAGCATAGTTTCAGAGTTACCTTTCTCTGGGAAAGCAAAACAAACCAAAACAATTCATCTATGCGAAATTAACAGAGCTGAATATATACAGTTTACTAAAGTTATTAATTTTTTTTCTTTTTTCCTTGAATGTTACACTCTTGCTTTCTTATGCCATTTCTTCACACATCATCTCATTTGATACGTCATTTCCATTTTCTCTTCTAGTTCCTTCTCCTTTTGTTTCCAGGTCTCTGTCTCAAATTTCCAACTGTGCTTTTCTGATTTTGTAATACTTCTTTAAGATTGGCCTCTCCAAGTCTCCTGAGCATTTTGCTGCAGTGAGAACTGTATGAAAAACACTGTAATGTTAGTCAAACACAGAAATAAATACTCTAAGAATCAAAATCCATTGAACACTGAGTGAATAGAAATTGAAATAAAAAGGCAAACGAGAGACATATTCATGAAATGTTTCCATTTATCAAGCTTATGTTCGTATACACAAAAAAAAACCAAATAAAAAAGAGAACTGAACACAGAAGATTCTTTTTTACAATGGTGAGGAGATTTCATTCCACAACCTAACTATTAGACTACTATGCGATTGGCAGATTTTCAGTTTGTGGTTCACAAATCCATAAGCACACAAAGATTATCTTTAAAAAGTTCGTATGGACCATACAGAAGCATAGGTATGTAGAAATTCTCAGGTAGTTTTCATTTGCTCTCGAAAATGTACGGATATAAAATTAGAAAAGGCTCTAATTCCTGATTACTAGTGCATGATTTCATTGGTTAAAAAAACCCCTAAAACCAACAAAAAAACCCCAGAGCAAAATGCAAAACCTGACAATACAAGGTAAGTCACAGAAACTGGCCACACTGTAACCATGGAGTTCCTAGAGAATGAAATCAGTCTGTGTTCCCTGATAGGTCATTTACCTCACACAGGAAACAAAATACACTCCCGTACTTGAGTAATTGAAATGTATTTAAAACTTCAGTTTCTGTCTTCCTGAGCATATAAAAGTCTACCTGCCACAAAATCTTCTGAAATCAAAGTGCAGTTGAAGCACCACTAAAATAATGGTCCTGTCAATACTCCTGGTGTGTTTCAGCTGTGAAAACTGGGGCCTTAGCTATTCTGCCTGAAGCAAGTGCATTGATTACAAAAGAAGATAGGCATTACACTGTTTACATACTAAGCAACAATAACATTTATCACTGTGCATTTCAGTGTGGGGCTTTTGAAAACATGTTTGTGTGTTTCTTAATGAAAGGAAACAAAGGAATAGAACATTCTGGTGTGAAACTGGCTTTCTAATTCTACATGTCATCCCCAACCTGATTTTAATTTTCAGTTAGAAAAACTAACTCTGAAAAGTGCTGGAAACTATCTCACCAAGGCTGATGTGAATAAAAACATAACTAAAAGGTTTTCCAGTGTGTTTGGATCTGATTCAGTCTCACCATGCCTAGCTGTAACTTTTGTAAAAAAAAGACTGGGTCAGCTTTCATTTAGTGTACTTTCTATGATAGAGCCTATCTTTTGTGTTTTCATAGAAATACTGAAATATTTTCAGTTATTTATAACTGAAGATAGTGGTCTAATATGTTTGTATGACATAGTCTACAGGATCTACACAGGCTCAAACACTAACAGAATACAAAAACCAAACAAGCCAACCAGTTCTTTTTTTCTGCCCTTCCCCAAAACTGTAAAATAGGGTCTGTTTTCAAGCTCTACCAGATCAGTTATAAGGAGATATCAGAAAATAGCCAGTTGTGTTGTAACTCTTAAAATAAGAGACTGCAATTTCCAACTAACATAATCTGAAGCAACAAAAATTACATACGAAAGTCATCGTAACAAGAATCCTAGGAAACAGGATCCCTATAGAGAGGTGGTGATGATGAAACTATTGAGAGCTAAGAATAATAAATCCAGTAACAGTTAGACAGTGATTATTTTTAGAGAAAACTTTTTCATATTCTTTGAGGTTTTTTTCTTAATCTCCAGACAAGCATATTATGGGGGGTTTGGTCGTGGCCATCACTCTGAGCAGCCAGTCTTGGGAGTGGATTTTTTTTTTTTTATTAGGTGTGTTCACAATGAGTGCAACAATGAATTAGGAAAACAAAACCCAAGTCTCAATAGTGAGTCAATAGGAATATACCTCACTGGAAAGGGTTATTTTCCTCCCTCTGGCTTCCCTTCACACTGGTCTCCAGCTGGAAAACCTTCCCTCTAGTCCTTCTCACCACTCTGTCATGTCTCCAGAGGAAAGCATGTCCCTTCTGCCTTTGACTTCTTCCTTTTTCCAGAGACCAGGATTCCCACAATTTTAAAGAATGGCTCTCTGAAGTTCCACTTCCACTGACAATGCCTCTGCTGTAGGGAGGTAGGTACCTGCCTAGATACAAAAAAAGATCAGGGAGAGGAAAAGCTTGTGAAAGGCCTGGTGCAGTAACTTTTTTGATTTTACCAGGTCAGATTAAAAAATGTTCTTCAGGATTAACATATAACGAGGTTCATATGGAGAAACCAGTTGGATATAAAATGAAATTAGCTGGTGGACTGATTCAGCCGGTTCTCAGCTAAGGTTAACATATTAGTGTGAGGGTTTACGTAACTGTATTTTGGAAAGCTACTTCAGAAGTGACTGACTGAATTAATTTTGGCCAGATATAAACATCAGTGGAGGGATGGAGCTCATCTACCTATATATAGCTATATAAACATGAGATGTCTAAACTAGGGTACTTGTCTAGGTGTCTGATACAATCAGAGAAGGAAACAGGAACTTCTAAGTACTGATTCATTCTTTCTCAGACACCTGCTAAGATAAGATAAATTAATGTGAGAAGCTAACTGTCTCCCTCTGCTATCTGTAAAGGCAGCCTAGACAACCAATTCAGTCTAGATGCCATTTAGACTGCTGAAATTATGCAAAATTAATTTTTATTCTTTTTTGGGCATTGCAGACATTGTTTAAAATAATTATATTCAACAATAGCAACAGATCTTAACTATAAAAATGAATACGTCTACTTCTACAGATAAGCAAGCAATGAAGCTATGAATTAAAATGGTTGAAAATAGATCAGTCAAAAAAGTGACAAGGAAATGCTAAATACAAAAGTGTATATTGTTCTGATCTCTAGAAAACACAAGGAATAGTGGGGCCATGTCAACACTCACAAGAAAAAAAATTTACTGTAAATTATTTCCTTTTCCAGTCTATAACAAATATATTTCTTAAGTTATATTTCTTAAGAGATGCTCCTTTCTGAAAGCGTGCTTTGTTCTTTGCTGACAAAGAGACAATCTGTGGTGTTTTCCATCTTAATAGGGAAAAATATGACACATAAAACATAAAGGAACAATTAAACAGAATAATCCCTGCCGGGGGTTCTGTAGAGCTTTAATGGAAATTAAATACTGGAGTAGTGACAAACTATTAGATTGGAGTAATGAAGAACTACGAAAATCTAATAGTATTTTAGTATTCCTTGTTAGCGCTCAGTAACAGGTTCCAGGTTTTTTTCAAGCCATGTTATCAGTGTAGAGCCACATGGAAAAGATTAGTTCAAACAATGGTTCTAAACAATATCGTTTCAGAAAAATTTTTGGTTTTTTAATCAGAGGTAGAACTGTGTTGTGGAAACTCTAAGGACATTTTAGAAATCTGTTTAGGAACAATGTCCACGTACCATTTATCTATTTAGAAACTTGTAGTAATGCATTGCTGTGGTACCTGTGTAAATTACTGACAATATATTTTTATAACGTTTGTAATGTAACAAATCACTATTACTCTAAATTTACAGGAGGAAGATTGAGGCGCATCACACTGACGGTGATTTACTCCCCCCTGCCCCTGACTATAGCCATCTTATGAGTTAAGCTTTCCAATGTGCCCTCACAGTTTAGCCTGCTGTCTAATCCACAGTGATAGGGCAATTTCCCTTCCTGTGAGAGGGAAATTCATCATACCTGAGACAATTATCTGAGGACAGGATGAAATGAATACCTATTTCCCTCCCATGACTGAGCCAAGGTGACTAGTTTAGGGTCAAGTCTAGTGCTGAGATGAAGGAAACTGACAGAAATACTATTTTTTATGATTTGTCTGGTATCAGATGGGAAGTTAAACTCAAGTTGAGGTTTTAAATACAAGCATGTCTTTCCAGTGTTCCGATTATGTGTCTTGAACTAGAAGCTGCTTCTCAAAGGCTCTCAGTGATATGAGGTTCATTTGTATCAATGGTCAAGAGTAAGTATCTTATGGACCTGTGGCCTGGCACTTTCAACCATCTGATGTGGGCTTTGCAGAACAACTGGCAGCTTTTCAGTGAAAATTGGGTAACTTGTGATTATTCTGAAACACTTTTGCTTTGTGGTGTTGTTTTTTATAATGAAAAACTTCAGAAAAGTTGTGATATGCCTTGAAGAATAATCTGTTAATAAGCACGGGTAAAAGGGTCAGAAAAAATTTACAAGGAACAGTAAAATATGCTGTCTAAGTACAAAGATTTTACCTAACCTAACCCTAGGCTGCAGATGCCATCAGTACTTCAGAATAAATTCTATTTCTCACATATGTGCCAGTGATACCATGAGAAGATAGGAAAAAAAAAAAAAAAAAAAAGCTGAGTTGCGTGTTTCACATCCTAAAGAGAATACAGTGACTGCAGAGAAACACCACGAGACCAGACCTCTGCTATGCAAACAGTTCACAGTATTTCAGCCACCCACAGCCACTCTTAGTAGCATGTACATGTCAGTTTTGGCAGGAATCAAACACCTCTGCCTCTGCAAACAGCAGTGTCACTGAATTTATTCTTTAAACAATGTAGGCCACAGAGGTGAATGCACATCACTTTGGTTACAGTCACCTGACCTGCCTTCTTTAATACTGTGACATGTGAGGTAATGTTAAAATTAACCAAATCCCAGTACAGTGTGGCTGAGAACACAGCCTAAGTAATGGCCTTATTCCAGAATTACATGAATTGTGTATTTCAGCTGGACAGCACGTAGATTTGGTAATATAAGAAAGTACTTTAGCCATACATAAGAATTACTTCTTACACAGGATATGACCTGGCCTGCATCACTGCTGAGGCTCCAGAGGTTCAATCACTACTGAATGTGTTAAATGGTATTGTGTATAGCAGTTACTCTAATCTTTTCTGCTGAGACCTGTTTTTTTCTGATTCCTTTGTTTGTTCAAATGAGATGGTGATGCCTGTAAAGGGATCAGCAATGGGAAAAGTGACATTCTTCATAAATGCACCTAAATGCCTTCTAGATTAGGAATTATTTATTTTGTATACAGGCACATGAATTCGATGGATCAGGTCTAACACTCTTCTCAGTTACAGAGATGAAACATTGTACTTTCTTCAGGGTGTTATTATTCCAGGAATGCAGAGCCTCATAATCATTAGTGCAATTATAAAGCAGAGCTGTGCTTGTGCATTTAGCTGCTACCAATGAACGTAACACGTGGGGAAGGAACATGGTGATCAGTCAGGGATTACAGTGCACAGAATGACATCATGACTCCAACTTTACCATTTCAGTTCCTGACATTCTCAACTGAATTGTGGTCCTCAGACATGGTAATTAGCAATGTGTTTCCATAGCTTGACATGCTAGACAAGTCTAAAAAGCAGTAACTAAGCCCCTGACTGGTAAATCAGGTAAAGCTCAGTTCTAGTTCTCAAAGCAGTGCTTCTCTTGATAGCATATTTCCATACATTCTCTATGGTATGTCTAAATATTTTGATGGTTTTAATATTTTGTACCAGCTGTGGAAACTGGTTTGCTGCTAGGTGACTGTAAAAGTGAGATTTGGTAAATAATTATTAGAAATCTTATACTAACACTATGATTGAAACAATAGACAAAAGTATAGCCAAGCAATTAACCAGTAGAGGTAGATGCTCATAAGTTTTGCAGTTCTTTGCTCTTATGACTAGATGTTCCTGTACGCTAGATAAGAACAATGTTGAAACTGACCACATGTGATTGAAACTGCGTTAAGCTTCAAGATCAAAGCACAAGGACAAGAACAAAGACTTCAAGGTGTATTGGGCCTCGCTGAGATGGAGTTAATACTCCCCATAGCAGCCCTCATAGCGCTGTGCTCTGCATCAGTAGCTAGAAAGGTGTTGATAACACACCAGTGTTTTGGCTACTGCTGAGCAGCGCTGGCACAGCATCAAGGCTGTCTCTCCAACATTTTTGACCCCCCTCAATGGCAGGCTGGGGCTGGGCAAGATCTTGGGAGGGGACATAACCAGGACAGCTGTCCTAATCTAACCAAACAGATATTCCATACCATATGACGTCAGCTCAGATATAAAAGCTAAGTAAAGGGAGACGGAAGGGGGGCATTTTTGTCTTCCGGAGCAACCACCACGCATACTGAAGCCCTGCTTCCCAGGAAGTGGCTAGACATCGCCTGCTGATGGGAAGTAGAGAATAATATCATTTGTTTTTCTTTGCTTTCGCACGTGACCTTTGCTTTCACTTTATTAAACTGTCCTTATCTTGACCCACAAGCCTTTTGTTATATTTTCTCCCCCCTGTCCAGCTGAGAAGGGGGAGTGATAGAGCAGCTTTGGTGGGCACCTGGCATCCAGCCAGGGTCAACCCACCACACAAGGACAGCCAACAGAATCTCAAATGGGTCAGTAGTCGTAAAAGCAGCCCTTCGACTCAAATGAATTCTTCATTGCGCACGATCGGATGTAGGCAGTACTATGATAATCAGTTACAATAATTTTCAGGTATATGTATACTAATCTGATTAATATGTAATTGTTAGTCCATATAACCAGTTTGTGCTGAAGCTGTGGCATACGTTCTAGGTGGAATTATCCCCCGTGCATCTAGCACTGCAATAAAGACTGCCTCCTTTCTAAAACTCCAAAACGAGTCTTAGAGAGTTTCTTTGACCGGCTTTTCGGTATCACTCTCACCTAAACTAATGGTGTTCACTTTACAAATGTGTGTACGGAAGGGTTAAAAGATGGAATTTTGGTCCATGGATGAACACTGAGTAAGAAGTAGATAACTAAAAAACGCAATCAGCACAGGGAACAGATAGTTTATTGTCTATTGTTTGAAATGCTGACCATGGGGAAAAGGAAGTTGAGCAATGTGTAGGGGAGGTAGTACGTGCAATAACAGAGGAATACAAGACACCACACATAATTTTGCTTACCTTGCAAAAGTCCTGCTATTGGTTAGAGCATAGTGGACGTGACTGATAGACTATAGTAATTTGCTGCATGCACAGAGCCCATCAACCAATAGAAAAGATAGCTACGTAACATGCAGCACGTCTGGCCAGCAGGTGCACGTGCCATAGGCTCCCTATGTTGCAATCAAGGAGTGTTTTGGCACTCATTGGCCGCAAGTGTCAACACCCGTTCCTCCACAAATGTATAAAATACCAGGGGTTTCCGAAGAGCAGTGGGCTGGTGTACGGCAAGGTCACTGTTGCCTCTGTGGGGATGCCCACGTAAAGCTGCCACCTACAGACTGCTGGGCTGGGCTCACAGTGCAAGATGGCACAAGAATGTACAGAATATACAGATGGTTCATCTTCTTCTTCACAGTCCTTAGGTAGGTATGTTAATATTTTTTTTTTTTGCTTTGTAAAATACCCGTAGCATAACACATGTGTGTAGTTAATAAAAAGCTTGCTTTTTCCCTTATAGTCAGTGTGTGTGTGTTTACTTTCTCGGGAATCCTCGAAACCACCCTAAATCAAAATGTTAGAAACAGAATCAAAACAGGGAAAAAATGAGGAACATGAAATATAAAAATGAAGTGTAGCTTGGATATTTATATTAAGTTCTCCTGAACTAGTTCTCCAAAACACAGCTACGGGGATCCCCAGGTTAATATGTTGGGTTTTAGTTAGGATGAAACCACCCTAGCCTACCAGATAACTCCACTTTATACTAGTAGACTTCATTCCAACTACATTAGATTTTAATAAAGCAATAGAGTACCTGATGTTATTCACTTTTGCTTTTTTTTTCTTTTTGTTAATCTGGAGAAGGCATCACTGGAATTTTGGAAAAAAATATTATTTCAGTAAGTTGATAATTCAGAAGCAATTTTACAGCAATATAGCCCTGAAAGCAGGCCTTGTTAGGCCTACAGGTTGGTCAAGGACACAGCAGAGTCACAAGTAAGAGGTGAATGAGCTGGACAGATGTATGTTGAGGCCACAGGGCTGCAGAGGCCCCAGGGCTGCAGATCCTGAATTATCAGGCAGACAGAGGTGCATCTGCTAGAACAAAGTTCCCTTCTATGCAGATGCTGCTCTGCCATATCAGGCCCCTTCACAGACCAGTTTGTATATGTTCTAAATGTATCTAAGCCCTAGTACCTTTTCTTTAAGTCAGAGTTCATACTGATAGAGGGCTGAACCTCTGTTGCTCTGTGCTCTTTCCTACAGCTGTAGAAATAACACACTTCTGCCTGACCCAAATCTGCAAAATAAGACTGTGTGTTTATTCCACAACACAGCAAACCTTTGCATTTTATACAGGCATATTTGAAAGACTCTGAGAGCCCTTCTCTTGTTCCTCAAGGAGAAAGTACAGAAAAGATTTTTAACTAAGTCTTTAATAACTAATTGAAAAATAATCTAGGTATACGTTTTTCTCAGATTCTGTTACTAGTAGGATGGCCCTTGTTATTAGCTTATTATATACCTAGATTATTGATAACAAATACCTTTGAAATGTACATTCTCCTCATTCTAACGGTTTGGGAAAATATTGGAGAAAATGAATGACTAAGCAGTCATGCTAATGTTGTTCCAAAAGTGGCGTCATTTACCCAGTGTGTGAGACACCAATATACACACAGAGCAGAGTTATTTTATTCCAATTCATGTTTGCACAAAGATGGGGGCTAAGTGGTAATTCACAAAGCTAGCACACCTTATACCTAAATGGGCAAGCAATTTATACCGTTTAATTTACATATTTAGTTTCCAAACTTCATCCCTAAAACTATTATTGATAGTCGCTTGTCTACTACAATTTCTGTTTGGCTGAAGTTTTCCCTACTTTGAATTAAAGGTAGAGTTCTTTTATTCTACAGTGCATACTCAAGGCAAGGGGCAGGGCGGGGTAAGTCTCTTTGGTCTTGAATTGGGTAGGTGGTCATGATCTCCCCCTGCTGCCTTTACCTTTCCCCTCAGTTACCAAGGATCTTTGCTGATTTCATGCCTTTTAGCAATTACTCAACTTTTGGTGCCTTCTGGGGTAGGATGTTCCCTTCTTAGCAGTCTTTCAGTTCTTCAAGGGCACAGTCATTACCAAGGCATGCATTGTTTATACAAAGGGTATCCAGTTTCACAAGACCTTCTTGGCCTTTTTAAGGTGGTTTAAGTATATCACTAAGGCTATTTTCAGAGAGTTTCGGTGCACAGTCGTTCACATATAAAATTACATGTTTATAAACTACATACTTAGTAAATTTTTACCAACAGGTTGTTAAATGAGGTCATAAACAACTTGTACATCCTGATTAGTGTGGGTGTATATACCTAAGTGATACGTATAATTGATGTAACTATGCACAACCTAGGATTCAAATCATGTTTTCATTCTGCATGTGACGTGTGGAAATGGACTCCACAATCAGTGAGATTGTAAAGTAGGTATGTTTATTCAGCGCTGGGCAGCACAGGGGGTAGTCCCACCAAAGTCGTGCTCACCTGACACGGCAGTTCGCTTCAAATTTATACAGTCAAGTGTTACACATAGATGGTGTTTTGCAATACGGCTATACATAGGCATGATCTATCCCCGCTTCATATTAAAATTAGTTCCAAAAGTCACGAGGCTGGTCTTGGCTGGTTTTTGGGGTCGACTGCTGCTTCTTATCAGGGACTATCTCCTGCCCCAGCCAGCCTCAACAATGCAAACTTTAAGCATCACTTCTCATCCCCTTGGGCCAACAATGCAAACATTAAGCATCACTTCTCATCCTCTTGGGCCAACAATGCAAACGTTAAGCACCACTTCTCATCCTCTTGGGCCAAGTCTACCTCTACTGAAATTTCTTTAACTTCATTATAAGCTAGATAATTATTAAACAGTTCTTATCTACATCCATATATCTACTATATCTACTAAGGTTCCTTTGGCTCCCCCTTTCAGTCCCCCCTTTTCTAGAAAATAGTAAATTCTTTTACTATTTCTAACTCTAGTACTTCTAATGCATTGTTTCCCTATCTAGCATTCTTTCAAAATATTTATTGGACTCAAGTCTTCGTCGCAACTGATTCTTTTTCCATTCGCTGTAGGAATCTCCTGTGCTTTGGAAACACCATAAGCTGCATCGAATTGTTGTACAAAGGATTATGAGCAGAAAAATGATTATTATTTCTGTCACAAACAGTTGATTTGGCCATGTTAAATTTGGCAACCAGGAAGTTAGTGTTTCCCATCTTTCAGAAAATCCCCATGATGTGTCATCCATAGTGATAAGATGTAACTCCTTAGAAATTTCCCAAATCTTTTCAATACCTGTCTCTACTTGCTGTCTTTCATTTAAATAGGCACAACAGCTTTGATTTATAAGTACGCACACACCCCCTTCCTTTGCGGTTAACATATCTAATGCAAGGCGATTTTGTATCGTTATGTTTGCCAAGGAATCAATTTCGGCTTGTAATTTTCCTAGAGCATCAGCAGTAGTATTGGCTAAAGTCTCGACCACAGCTGATACGTTGACTATTGCTTTTTCCAATTCAGATACTCCAAGCATTGGGAAAAGCCATTGTACCACACTGTGGAATGTGGTACCTCATTCTATAAGAGGGTTAGAGGTTCTTTTAGTCCTCATGTGGTGCCATGGGGATCGGAATATTCCCTGTAATTTTCCTAAGATAGGGAGTGTTTGTGGGATTATTATTGCCTCTGTGCATTCTCTCCACCAATTGATAGGTAAACTCTTATGTGCCTCCCCGTTTGCACAAAGGTACCAACGCCCGTCAGGGAGATTACAATTGGACGGCTCCCGAGGAGGAGGAAGATAACAACTCCCTGTTAGATTTCCCCATCCGGTATTAGCTATCCCTGTAGAGTGTGATTCATTACATCGAAAGCAAGTTCGATTCAGTGTCCCAAGAAAACTAGAAGTGTTGGCATAATGGGGGTGCATCATTATGGGGTCTTCCCCTCTGCCTCTTTCCATGTCTTTTAATCTCCAAGACCAATTGTATGGATTATTATTATGTGGGTCTCTGCTATCCAGATCAAGTTTATACTTCACTATAGTTCTGGAACCATTTCCATATAAACAAGTATAGTTGGCAGTTCTATTTAATAGTGTTTTAGTGCTGTTTGTTCTGAGGGGGACACCAATAAACAGGAAGGTTTCTCCTTGTTTGGGTATTAAGGTACACATCCAACAGCTTGATACATTAATATCCTTTGCTAGCTCCTGGTTATATCTGACAAACAGGTTTTTATCCCACGCCTTACACAGAGTCCCCACAACCCCGTATTACCGCATAAAAACTACATGTCCATCGGGTTTTGTGGTGACTTTCCATGGAGTTTTGGGTGTCTTTTTCACTCTGGTGTGATGAATCCAAGCGTCCTGTTCCTTGATTCTGATTGCAGTAAAGGAGGTGAGTAGTACTTGGAATGGTCCTTCCCACTGTGGCTTTAGGGTTTTTTCTGTAAGAGACTTTATATATACATAATCCCCAGGTTGTATATTATGTACAGGTCCATCCAAACCTCTCCCTCGAGTCCCAGCCACATGCTTCCTGATTTTATTGAGATGCTTACTCAGTGCTATCATGTAAGAGGTCACAATTTCGTCCCCAGCTTGCACAGACACCCCTTTCTGTATTTTATAGGGTCGTCCATTGTCACGGTCCACTCGGTGGACTCGTGATGGTTCGTTTGCTATGATCTCGAAAGTGCAAAATTAAGGTGACCAACACCAAAGGGGATAGCAGTAATCACACAGTAAAACTTTATTGTATTGCCTGTGAAGAGGCACGTGATAGTTAGAGATGGGTGAGAGAAAGGAGAAAAGTAAAGTTAAGTTTAGAGAGAGGAGAAAAAGAGGTTATAGCTACCACCGCTGATCTCAAGACGTCCTAACGGTCCCAGGTCCAGCTAATGCTGCGTCGTCGATCGTCGTGGTCCTTGGTGGGGAAGCTTCAAATTCCCATTGTTCAGAAGTCATCTTTTATGCTTAGTAACACACCTTGCTCCACCTCTGCCTCAGGAGTCTCTGCCCTTCTCAGAATACAATTATCATATCTCCGCCCTTCTCGAGCGAGGCTATCACGCAGGCGCAGGGTCAGTGTCCGAGGCGTGGTAAGTCTTGGAGGCGGGTAGCCTTCGACCAGGAGGTGTGTTTTGGTATTATAATGAAGCAAAGTTCGTCTAGAGTTCATGATTTCTTCATCGATGTTATGGCAACGGTTGCAATCCATCCTTTTTGACAGTAGCTATGCGGTTACCTCTAACGGCTCTAGCCAGGTACCTTCCAGGAGCCTTGTACCGCACATTCTGTCCTTGGGATTGGCCGCTGCGCTCCAAACAGGCCGTTGCCAGGTAATGTACTGTTCATGTTCCTGATGACAATGTTGAGACAATGCTGATTTTCTGACCGACTCTTACACCACCCCGTGGCTCAACATGGTCGTCAGGACGTCAGGACCGCTTGGTGGTAGCATGATAAAGAAGAGGAAGAAGAAAAGGAAAAGAAAAAGACAGAGAGAGAGAGAGAAAAGGAGAGAAGATAGAAAGGCAACTACATTTTGTATCAATTACAATCAAAATTGTTTCAAAACATCAATTGATTTGGGAATATCCACATTGGATGGAACATCAAGCATATTATATGTGTTCAGTACAGACATCAAACGCGTTAACCGATTCATCATTCTCCAGGCTATGACATACAATACTGCAGACAAAGCCAAACTGATCAAAACCAATATCAAGAGAACCACGATGGGGTGACACAACTTGTTCAGGATGCCTGTAGCAGTAGGCGACCATCCGAAAAGTGTGTCCCACCATCTATGTTCTGCATCCTTTTGCACTCTTTCTAAAACTCGGTGTATTTCTTTCACATTGTGATGAACAGTTATTAAGGTTTTCTGTCCGTTTTCCCTAATTTTTTCTAAAATCTCAACCAAATCCTTGTGTTGTAATAACTGTTTTACCAAAGTGAGATTCATTCCAATGGGTATAGGCAGCAATTCATGAATCAACATATAGTTAGATTGCAAAAGTTGGTGAGATGTGACCGGGGCCGAATAGGAAAAGTCACATCCAACAATCTTAGTGAAATTACAAACACAAAAATTTGAATGATTTTTAGTCTCCACAACTACCTTATCTACAGATAGAAAATCACAAACAGTCCTCAAACATACACAGCCTTTGCCGATATATATAAGTACTGTTTCAGGGTTTTCATTAGGATGAATCTCAAAGTGGCAAATATTTTGTTCAGTATCTAAACAAATATCTTGTGCCTCAATTGCATTGCCTTCACAAACAAATCCTTGTTGTTCTCGTACAATACAAGATTCCAAATTAACAGTTTGCCATTTTTCATTCACCTTTCGGGCCCATACTCTATGCTCAAAAGGATAGAGTATAGTTCCGTTGTGGTTCAACCCTAATGCAATAACGGGATAAATTGGGTATATGGTAGCATTATATATAGTAAGCACAAAAGTTGTAGCTATGTTTGTAATGGGATCATAAGTAAAGTTTACCAGGTTCCACCAGGATTGGAGTTCCTTCTCAAAATCAGTGGCACTGTCCCAAATTATTTTCCGAATTTCAGTGGGGAGAGTGCCTTCTTCACCTTCTCTTAAAATTGAGGCGGCTACCGACTGCATCCATATTTGAGCCTGGATACAACTCAGAGCCAAAGAGACGTTATTTTGGATCACCCCAAGTGCATCAGTAATCAATTCGTGGTCTCTTACATTTACCTTTTCCCATTTTGGTAATATATTTGACAACAGCCACTGGTTAGTCCCCAAAGCCAATAAAGAAGACTGCAAAGGCTGTTGTAATTTAGCCAAATCACTAATTGAGGTAGCCAACTTGTTCATTATTACTTCCGAATCGATGCTATTTAAAACTTCCAATCCTGTTCCCAAAACACCGGTTAGGTCTCTCTGTGTTCTTTTCATGGGAAGAGTTTGTTTTTGCAGCCAGGTTGTCCATCCCTCGTAAGAAGTCTTTAGGAAAGGTGAGCAAGCTGGCTGAATGTCTGAAACGTTGTTCTGCATTGACAATTCAACTCGTTTGAGAGACCACGCCGGGTTAAACAACATTTGTTGTAGGCCCGTATTTCTGATCACATACGGTCCAATTTCAAAGATTTTTGGACTGAACACAACAATTGGTTGGGTAGCAGGTATTACAACATCTATTTTAAATCCTCCCCGGTATTTAGTGTTATTTTTACCACACATAACTTTATAAGAGTATTGTACAGCTGTCAAGTTTAACCAACAGTCTAGGTTTTGATTTTTACACAACAAAATAGGGCCATGAGGTCCAATTCCATAACTGTTTGTGGATTCAATGTGAGATTCAGTGATCAGTCTGCATCTTATTGTGATGTTATTTCCTTGTACCACTGTAAAAGAGGGTATAACTTCATCTTTGTCAGTTAGCATAAAGAGGGTATCTATGCCATCGTGCGTGACTACTGCAACAAGCATCCTAGTTACAACATTCATTTTGAATTTAAATGTTAGGCCTGATAGCTCTCCGGTTGGTGGATTAGATCGCCAATTGCACACCACATAAACTGGCTTGATCAAAGTAAAATTATACCAACAATCTCCTTGTTCCTTAAGACAGGATTTGGTGATTTCAACATTATTGGTACTTGGGTCTAGGGGGTAATTACTGACATTCTTTTGACGGCAACACATAATGAGAGAATCCTGTTTGTTACATCCCCATTCTATTGTAGGACAGAGTTTCGCAGTGATGTTGGAACTAGGGTCCAATAGATTTCCAGAGATGGTAATTGAAGAGGCTTTCTCATAAAGAGATCCTTCCACCTTTCTACATCCCACTTGGATTTTTTCTCCAATCATTCCAGTCAGGACACGGACCCAGTCTTTTTTGTCCCATTTCCCCCACTCAAGTGGGTGGTATACTTCAGAATCATGCATTACTACAGTGGCTAAGTTTGGGAGACGGTCTTTGGGATACTGTCCCATACTCCAAGTATACTGGACAATAGCTTGGGACCATGGCCATTCTGTATTCTTTTGGCTACAGATTAGTGGTAAAATACAAAAAGTACTATCAATCTAGTTAAGTGATTCATAATTCATGCTGTTCTTGGCGTCCCTCGGAGTTCTTCTGCAAAACAAAAAAAAAAACAAAACTTGCCTCTCCGAGGCAAAAGAGATTAATACTATACAGAAAATTAAAATGATGGAATTATCCAGCGAGTATTTATCCGATGCTCCTTCCCTAGGGCATCGGATGCTACCCATGAGTATACATTCAGTGGGGTTTTTAATACCAGTGGCACACTTCCTACAGTGGGAAGTTCTACTAGGACAGGTTGTCCAGGGAAATGTGCTGGATTCTTAGAATCATCTGGTCCCTTTAATGAGGGAACTAGAGAGGGAGCCTTCGGGCAAAAGGCAGTAATTTTGGGGCATCCATTTACCCCCCATCTGTCATTTACACCTTTGACAGCTTCCCATAGGCGGGCATCCCAATTTCCCTCTTGTGGTTTCAAAAGTCGTTTTAAGAGACCATTTGTTCTTTCTACAATCCCATTGGCCTGTGGATAGTATGGAGTGTGGAAGACCCATTTAATCCCTTCGCTTCGTGCCCAATCCTGTACGATTTTGGCGGTGAAGTGGGAGCCATTGTCAGATTGTATTTCTTGTGGTTTTGGAAAAATTCCAAACCATTCACGCAGTGCTTTCACAGTTTTTTCTCCCGTAGCTTTGTTCAAAGCTTCGGCTTGGACTAGCCCTGATGTTATCTCCACTCCTACCAGCACAAAGCGTTTTCCTCCTGATTTCTTAAAGGGGCCTATATAATCTACCTGCCAAGCATCCCACAAGCCTTTACCGTCTCTTAAATGCAGAGGGTCATCCTCTAAGGGGTGTCTTTCGAGCCGTGTACGGCACTGTTCACAGGCTGATATGCAGGTTTTACACATTTCCCTAGTGACAGGCCAGCCCCGGGCAAGGGCTTCACGATACAAATCTTTAGCTCCTGTATGTTTACGTTTTATATGTAACCATTCTAGCAAACGATCCCAATCTTCTGTGATCTGGTCCTTTTGTACAGGAGCTAGTCTTGCTAATTCATCAGCTTTGTTGTTCCATTCTCCTGCCGAGCCCCCATCTACTTGATGAGAAGCTACCCATCCCACAGCAAAGTTCCCTTGTCTTGCAATGCTCAGGATTTCTTGCCACTTGTCCTTCTGCCACACTGAAATTCTGTTAACCTCCCATTCATTTTGCTCCCAGAAAGGGAGCCATTCAGTACATCCTTTAAACACTGCATAGGAATCAGTATATATATGGACAGGGGAAGCGGTTTGTGCTTCATGCTTGAAAACGCTCCATACTGCAATTAATTCTCCTACCTGGGCACTCCCTTCTCCCTCTGTTATTATCTGTTCTTTAGTAGTAGTGTGGAGGGCTACTGCCCAGTATTTCCACACTTTTCCTTCTCGCTTTGCTGAAGCGTCGGTAAACCAAGCATTCACTGACTGATCGTGGGAGAAAGGAGGGGCTACCTGAATAACTGAGATAGGTTTGTCTTGGCTGCCGTCCCGGCTTTCTGTTTCTTGGATAGCTAAGTTTTTTAAAGCTCCTTCAGTCACTGAGAAAAGGTTACAATAGTGTTCAATCTGGGCATACCACTTTCGTACCGAGGCTCTCTGGGCCACCCCGTCAGGAGGGGGGGTCCCGTTAGTGACTGCTTTTATAACTTTGAACGGGCCTCTTAGCACGATTGGTTGCTGACGTGTAATTTTCTCCACTTCTATGAGAGCCATGCTAACCACAAACAAACCTTTCTCCCATGCAGTATATCTCTTCTCAGCATCCTTAAAGCCGCGGGAGTAAAATCCTACAGGGCGGGTTGGACCCTCAGGACCACGTTGCCAAATGTGTACTGACAATCCTGTTGTGGCAAACCCCCATTCTACCTGAAAAGGGTCTGTAGGGTGGATAGGGCCAAGAGCCTGATGAGCTGTTGCTTCAAAAATTAGCAATTGCATTGCTTCTTCCTGAGAAGCAGTCCATTCCCATTTGGCCCCGTTCTCTCAGCAAATCATAAAGAGGTCTGGCAATGATAGAAAAGTCTGGGATATGTTTTCTCCAGAATACCAATAACCCTAAAGCATGCTGCAAATCCTTTTTTGATTCAGGCATTTTAATCTGATCTAGAGAAGTGAGGGTGTCTGGTGGGATACATGTCATTCCCCCTTTCCACCAAATTCCCAAAAACTTTACTTCTTGTGAGGGTTTTTGGATCTTTTCTGGGGGAATTTGCAAACCCAAGTTCTCCAAATGAGAAATTATGTTCTGTTGGGTTGCCCCCACCTCCTTTTCTTCATCTCCACCCACGAGAATATCATCAATATACTGGTAGACAGCTATGCCGTCGGCTTTTGGTATTTTCTCCAGTTCTTGGGCCAAAGCGTGGTGAGCTAGTGTAGGGGAATGTTTGTATCCCTGAGGCAGCTGGGTAAAGGTAAATTGTTGTCCCTCCCAAGTAAAAGCAAAATGATCTCTGTCTTCTGGTCGCAAAGGTATCATGAAAAACATATCCTTAACATCTATGGTTGCCATGATCGGATGAGCTTTCTCCTGAATTGTTATTACCAGTTCAGCCATATTAGGGACTGCGGCAGTCAGAGGCCCTGTGTTAGCATTCAGCCTTTGAAAATCTACTGTGAGCCTCCACTTCCCATTAGGTTTTTTCACCGGCCATACCGGCGAGTTGAAAGGAGAATGGGTATTTATCACCACTCCTTGTTCCCGCATCTCCTGCATGACTGGTTTGATACCTTCCTTTGCTCCCAGGGGGAGGGGATATTGTTTAACACTAGTTACTTTGCTAAATGGCAGAGGGGGTGCAGTTTGAAGTAGCCTGATGTTCAGCTGCGGTGTCCCAAAAGTCCACAACAATCCTTCTGAATCCTCCCACCCCCTTCCTTTAAGGGCATCTATTCGTAACAGGTTAGTCGGAATGCTCCCAACCACCATGTTAATAGTGATTGTGCCTTCCTCTCCCGGCAGCATCAGCTTTACCGGAACAACGTTCATAACTTCTGTTGACCCTAGAGCATTCAAGACACAAACGTTTCGCTTAGAGGGAATCACCCCACACCTCTGTGCATCTTCCTCAGTCAGGGCAGAGATCTGTGCACCGGTGTCAATTAAAAAGGTTACGGGTGCACGCTTAGGACCTACAATAGCGGTAATCAATAAATCTCCTCTGTTAGTTTTAGTGAGCTGTCGGATATAAATCCATCCTCTGTTCCCCCGCCCACTGCTAAGGAACGGAGGTTCTAGTTTCCCTGCTGACTTTCCCCATCGCCCGTGCTCTCCGCGGGGGGGGCTGTGGGCATGACAGCGGAGATTTCTCTATTTGACCTTAAGTGCTGTGGGTGTTGTTTCGGACCACACCACTTTGATATCAGTTTACTCAGTTTATTAAGGGGTAAACCATCCATTACATCTCTGAGAACTCCCTTTTTAATTCCCAAAGCCCACCATTGCTGTCGAATCAGGGGCTGTCTTCCTCCCCCAGTTTTAGAGTAGGAGTAGTCAGCAGCACTGGCAGAGTCAGTGAGAGCGGTTACAGTTTTACTAACAGATAGGGGTAGATCTTTAGCTCCTACTTGACGGATTCCTTTAGGTTTCTCCTCCAAAGTTCTCACAGGACCGTATTTTCTGCTATAATCTATCAATTCCTGTGCTACATCTCCCCATGTCCACATCCTTTTATGTTTTGAGTGGGAAGAAGCCGCGCTATGATTAAAAGGTGAATCTGTGCCAACATTACTTTCATCTCTTTTGCCTTTAATAAAGCTCTCCAACTTTTCTACAGGGTCTAAAGACGCTATGGTCCTTTGGAGAACAATCCCGGTAGATTTGAGTGATTATGGGAGTCCCCTTATCAAAGGAGTCATGATTTCAGGATTCACCGGCAACATCATTGGGGATTCACATCCGGGAACTAACTTCCTTTCATGTATCATTTGCAGGCAAGCTGCTTTGTGCACACTTTCTAGCAATTGATCAACTGTGCCTGTGATTGCTAGGGGATCCCCCCTGTCTAAGGGGTTCAGCCCTCCGGCCCAATAGGCAGCCCGCTGGGTTAGGGACCATGGGGCACGTCTATCCCCTGTTGTTAAAAAGACGCCGTGGCCCCAGTAACCACTAGCTTCCCTTTCACTTAACTGAATTTGGTCCCCTCCAGTTAAAGATACACGCCACACATACTCTGTTTCGGATTCTTTGGGAAGGCGCCCATATTCTCTTTTCATTTTGGCCAATTCAGTGGGAGTGTATGGTATCTCTTTAGTTGTAATATGTGGGTCATTATCCTCGTCATTTATATAAGTATATTCTGCTTTAATCAAAGGCCTCACTTGGGGGTTTTCCCTGAAGTGTTTCCTTGCTTCCTCTAGCTCCTTTTGGGGGTATACCTGACTTATTTGCCAAATACCTATCTTTTCCATTTTCATTTCTCTCTCATTCAATGATTCAACAGACTTTGAAAGTTCTACTTTCAAGGCATCTTCTAGACAGTGATTTTCTTCCTCCTTTTCCTCTGCTTGCTGTTTGTACAAGCAAATTACTCTTTCTTTCTCTGCTAACTGCTCTTCCAGGTTGGAGGTTGTTTTCTGCAAAAGTTGTACCAAATTTTCAAGGGATTCTATGATTTGTTTTTCCTGGCTACGCCGCTTATAGCGGTCTTCAATTGCTGCGACCAGGCTGGCTCCAAGAACTGCACAGATTATTGCTTTGCCTTTGCCTGACCGTGATCTAGCCTCATTCTGTATAGAAATCACTCGGTCTGTTACACTCTGTAAATTTGCCCAATTGTCTCGAGCCCACTCTTCCCCAGGCAGGGAGGGTCGAGCTCCATACTTTGCCAAGAGTGCATAAAACAAGTCAAGATTTTTTACTGACGGAGAGTTTTGATAACCATTCTTTTCAGTCATTTTTGTTGCAAAGGGCCAAACTCACTTCGGGGAGGTCAAACTTAGTTACACCACACACGCAACAACTGCTGTGTCGCCCTCCTCTTCCCCGAGTGGCTGAAGGGACCAAAATCTCACTTCGGGGAGTCAAAACTTAGTTGCTCACAGGTGCAGACTTTCTCTGCTTGTCCCTTCAACTTCCCCGAGTAGTCAACCTCATCTAATGAGGACAGTTCCCCCTTTTGTGCTAAGAGATCCTTCACTTCATCCTAATAGACAGAGCCCTCAATTCGAGTTTGGGGTGAAATACACTGAGGTGTGTGCGGTGTGCGGGAATCCTGAATCGCCCCCCTTGCTTTCTGGACACATCTCACCCTTTCAGGTGTAGGGCCAGGTGCGGCTGGAACGAAACATTCTTCCCCTGTTACAAACCACACAAAACCTGCACCCCTCTGTCTCTCAGGATCCTGTCCGTGACGCCAGTTTAATGTCACGGTCCACTCGGTGGACTCGTGATGGTTCGTTTGCTATGATCTCGAAAGTGCAAAATTAAGGTGACCAACACCAAAGGGGATAGCAGTAATCACACAGTAAAACTTTATTGTATTGCCTGTGAAGAGGCACGCGATAGTTAGAGATGGGTGAGAGAAAGGAGAAAAGTAAAGTTAAGTTTAGAGAGAGGAGAAAAAGAGGTTATAGCTACCACCGCTGATCTCAAGACGTCCTAACGGTCCCAGGTCCAGCTAATGCTGCGTCGTCGATCGTCGTGGTCCTTGGTGGGGAAGCTTCAAATTCCCATTGTTCAGAAGTCATCTTTTATGCTTAGTAACACACCTTGCTCCACCTCTGCCTCAGGAGTCTCTGCCCTTCTCAGAATACAATTATCATATCTCCGCCCTTCTCGAGCGAGGCTATCACGCAGGCGCAGGGTCAGTGTCCGAGGCGTGGTAAGTCTTGGAGGCGGGTAGCCTTCGACCAGGAGGTGTGTTTTGGTATTATAATGAAGCAAAGTTCGTCTAGAGTTCATGATTTCTTCATCGATGTTATGGCAACGGTTGCAATCCATCCTTTTTGACAGTAGCTATGCGGTTACCTCTAACGGCTCTAGCCAGGTACCTTCCAGGAGCCTTGTACCGCACATTCTGTCCTTGGGATTGGCCGCTGCGCTCCAAACAGGCCGTTGTCAGGTAATGTACTGTTCATGTTCCTGATGACAATGTTGAGACAATGCTGATTTTCTGACCGACTCTTACATCCATACAACATTTCAAAGGGGCTCAGTCCTTCTTTTGCCCTTGGTCTTGTTCGTATACGCAGAAGGGCTAAAGGGAGAGACTGAGGCCATGTCAAATTTGCTTCTTGTCCTAATTTCACAATTTGTTGTTTGATTAAGTGGTTCATTTTTTCCACTTGACCACTCGACTGGGGGTGATATGGAGTATGAAGCTGCCAATCTATACCTAAATGGCGGCTAATTTGTTGTACTATTTTTGAGACAAAATGTGGTCCTCTGTCAGAGGATATGGTTGCTGGAACCCCAAAGCGTGGTATTATCTCTTGCACCAGTATTTTAGTTACCTCCTGAGCTTTAGCCGTTCTTGTTGGGAATGCTTCTGGCCAACCTGAAAAGCTATCTGTTAATACCAATAAATATCGATACCCCCCTTTTCTTGGAAGTTCTGTAAAATCAATTTGCCATTGTTGTCCAGGCCCATTGCCTTTTCCAGTCTGGCCCTTTTCCGGCTTGGGGGTATTCTTAGGATTAGTCTGAAAGCAAAGATCACACTGTTGAGTCACCTGTCTCACCGTGGTGTATAAATTTCTATCCACAATTTCTCTTATCAAATGATTACACAGAGCCTCTGTTCCCCAATGTCTTTTCCTATGTTCCTCCCGTATCAAATGCCATAATAAGCAAGAGGGAACGATTAGCTTTCCTTGTGGGGTATGAGCCCACCCTTCCTCATTATACGACCCTTCTAAATCTGTAATGAGCTTCTGATCTTCCTTCGTGTATTCTGGCTTACCTTCTAGGGATATCTGCCTATCCGGAATTAAAGCCCCTTCTATTTTTACCTTTGTTTTGGCCACTTGTTTTGCCTCTCTGTCCACCAGTTCATTCCCTTCTTCCAAATCTGAGCTTACTTTCTGGTGTGCCTTAAGATGCATAATTGCTACTTTCTTAGGGAGCTGGACAGCTTCCAGTAACTTCAGAATTTCTTCTGCGTGTTTGATATTTTTCCCTTGAGAACTCAGTAGTCCTCTCTCCTTCCAAATTGCTCCATGTGCATGTACAACTCCAAAGGCATATTTTGAGTCTGTATAAATGTTCACAACTTTGCCCTGGGCCAATTCCAGGGCGTGGGTTAGAGCAATTATTTCTGCCTTCTGTGCGGAGGTGTTCATGGGCAAAGTCCCCGATTCTATTACCTCTTGGCTGCTGGTGATGGCGTATCCCGCATGTCAATTACCATTTAGGACGTAACTGCTTCCGTCTGTGAACCAAGTTTCTCCGCTTTCCATGGGGCTGTCTTTCAGGTCTGGGCAGCTTGCGTCTGTTGCTTCGATGGTTTCCAAACAGTCATGATGTACTGGTTTTCCTGTGTTCCCGCTGAGAAAAGAAGCTGGGTTGACAATGTTAGTGACTACAATCTCTACATCATCCTGCTCTACCAACATAGCCTGATATCTCAGGAATCTTTGTGGAGAAAGCCAATGTCCACCCTTTGCCTCCAGTACTGTTGATACTGTATGAGACACCAAAACAGTCATTTTCTGGCCCAGAGTAAACTTTCAGGCTTCCTGTATGTTCAGTATTACAGCTGTAACCGCCTGCAGGCATCCAGGCCAACCTTTTGCAGTCGTGTCTAACTGCTTAGAGAGGTAGGCAACTGCCTGTCGATATGGGCCCAGGTTTTGTGCTAATATTCCCAGGGCAATGCCCTGCTTCTCGTGGAAGTAAAGAAGAAACGGCTTACTCACATCTGGGAGTCCTAAGGCCGGGGCTGACATCAAAGCCTTTTTCAGTAGCTCAAAGGCTCGTTCGGTCTCCTTGTTCCACTCAAGGTGTTTCTGCTCAGTGGCTGTCAGCGCATACAGTGGTTTAACAAGCAGTCCATAATTATAGATCCACAATCGGCACCACCCCATCATTCCCAGAAAAGTCCATAACTCTTTTACTGTCTGAGGTCTCTGAGTTTGGCATATTGCCTCTTTACGGGCCTGTCCCAAAGTTCTTTGTCCCGCACTAATTTCATAGCCCAAGTAATTCACTTTGCGTTGCATTACCTGTGCCTTTTTCTTGGATACACGGTACCCCTGGAGTCCCAGGAAATTCAGCAGACTCACCGTCCACGTCATACAATCTTTCTCTGTTTTGGTGGCGATCAGGATATCATCCACATACTGCAACAGCTTTCCCTCCTCAGACGGGGTTTCCCAGGATTCTACGTCTTTCGCAAGCTGATTGCCAAAAATGGTAGGACTATTCTTAAATCCTTGTGGCAACACTGTCCAAGTGAACTTGGTCTTTCAATCACTATTGGGGTTTTCCCATTCAAGTGCAAATAATTTTTGGCTGGTCTCATGGAGAGGGAGGCAGAAGAAAGCATCCTTCAAATCTAAAACAGTAAACCAAGTCAATTCAGGTGTTAATACGGTCAACAGGTTCACCACTACCGGGTAAAGATTTTCAGTTATCTTATTCACCGCCCGTAAGTCTTGGACCACCCGATATGACCCATCGGGCTTCCGAACAGCTAATATAGGGGTATTGAATTCAGACTCGCACTCTTTTAGTAATCCCAACTGCAAAAATTTTTCTATCACCGGCTGGATTCCTTCTCTGTCTTCCTTCTTTAGGGCATATTGTTTAATTCTTACCGGCTTTTGGCCTTCCTTGATCCTAACTTCAACAGGTGGAGCACTTTTTGCTCTTCCAGGTGCATCAGTAGCCCATACTACCCCTGGGTACGCTTGGTTTAAGATGTCCTCGTTAATGCTTCCTTCTAGGGGGAGACTGGTTAAGGTTAGGCTCAACATTTGAATATATTGCTGATCTTTTACCTCCAGAGTAATTTCTCCCTTTTCAAATACAATTTTTGCTCCCAATTGTTCCAACAAGTCCCTTCCCAAAAGTGCCTTTGGGGAGTTGGGCATATATAAAAATTTATGAATACCCCACTGTTTTCCTAATTTATATTCTAAAGGTTTACAAAAATATGCCTTTTCACTTTGGCCAGTTGCTCCTTTCACCATGACATAATCATCTCCCAGAGGCATCAAAGCTTGATTCAGAACTGAGTATGTTGCTCCTGTATCTACCAAAAATTCTACCTCTTGTTGTGTTTTCCCTAGCTTAATTATAACCAGTGGATCTGCTAGGGTAGATTCCTCAGGTTCCCGTCAATCTCCCTTCACATGGGCTACCGTTCTTCCTGTTTGAGCCCTCTGATCCTCCTTGTTCCTTGGGCATTCCTTTTTCCAATGACTGAATTTCTTACACAAAGCACATTGATCCTTGCCCAGTCGGGGCAAAGCTTGTAAAGCTGTTGAGGTAGTTTTCTTCCTAGTATGGGAAGATACAGGGCTGGCCGGGGGGGTTGGAGTTCTATCCGAGTCTGCATCCTGTTCCTGTGGTCGAGGGGGAGGCTTAAACAAATCAGTTAGATCTTGTTCTGGTGCCTGATGGATTTTATTTGCCTTAGTACATCTTTGTCCAATATTACACGCTGAACAGCACCGCCTCAGTTTACCTCTAAGCTCCTTGTTGTTTTCTTGCTCAAGTGCAAGCACCATGGGGTCCTGTGGGGGTACCATTCCACAGTCCCTTTGCCACTCCGGATGGTTTTGGAGGGTGAAAAACATGTCTGCATATGAAACCTCATCCCATTTTCCTTCTCTTCTTAAAAATAACATTAGTTGTAATAGAGTATTATAATCTATTGACTCATTAAGTGGCCACTTAGCATCGTCTTCTAACTTATACAATGGCCACCATTGATTGCAATATTTAATAAGGTTCTTTTTATTTTCCGTACCTCCGGTCCCAACAATATCTTTCCAGTGGGCAATTACACAACTCAGAGGACTCTTCCTCAATATTCCCCCTTGATTGTTTCCCATTTTATGACTTCTCCTTTTAATAAGCTTCCATGCAAATCGTTTCTTACACCTCTTTATAGTTTTCTCCCAGTTTTCCTCCCACATGTCCCGAATTTCCGGGATTCAATTTTCTTTTCACACACCAATTTCACTATTTCGGCTACCTTTCCAACCACAAACAATCTCAACTATATACGTAGCCCATCCCCTCTTATCCCAGGGAGTCCAAACCCGACACTCAGAGCATTCAATATCCCCTCCACAATCTATTTGCAACCTCTGTTTACACCACACACATTCCAGGACATATGAGGGCATACACTCATTTCCTGGATGTAAAAGACACCATTCAAATACTCACATTTATGCGATGCACCATACAAAGACTTTCTTATACCAACACCACAAAATGATTAAGATAATCAAACTTAAAATTACAATTACAAAGCTAACATATAAATTTAAGTTCCAAATTATCAGGGAATCACACTTTTGTTCATCCCCAGCCATATCCCTTGTGGAGTTACGAAACTGTGGATCAGAACTCCACACACGCTCCGCAGCTGAGCTGCGTCTCTTTTACTCAAACATTCAATTCACAGTTTTACACATTAACAAGCATATATACACATATAAATCTCAACATTTCCACATACTCACACAAAATTTTTAACATTAAATTTCCAAACATTCACATCATACAATCATCGCTCCAGTTGACAACCATTCAGCAGCTGCAAAAATGTACCAAGCGCAATTGCGAGGGGGTGCGCTTTACCCTTCTCCTGCCTCTTATATACCAGTCATCGACAGGTCCATCCTGGCTCCCAATACTGGGATGTAGCAGTCACCCCGGATTTGCTCGATCTACCCCCAAGATCGCTGGCAGCTGCTCTATCGGTCAGCAAATCCCCCTTTTTTACCATACAGGGTACCCTCCTCCCATACAGGGACTACGCTGCACGCCAGACGTCTCTGCGCGATTTACCAGCTGCCCCGGCCCGTACCTTTACAGGCTCCCTTTGTGAAACATACCGTTTGGTCCGCGGCTTCAGGAGGTCGTTGTCTGTTCCCGCGGTGAGCGGCTGGCAGCGGAGGCTCCTCAGAGGAAAGTGCTCGGGGCGCGGCGAGGGGCGTCCGCTCCGCGGTCGGTCCCACAGCCGAGCAGAGAGTCTCCTGGCTGGCTCGCCAAACTGACGTGCGGAAACGGACTCCACAATCAGTGAGATTGTAAAGTAGGTATGTTCATTCAGCGCTGGGCAGCACGGGAGGTAGTCCCACCAAAGTCGTGTGCACCTGACGCGGCAGTTCGCTTCAAATTTATAGTCAAGTGTTACTTATAGATGGTGTTTCGCAATACGCCTATACATAGGCATGATCTATCCCCGCTTCATATTAAAATTAGTTCCAAAAGTCACAAGGCCGGTCTTGGCTGGTTTTTGGGGTCGACTGCTGCTTCTTATCAGGGACTATCTCCTGCCCCAGCCAGCCTCAACAATGCAAACTTTAAGCATCACTTCTCATCCCCTTGGGCCAACAATGCAAACATTAAGCATCACTTCTCATCCTCTTGGGCCATGTCTACCTCTATTGAAATTTCTTTAACTTCATTATAAGCTAGATAATTATTAAACAGTTCTTATCTACATCCATATATCTACTATATCTACTAAGGTTCCTTTGGCTCCCCGTTTCACATGCACACTCTGTTTTCTAAGTTTTTTCAAAAATTGAATATTAAAATATATGAAAAAGACTTAATAAAATCATCAATGTAGCTGAATGAATAGGCTAAATTACTAAAACATCTTGTGAGTAGGAAAGTAGTAATAATATAGCCCAGATACAAGATTTGTAAATGTTTGTCATTAAATGCAGAGCTAAAGTTCTGTCAAAATTCTAACACCATATTCTGAAATGACGCGTGGAAAACAGACTCCACAATCAGTGAGATTGTAAAGTAGGTATGTTCATTCAGCGCTGGGCAGCACGGGAGGTAGTCCCACCAAAGTCGTGGGCGCCTGACTCGGCAGTTCGTTTCAAGTTTATACAGTCAAGTGTTACATATTCACAATATGCCTATACATATGCATGACCTGTCCCCGCTTCATATTAAAATTAGCTCCGAGAGGTCATTTCCATAGTCTCCCCTCAACTGCGCTTGCCTCTTTATGGTGGTCGTCTGGTAGTCGCAGAGATGAAGATAGATGACTCCTCTTTGTCACCGCTAGTAACCTTTTTTCATGCGCAGCCTCAGTGATTTCTTGGTATTCACCCAAGCTACAAGACCAGTCTTAGGTGGCTCTTGGGGCCAGATCCTGCTTCTTATCAGGAACTGTCTCTGCCTCATTGGCTGGTTCTTGGGACCAGCTCTTCTTATCAAGGACTGTCTCTACCTCAGCTAATTTCAACAATGTAAGCGCTAAACATCATCTTTCATCCCCCTGTATTATGTCTGCTGAGATTCTTTTGACTCCCCTTGTCTCAGACATGTGGGCTTGCTTTAAACACGCGGCTTTCTTGTGTTTTGACAAGAATGAGATCCGGTTTCCAAATAAACATAGGTCATGATAAAATAGAGTAGCTCCTCTCCAGGAATAAATCAATAAATGGAGGAAAGTCAAAGTGTACAATTTCCTATATGAGAATTTGCTGCAAAAGCAGAAACACATTACAAGGAGAAAGAAATCAGGTGCTGACAAGAAAAGTCATGAGACTGAATGTAGGTTGCATGCACCATAGAGGTAACTAACTAGCCCTGTAGTCCCTTGAGCCTCATGAGAACAAATCTTTCCCTAGTAGCTCACTGTACAACTAAGAAAAAAATTTCCTAACCCTGAAGCATCATGTTTATGTCTTTTACTGTTGGTAGAAAACAAATCTGATTGCACCCTTTTAATAGTAATGCTTGCTTGGTTATGCTAAGGCTTGATACAATGTTTGTGAGGCATTCACATATGGTCATATTAAGTACATTAAATATCTCTAAAGTATTTATAAACATGTAGAAGAAATTCATATATTAACAAACTACTTAGCAAAGTTGTTTGTAACCATCATGGCCTAAACAATGCAAAATATGTTTCCATGTGTACCTCAAATGTCTTTTACCAGGTCAATTTATACAATGGGTGAAGTCAGATTGGCTTTTGTCCATATAACTTCTCTGGGTCCAAGTGCAGACCAGGCAAGCCTCAAAGCTAGATATAAAAGTGCTTTGTAAGGAATTAGGGAAATCTGCAGAGCAGACAGTCAATGGAAGTTAGGCATGGTGCTTCAGAGACAGGTCAGGCAGTCCCTAAACCATATGGCTGAAAACAAAAGGTTCACTTATTCACTTCTGTAATTGGCCACAGCTGGGTATGGGATAATCCACCTGAAGTTTAACTGCCTGTGCAGAACAGGTGGTCTCCATCACTTTCAGGCTTGCCTATTCTGCACTTGGGCCCAGAGTTATGTGGATACATTTTGTTTGTTTTAACACATCTGCCTTATAAGTTCATCATGTGATCTAATTTTTGACAAGATAAAAATTTATTCATATTCATGGACTACAAAGGCCTCTGTACAGTGCCTATTCCCAAGTAAATAGTTCCAGTCAACTTAGTTTTTATTTTCATTATGGAAGCAATTCCACAGCTCTGATCATCCTCTCCATGTTTTCCTAGTTCTGTTTTGCCATTTTAAGATGACTGTCACAACCCGTGCTGGACAGACCAAGGAGGGGTTGTGGTGAGTTCAGAATTCCCTCGGGCTAAATTAAGGTGAAATGACACCAAACAATCAGTTTAATATTTTATTTATGGCAGAAGCAAACTGAACTTGGGAGGCATAACAGTAGGTGGCGTGTTTTCTCACAACAAAAATTGGCATGAAACTACCTCAGTAGACCTTGTAACACATGGTAACCACATGTATCAATTCAGGGAATAAGAAGAGCCTTCCCCTTGAGTCAGGAAGTTCAGAGTGGACCCTCTTTCTAGTCTCCTTCTCAGTGAGGAGCCTAGGAGTGGCTGGATCCGCTCCTGGTCCCAGACTTGGTCAGTGGTTTACATCTAAAGGGATGAGGTGTAGGGATTATGGAAAAAAAGAGAAAGAGAGAGAGTCAAAAAAGAGAAAAGAGAAAGATTTCACCAGTCCTGGGTCCAGCATTCGTCCAGCCTATCTATAGGTCCAGTTCTGTAGAGCACGTACGTGGTGCTCCTTGTGTTGGCGTCTTTTATAGCCCAGTTCCTGCCTTTTCTTATGTCAATCACACCCCTCTTGGTCTTCTGCACACCGCCCGTAAGGACTTATGTAACTCTCGATCCTGTGTGCAGGCACCATTGGGGGTTGGTGGTTGCGAAGGGTCCCTCGGGCAGCCATAAGCCCCTTCCTCAAATAAACTTTGTATGAACTCTGGCCATACATGGTGAGCTGCCCCCCTCAGCATATCAAAGCATGGAACTGGACATCCTCCTGGACCACCTCCATGCTTCTCACCTTGTTGTTATTCAGGGTTCCTTGTTATGCAGAACTTGCCCTGCCACAATGTTTGAGGCATTAACTCTTTCAGTCTCACACACTGACAGAAACAACACACTCATGTGAAGCAATTTATACAAGAACTTAATAAGGTTTTCCTGTTTTGTTGCTGTTTTTTTCTAATAAATCATAATGGTCTAGTTACTTTTTCTACTGCTTAAGCATTAAGCTGATGTTTTCAAATAGCTCTTGCTTTGGGTTTCTGTGGGTGGGGTTTTGGTAGCAGGGGAGGGGCTGCAGGGGTGGCTCCTGTGAGAAGCTGCTAGAAGCTTCCCTGGCTCCAAGGCAGACCCACGCGTGGCCAAGGCCAAGCCAATCAGTGACGGTGGTAGCACCTCTGGGAGAACAGATTTAAGAAGGGGAACCTGCAGTGGGGGAGGAGATTGGAATGTGAGAGAAATCCTTCTGTATATACTCAGGTCAGTGAAGAAGGAGGGGGAGGAGGTGCGCCAGAGGAGGGGATCCCCCTGCTGCCCATGGTGAGATGGCAGGCTGTCCCCCTGCAGCCCATGGAGGTGAGCAGGGGAGCAGATGCCCACATGCAGCCCGTGGAGGACCCCACGTCAGAGCAGGTGGATGCCCCCAAAGATGGCCATGACTCCATGGGAAAGCCCACACTGGAGCAGTCTGTGACTGAAGATCTGCGGCCCACAGAAAGGACCCACGCTGGAGAAGTTTGGGAAGGACTGCAGCCCGTAGGAGGGACCCCATGCTGGAGCAGGGGAAGAGTGAGGAATCCTTCCCCTGAGGAGGAAGGAGCGGCAGAGACAACATGTGATGAACTGACCCCAACCCCCATTCCCCTGCGTCGCTGTTGGTGAGGAGGTGGAGAAAATTGAGAGTGGAGTTGAGCTGGGAAGGAGGGAGGGGTGTGGGGAAGGTGTTTTAAAACTTGGTTTTACTTCTTACTATCCTGTTTTGATTTGATTGGTAACAAATTAAATTGATTTTGTTGAGTCTGTTTTTTGCCAGTGACCATAATAGGTGAGTGATCCCTCCCTGTCCTTGTCTCAACCCGAGACCCCCTCCCCATCCCACCAGGCGTGGTACAGGAAGGGAGGGGAATGAGTGAGCAGCCTCATGGTGCTTTGTTGCTGGCTGGGCTTAAACCACAACAGCTATATGCAGTGGCAATTGGAGCATTTTTTCCTGAATGGCAATCCCATTTACAGTGAATTAATGTTTATGTGTAGTTAGGAACTTCTTCTTCCCACTGAGTTTATTACTTTGAATTTTTTAACACTGACTTAAAGTTGACATTTTTCATTTTTGACAGTACCAAATCATCTTTTACAACTCCTTCTAGTCACTTTTAGATTTTCCTGTTCTGGTTAATTTGATACTATCTTCAATCTTTATTTCATCTTTCATCTACTGCTCCAGATAATTTTTGAATATGTTGAATACAATGAATTGTGCTTAGTCTTAACATTAATATAGGGTGATAAAGTTCTTTCATTAGGATGTATTTAAAGTTCATTCTTTTCATTGTTAAACTCTATAGGCTATTCTTGATAAATCTTAACTTAAAACGAAGAATGCAGTGTTCCTTCTGTTTATGATAGAAAAACAAAATCAGTGTTTTCAGGAAAGGGTGCCTTTGATACCCTGGCTTTAACAAACCTTCTTTTATGTATAGAAACACAGTGATGAAAACCAAGGCAAATTCCTTCAGTTTTGAATATTCCCTAGAAAAAAGACTAACTTCTCCAAAACCTGTTCAGGCTGACGTACTGGCCAACATACATTCTCTGATTAATTAGAGCTTATTAGTAAAGGAAATTTCTCAATTGTCCATTCAATTTGAGTGTGAAAGAAATTTTAAAGTGTTCTTATAGGAAAAAAGGTTTTATTTTGTGCTGTAAATACAAGTGGTTTTGACTGTGTTCATTCTAATCTGGAAATTATTTAATATAGGAATCTGTCAGAATTAAACATTTGCTTCATAAAAGTGCTAGCTAGATAATGAGATAGAAAACAAAAAATCTAAGTTTCTCAGAAAATTTAATAGGTGTTTTAACTTCAGGTGTTTATATTGCCATTGAGTGTCAGTCACAGTTGCAGTTCAGTAGAAATTAAATATGAATAAGTTTGCCAGTAAAAATAAAGTACTGAATACATTTTTTTACATTTTTAAGTCTGAAAAAAGAAAGTTCAGAGAAGTCCAAACTGCTTCCAAATGTCCAGGACTTTCAGATAAAGAACAAGTCTGCTTGCACCAAGGCATCACTTAGTAAACTGGAAAATGAACAGCCCATTATATTGAATCTGGTGGCATAACAGGCCAGCATAGAGTGTGTGTTATTTCTGCTGCTATGATGTGTCTGGTCAACTGTTAAAAGATTGTGTCTAAAGTCATACCAACTTGGTTCAGGGCTCTCTGTGTGTGTGTGTGCATGCATGTCTGTGGAGAAGCATCTACATGGCTTATAAAGCATATAAAACCTGCAAGCAAACTGCTTTCTAAAAACAGTGTGCATTTCCCAGACAACGTTCAAAGCATTGTAAAATCTTGAGGCCAAATAAGAAATGAATTTTTCACTAAAAAGCATGAAATTAGCAGTTTAAAAAGGATATAGGTTTCCATAACCAAGCTCAGTTTCATCTGATATAAAAAATAGAATTCTAGCCAAGAGCTGTACTGAAATTTTGAAAGGCAGATGATCAGCTTTTTTTATAGACAACAGTCTTCAAACAATACCCCATTTATTTATGGTTCCAAAGGACCAATATGTTTATACTCTCCTCAAAGCAATCACTATCAAGTATCTCTGCATGCTTATTTTTCTTTTCTTTTTTACATGTATTATACAATACTTATGTCAGTCTTTAAAAAACGACCTGGGTTTTTTGTCTAAGGACGAAATGATTTAGTTCTATTAATTCAATGCTTTAAGGGAGTCAGGGAAGAGGAACTTTTTATCAAGTATAGTCAAGAGCCTATAATGCTATTTAAGGAATTTTGTGTGTCACTATTACAAAACAAAATAAAACAAAACAAAATACAAGGAAAATGGAAAATTCAAGGGAAGTAGTAAATTCTCTATTTGCTGGATTCTTAAAATAGCTGGATTTTTTTTCAGAATTTTTCTTATCTTCTTCCAGACCGGCACATTCTTTTATCCCCAAATTAGTTTAAAACCTCCTCATACTTTTAAAGAGCTCATGAAATTTCTCATATAAAGCAGAACAAATCTTAACTATTACATTTAATTTTGTACCAAAACAATAGGAAACTGTAGGCTTACATTTTCTGTTATTAATTCCCTTGGTCTCTTAAATAATGATTTGTAGAGTGAACATCTAGGGAGTACAATTTAAAGTAAATTTCTTATTGGTATCACATCGCGTATTCCTTTGTATGCCTAGCCTCCTGAGGCTCTTATTTTCATCTTGGAGACATAATATGTTGGTGACTTTCCAACAACAGCATAAAAGAAAGACTGAATTACTAAAAAAAAAATTTGAAAAATATTTTTAAACTTGGTTCCTTATAGCACAAGGAAAAATCACAACACAACTTAATGTTTAGTGGAGAACAAGTGCATACCTATTTTTATTGAAATTGTTAAAAAAAAATGCATTACATTCAGGTATCCCATTTGGGAATTTACTCTTTTTTAAAATACATGATCTTTTTCCAAATATTTTCATTTATCATTATCAAATAGGAAGGAAAATATGGGAAAAAAACAATGGAGGATCTGCTCCAAGCAACAAAAAATGCTGAAATAGATACTTTACTATTTTCTAAGCTAATAAATCTATTTAAGTTTCTTCCAGCAGGAGAATCATTTTAACACCTAGTCCCAAAACAGCTCACTATGCCACTGGTTTCCTCTGAGATCTGGGAGTTGTTTGCCTGACACTGGAAGTCATCAGGTCTGTGTCTCAACAGTTATGCTGAAAATACATCATGTACAATGTTTCAAGCTGGCTTTAGAGCATAACAAACCAGGCTATGCTTCATGTTTTTAATTGCTTATTTCATTTTATCACTGTTTCACAAGAATACAGTTTTCGTGTTTGAGCTTGTACCTAGGTTTTTCACTTTGCTGGTGTTAAGAGGGGGAAAATCTGAACCTCAGAAGCCACTATTCCTGTAAAATAGGATGATTTAATTGCATGTTTCGCATGCTCAGCATTTGTACAGAAAATGCAGAAACCTGGTCTTGAATTTGTGTCTCATAATGCCGAGAAAGACATCAGTACATAAAGATTGCCACATTAATCAGAAAATAGGTCTGTGTAAATCTGTATTTTGTCTTCACTCAGTGGCAGATGCTTGGGGAGATGATAAGCATCAGGAAATGTATTGTAACCTTTTAATGTATAATTTCCAGGACAGTTATGTCATCAGCTAAATTCAGCAGGTTTGGGACAACATAACCTAAAGACTGCATCCAAACAATGAAGTTTAACAGCTATTAGAAAAACCTGTCCTTCATAAAATTCCCCTTTTTAAATTCACTAATAATAGTGTAACCCCCTGCATCCAACAGAGTAATTTCTAGTACTTCGCTATGGGCTGTATGAAATATGCATCCTATTGTCTGCCTTACTTGGTTCTTCCCGTTACTGGGTTGAGAGGAATAAAGTTTTTCCTACAAACTGCTTCTGCCCATACAGGATTTACGGACTGTGACTATCTTACCCTCAGCCATTTTTCTTCTAAGCTGATGATTCTTCAATCTGTCCTCATGTGCGAGCAATTCCATATCTTCTGGCTTTCTCCACACCATCTCTACTTTCACTATTCATTTTTCGAGAAGGGGAGACCAACACTGCACTCAGTTTTCTTTATTCTCTTCCTTAGGATGACTAATATTTAAATTGCTATTTAGCGAATGTTAGCAGAGAACTGCGACTCCAGTGATTTAGAGATCTCTTTGCTGAGGGGTGACATTTAATTTGGACATCATCTTACTAGGTGATGATAATTAGAGAAATCAGCAGGCAGAAAGTACAAAAACGTCAAACAGAAAAGATATGGCACATTCTAAAGGACAAGTCTATATTCCAGAAACTTAAACCTCAAGGTTGTTATTATTTGTCACATCTCCCCATAGGTGACTGTCATGGTTTAACCCCAGCCAACAAGCACCACGCACCTGCTCACTCACTCCCCCCACCACGCAGTGGGATGGGGGAGAGAATTGGAAAAAAAGTAAAACTTGTGGGTTGAGATAAAAACAGTTTAATAGGACAGAAAGAAAGTAATAATGATAATAATAACAATAATAAAATGTTAATAATAATAATAATAGTATTGGAATATACAAAACAAGTGATGCAGAATGCAATTGCTCACCACTCACCAACTGATGTCCAGTTAGCTCCCAAACGGTGATCCTCCCCAGGCCCACTTCCCCCAGTTTACATACTAGACATGATGTCACATGGTATGGAATACCCTGTTGGCCAGTTTGGGTCAGCTGCCCTGGCTGTGTCCCCTCCCAACTTCTTGTGCCCTTCCGGCCTTCTTGCTGGCTGGGCATGAGAAGCTGAAAAATCCTTGACTTAGTCTAAACACTACGTAGCAACAACTGAAAACATCAGTATGTTATCAACATTCTTCTCATACTGAACCCAAAACATAACACTATACCAGCTACTAGGAAGAAAGTTAACTCTATCCCAGCAAAAACCAGGACAGTGACTCATTAACTTAGTGCTTTCCAAGCCAAGTATCATTCAAGAAAAATGCCACAATTCTGTACTGAGCTCCCTGATCCCCAGTCTCCTTGGGTCCCAGAAGTAGGGCTGCTGCCTTCCTGTCACTTGCCAAGCTGGGACATGTCTGGCAGAACTCACTGGACTGCTGGGAATCACTGGCTTGTCTCTGGGGAAAAAACAGTGAATATCTTAGTGCTTAAACTTACATACCTACATCTGTAAAAGCAAAACAACTTTAAGAGTTAGTGATGGTTAGGGACTTACAGGTCTGATATTATCATAGAGATTTCTTCCTCTTTTTTTGAGGTCTATACACACCAATATCAATAAATAATTTTATGCATCTACATATACTGAGTCACTCCAAGGGGATACAGTAGCAAGCAACAGTAAAATCAAAGCACTTACCCCAAGCTAATTAAATTCCTTAGGCATCTAAACATTTCCTTCTGACCTCGGTACAATTAAACTGCAAAACTGGATTCAAATCTCTCTGATGTGAACATTACCAATTCTGAAAAGATTTTTTTTCAAATAGTTGTATTTTTTTCATGATGGAGGGACTTCAGCTTTTTCTCATGTTTTCAAAATATCTGAACCAATATTAAATCAAATTGTTGCAATAATATAAATTCATCTTCTGATATTTTCTAAACATAATATTTTCAAGTTTTTTAATTCACTTGTCAGAAAAAATTAAGCTTAAGCTCTTGTTTTCTAATCCTGACTAATTTGTCTGATACTGAATCTAGATGTTACTGTCTTGTCATATAAACAAAACTTAGATAATTACATCCTGAAGTGAAATATGCACTTTTACATTGTATGACACATGGGAAGTCAAAGTTTGGAGACTCATCTTGGCATCAGTAGATATTGAAAAGACATAACAAAGAATTATCCTTGAGCTACATGCTAATTTCTATCGAGAAAGTGCTTAAGTTTGTTAAAAAAGATACCTTTTTCTTTCTAGGCAGCAGAAAATTTACAGAAAGAATGCCACCCCTTGTACCAATACAATGAACACATGAAGGAGTATTTAACTGTACTACTTACCAAGACTGGACTTTCACTACATTCCAAAGACAGTCTTGGTAGAGTACTTTGTGCGACTTCAACCTTACCATCAAATGATGTTCTCTTTTTGGTACTTACCTTCTGTTAAAGCTTGCTCTCTTAACTTGTTAAGAATGGTTAAATAATCAAAGGCATGCAGTCAAGCTACTATTCAGTTGATATTAACATTTTGATTTAATATGAACGCAAATAATGTCAGTAATTGTAGTGAAGTTCTTACATTGCTTATTATAATAACTGCAGATCCTGCCACTATACTTTATCCTGGGGCTGAGAAGACTATTTAGTCTTCATGATCATCAGAAGCATTAGTAAACAACAATCAGGTGGTGCTTATAATTGCTCTGAAATGCAGACACTTTAAAAGAGCAACCAGACAGTAATAATTATTTTGATTTAATTCACCAACCAGGAATCTCTTCTCCATCAGCAATAAAGTAATACTTCTTATATAAAAAAGTGGGAAAAAGCAATGGGTTCCTTCACTTGTGGTATTATGATTCCAGATGAAACAGGTCACTAAATAGGCATCACACTGTGCTGAATTTAAGCTTCTTCTCTGAAACCATCTGGCACAGACTTCAGTTCCTGGAGCTGTAAAATATCTTCTTATATATTACTTTTTAAAAATGGTTGAAAAGAAAATCTAACCTAGTAAAATACTACATTGTGTTAAAAACCCTTGGCAGAAAAATTGGGATTTTTCATGTGTATCAGGGACAGATTGCAAACTAACATTCCAACAGAGTATCTTCTAAAGATTTAATTTTAAAAGAACATCTATGTGTGTTCCCAACAACAGGCAAGAATTCTCTTTTATTAAATTACACCTAACCAACAATGAATTGAGTTAAAGGCTATCTCTTTATGATATAAAAGCTACTTTGGGATTCCTATGAAGTTCAGTCAGTCCCCTGTGATGTACTGATCAAATTAACATGGTTACTACATTCCATATTTGCTCTTTTGCTGGCAGGAAACAATCTGATATAGACTGTGATGGTATTTGTCAGAAACCTCAAAAGATAATTTTCTCTGCCATAAAACAACTGGTAAATATTTAACCAAGAACACTATTACAATACTTCATTTTCGTTATTTAAAATTCCAGGAATGAAGTATTGATAAATGTACTGGAAATGTAGAAAATATAAATACAACATCATTTATTCATGTAGTTGAATTCACATAAATGTAAATACATATACCTTAGCCAACAAAGTATCATCAAGTAGAGAAACACCTTAGGAAGCTACCAGTGTGCATCACAATCTGGTTCCACACAGAAATATGTTCTAGCTCCAAGTGAACTCCAACATGGGAATAGAAAGATGGGGGAGAGACAAGACATAGCTTATAGAAAGAAGATGGCTCTTTACTACTTTGGGGCATTATGATGCATCTCCTATCCAATCAGTTACTCATCTGGTCCCCAGACAATCCAGAGTTGTTAGGCAATTGGATAAAGCTCTGCTTTATCAGGCAATGGGGAGTCTTAACAGTCAGCTGTACAATATGTGTTATGGGAAGCACAACTGTGTACCTTTATTTAGGCGACAAGCCAGCTTTGCATGCAATATTTCACCAGCATTAAAGCTTCTAAAAATCTCTCAAGTCCAGGAAGTACTGTGAAAGCAATCTGTGTACTTCCATTTACCCTTAGGAAGATGGCTAAGAAAGCAGGACACCTCCCATTTCCCTGGGTCCAGCTGGTACTTTACCTTCCCATCACACAGCCAGAGCTCTCTCTATGCTCTATGCCATGCTTAAGATCTTATTCTTAAGGTCTTATTCTACTTCAGCTAGACTGATCCCAGCATTTCAGATGAATGATTCAGGTATAGTGATTGATACATGCATACCAATTCACAGCAATACACTGCAAGATGCAGTGTGGAGAATGCCTTATGGTCAGCTGCTCACTGAGGCTTCAGCCATATTTGCAGTAAAGCACAGGCAGGATGTCAGTTAACAAAGCTGAAACTGTAGACAAAACTGAAATCTTTGAAAAATCTTTCCAGTACCTCAAATACACAAGATTTCTATGTTTTCTGTTCTGGAGTCAATATTAAGCACAGCTTCTGCTCATGTCATCTTTCCTGAGGATTCCAGTTGTAATACTGGACCTAATTATGGTATTAGAGAAAGAGAAATTATTCATTGAGTTGGAACCTGGGCGCTGCCCAGGAACCAATGATCATGAAATGATCAAGTTCAATATGAGCAAACAATATGAGCAACTGACTATACATAACCTTGGTGCTTCAAAAGAGCTGGAAAAAAAAAAAAAAAGAGTCAAAAAATTAGCAGAAAATGATATAGAAAACCTGAATGAAGGGGGGGAGTTGTTGTCAATTCAAGAGTTTATTAAGTGATTCACCACAATCATGAGAGAAGATGCTTTTGGCTAAATGTCCATCCTGATTCAGGGGTTAAATTAAGGTAGCTACTACATATAGTAAAATAAAATTCCCAATATATTACAAGCAGAATGCTAGATGGTATTCAGTTAGGAGCTGTGAAAGACAGAAAATGTAAAGATGTTGCTAAAGATACCAGGATTATCAAAAATAAGGAACCATCAGAAAATCAAAATAATACTTCAGATTCATTTTTCAATTGTGATGATAAAATTATCTATGCCAATGCAGAAAAGACAGAAATATGCAATAAAAAATTCTTTTCTGAATATAGAGAGACACAAGACAATATACTCAAAACATATAAACACAATAAGATGCTATACCATTTCTTTATTATCTATGGAGGATAGTAACATTTAAGCTCAGGTGAATTGCACTCAGCAGTTCCTAAAAACATGGGTGAGCAAATCTGCACGACTTCTGTACATTTTTATTACATTTTTAATATTAGAGAGCATTTCTAGTTTCTCAAAAAGACAACTTGGGAGTGAGTTAATCCCATGGTGAAAATAAAGAAACTCTCATGATAGAAAATAGTTGTTACTTGTAGAATCTTTAAGAAAGAAAACTGTTTCATAAAACAAGGTCTGGAAGATGAAGTCAGACAAATTCAAACTAGAAAAAAGACACCACATTTAAAGAGTAATAATAATTAATACATGGATATTGTGCAGAAAATGAAGAATTTTCCATTTCTTGATTCAGGACATTTCAGGATGATACAGTTTTGTGAATGAAAATTTATTGCACTCACTTCTGGATGAAATGCTGGAACCCTGTTTTACACAGGAGATCATATTCAGTGCTCAGGTGGTTCTTTATGGACAAATGAATTTGTACATTAGAAAAATCATGTAAAAAATGTGTCATTTTGTATGGATTAGTAAATATACTTTATGTATAATGAACATCTACAATTAAGTAATGTAAATTTTTTTACCAATCAGTATTTGGAATTGTAAAGAAAATTTACACTTTAGCTCTCCTCAGCAGCTTGGGAAGTCAATGGAAACACTCTCACTTTGGATGGATAAGCTGTCAGCCACTTGGAGAACACCAACTATTTTACTATCAAAGCAGAATGATCCATGGTTTCATTAGATACTCCTGGTTTTGCATGTATGTACACAAGCTTCATTTCAGCACTATTTTACTAACATTCTGTATCTGGGAGAAAATACTACAGATTTTTGCCTGAGAGGAGGAAATGCTAACAGCATGACTAAAGGCAGATTTCCCAGACTGGCAGCAGCTGCATAAAACATATATTTCTCCTGTCACACAAATGGCCAGTGACAATCTGTGTCTCTTGAGTGATAAGCAGTAGCCTGCCAGTTGACTGAGCTACCTTATTTTATCTGTTGGCCAAAGCTTGTCCTCTTCCTTATGGACCAAGACCATCTGGCAGTTTGTCAATGTGTAGAGCTGGTCAAGGAGACTCAGAGTAAGGCAGGTTCACAGGTGCAGTTCACAGCTTTCCCAAAGAAGAGTCAGCTGCAATTTGCAAATGTAGGTTTCATTTTCTTGCTCCTGCCAAGTTTTTGCCATGCTTCCCAAGATTTACATTTATTTATTAAAAAAAAAAAAAAAAAAAGACTGATTTAATTCATCACAGAAGGGGGAAAACTAAGCCTTAAGTTTGTGCAATTGACAGTTTGCAGATGAGTTGCCAGGCTTGCACAATGAGTCTTGACTTGCCTCCACACAGAAGAACCTATGAGGAACTTCAACAACTAGGAATTAAGCATGATGGAAAGATACATTCCTAAGAACTCTGCTTTATATAAAGAATAAGATTAAATCTTTCAGAAACATGCTTGTAGAAGCTACTGTTTGCCTGAGGCACATTTGTAGATCATTAAAAAAACCCAGAATTTTTCAGCCATCTCTATTATATCACTAATAAAAACAACAAAAGTTAGAGGTGCAGTAAAACCCCCTGCATGTGCAGGAAAAGTAAAACTTCATTTTTTATTGTCAGAAATTTCTTTCAGCTATCTGTCAAAGGATAATTTGAATGGAGTTTATTCCTCAGTACAATTAAAAAGGCCAAGTGTGTTGTATGAAAGATTTAGTAGTATGTAAACTAAAAATGAAAAAATTTTTTAGGCATCGTTGGCTTTCTCATTCTTTGACTCGCTGTATATTCTAACTAAGCACTACCTCCTGCACAATTAGTCCACTGAACACAAAGAAGAGTGACAAATAAACATTTTCTCATTCTTCACTAATAATACTTAAATACTCTCACAAATATTTGTTAATAGTGTAGTGTCAGTCTTCCAGAAACCATGTATTGGGGGATTGTTTCTTTTTTTCCTTCTCTTTGCTTCTATACAGACTGGTCACCTGAAAAAATAAAAACTCAGTATACCATACTTTGGAAAATACAGTGTTAGAGAGTGCTCTAACACAAAAGTGAAAAGTCACCTGTTGTGCAAACAAGAAATCTACTAAAACTACACGAAATACATGAAGGTCTGATTTAGGCTCCTTTTTTTCTGCAATAAAAGGAGTAGAACAGGTAAGAATCTGGGGCTAACAGCATATTTTACATCTTGCTTCTGGGAGAGAATATAGCAATTGCCCTAAAATGCATAAGATTAGCAAGGGAAAAGAAGGATAACAACATTATCACATATTTTCTACAGGAGGCACAGACACACAAGTGGTGTGGACATAAGGCCAAAATATGAAGTCAAAATATCATTTTAATTAGATATTTTGTTTTGTTAAGATTGGTTGTAGTAGAATGTATTGACTAAATAGAGGAGAGACCATCTTGTAGTTTAAAAATACAGCCAAGGATCTGTAAGTATTAGACCAAGTTCCTGACTCTGAAGTGGAAGGTTTTTTTTGAGAAAAGTAAGTAAATAATTTCATTTTTTGCTTGCATACAAATGACATTTTTTAGTAAACACCTGCTATCCCAGGTTAGAGTAACTGCTGGATAAAATGTATGCCTGAATGTTCTTTGGAAGCATTCACTCAAAACTGTGATGTTACGCCATTAGTCTGAGATCAGCTGTTCCCCATAGTCACAGGTAAACTAGGAGGTGAGAGTAATGTAAGAAAGCAGAACTGTGTCTTTCAGTGGATGGAGGATCTACATCAGAAACTCAAACTGAAGTAGGCCTATACTCTCCCTAACTATGCCTGAATCATTCTGTCAGCTTTTAAGGATTCCCTTCAGCCCTATTACGTGTATTTTAATGATGAGAAATAGAACTGATTTCAATTATATGACCCTCTGTGAATCTCTCCTCTAGCTGTCTCTCTGTGACAGAATCTTAGCAACTCCTTTTCTTATTATACTTTAACCATTTTGTCATGATGCTCTACCTTGTGGTCCTCCTGTATGAGCAAATGCATACATTTTTAGTGCTTTCTGTAAATTAAAATGTAGTAAAAGAGTTTCAGGTGTTCTTTCTGGCTTATTAGGTTATCTTGTTGGGTAAGATAAGTCTCAAGGTGATTACAAACCAGACTGTATTAGAAATGTCACAAATGGAAACAGTAATGAAATGGTCTGCTGGAAAATACATGGTGACTTGGATTATAGCAGCCAAGTTGGAAACAATGTTATAAACTGATGATTTTAAACTCTGAAAAATACTTGAACAACAGAACAGAATAAAAACCTGAAAATGTCATTTAGGTTAAGATGAGGCAACTGTTCCTAGGACACAGACAAATTTTGTTTAGAACAGTATAATAATTCTCAGGTTTTGTCACTCACATAGTGGTGGATACTAATGAATTAAAAGATTATAATGTACTATACATACTCAGGTAACATGTTACATGTGTTCCTGGAAAAAAAGAAACACTCATGGTTTTGTCTGAATACAAGTTTCATTATGTAGTAAGGTCTCAACTTGCCAGTGCCCCTTATCCTGGACTTAGAAAACAAGGCTAAAGCAGGAAGGTCTTTCAGGTGTGGAGCAAAGGAATTACTCTAATCTATACAGCAGCAAACAAGACATATGTTCACTCTACTATCCATTAAGTAGAATAGACACTAAAAGAATCCATGCCATTCTGGAGGAGAAAAATACAGAACTCCAATGATCGGGGTATTTTTAAGAAAGCTTCGTAAATCCTGTATAAATCTGGGATGCAGAAAAACACTGTTCCTGGCAAAAGCCAAACGCAATATCAGAAAAGTCAGAGACTATCAAAACACATCTATTCTATACCAAACATTATTTCAATGAAGATGAAAGGTATCTTAATCTATATCTTCATAGAAACTTTGATTTTCAGGGTGAAGTCTGATGATGATGATGATGATGATGATGATAATAATAATAATTATTATTATTATTATTATTATTATTATAATAAATTTACTTGTGATACATTATAAGAGTGCCAATTGGGCTTTCTTATTTCTTTTCTCTTTTATATAGATTCTGCTTTCTAGTCTAGTCTTGCTGCATCTTGTGTGAAGAATGTGAACTCACTTCCTAAGAGGTATATTACAGAAGCAGTATTAAATTCTGAAAATGACCTTCCATACATATCTGTTCTCAATTTGTTTTTGTTTAGCTATTAGTTATCAAAAATTGTTACATGCCAGTTAAGCTGGTTCACATTGATGGAGTTTTGTTGATTTCCATCTGTGAAAGTTCTGCTCCAATATTCCAGAAAATCATTGACTGAAAACCCAGAACAAAAATCAGCGATTAACTCATTATATTCAATGTAATCTAAATGCCCTCTTAAAAAGGGAACTCAAATCTCTTGGGCTGAAAAGAAAACATTAAACACTAACAAAGTATTTGGGCTGATCAGTATTCTCTAGAAAATGAACTGAAGGGAGAGAGAAGAAAAATTCTGCTTTTTTTATTTTTCTTTAGGCCTCATGGGTATTTTATAAACCTGATGGCTACACATAATTTTAAAATTTAATGTTTTTAAATGAAAATATAATTGGGGTTTTGTTTTTCCAATGCTCTAAAAGAACATTTTTAACGCATAAATATGTAAGTTCTCTAGGTGTCCAGAATGTGTATTAACCTCCAGGATATCAGAAAAGGGGCTTGTAATTAGTTGTGGGTTTTTTTTAAATTGTGAAATCTAAAGAAAATATGTTCCTGTCAAGATGAACTTTCAGTAAAAGTAAACATATATTTGTAAAAATAAACCAGTTGCTGTGACAACTATTTCCCACTGTCCTCTAAAACCCCAAAATAATGAAAAATACAAACATAGAAACTAAAGAAGCTGTTTAATACATTGAATGGTGATTTTTTAATACAGGCAAGCATTCAAGCAAACACATTACTTTAAGTGATGCTAAATGATAGATAAAGGAATAAATAAAAAGTAGAGTGAATAATTATGTGACCTAAGCTGTAAGTTCCAAGCACTACCTCAGTTTTACTCAAACCCCAAATATTTTGCAAATACATTTAAGCTTTTATTTTTAGCACTTTCTTATATAAACCTTCCAAAGACTTTCTTCTAGAGTCTCATGAATCCTCTGCTTAGCTAAAGTCTAGTCTTTCACAAGTGAAATGTGATCTCTGAAGAAAGCAGTCACATAAAAATAACAAAATAAATTAAATAAAGACTGAGCAATTGACTCTTGCATGCATTTCTTGTTATGCTTTTACATAACTGTTGTTTGACAATAAGAGTGAGTTGAGTATGATATAATATTTAGGCTTATAGATTCTGAAGTTTGTCACAAGTTTAGCTTTTGTTTGGATAGCACTATGCTCTACAGTTAATCCCTAGAGAACTGGACATACCTTCCTACTCTTGGGGAAGTGAAAACAATAGCAAAAGTAAGCAAATCCTCTTTTTAGATAAATGCTGGTAAGGTCCAAAGAAGCCCAATGCTTTTATCATCTTGACATTTTCTAAAATACTTTCATATTCATTAACAGACTTGGTATATAAGCAATGACACTTGCATTTCTTCCTTAATGAAAATTCTTCCTGCTCTTATGGACAATTCCACTGATAGAGCCAGTCAAACCTAGCCCACAGTATTATTATGGCAATAAAGAATATAGTGATTCTGATGTCTGGAGCACATTTCAGATGCACATTGGTAATAGTAATTATCATAATTGGTATAATGACTTTGCATTTTATTGCACTATTCATCAGAGGCTCTCAAAGAAGTTTACAAACTTTAATTATGCCTTGCAACATGCATGTGAGATTAAGTAGTGTGTGATCTGTTTCTTCCACTTTACAGATGACAAACTAATTCACACAATTTGACAGCTGAGCTATGAATCCTGTTACCCATCTGTCTCATCAACAGAAGACAATGTTACGCTGTCCATACCCAGAACATCATTTCAGTATTGCTTCTGTCTGTTTTTTCAAAAGCAGACCAGAGCAAGCTTGTCTGCACTATCTGTTAGAGTATTGTAGCCAGAGCTACAGTATTTTCTCTAAAAGAAATAATTATTCTTTTTTTAATTGCAAAAAATGACAGTATTTTCTCGTAAGTATTTTGGAAAATATATTGGTTGTGGACTGAAAAAAAATAATTTATAAATGATGGTATATTTGTGACTGTAAAAATTCTTGGCCTCACAATGTAGGTTTTTTCCTATCCTCTCATCTTCTGAATACTTTACCCCCATGGTAGTGCAGGACCAAATATTCTTTATTACAGTCATTGTTTTTGCATTTTTCTTCTATATGTTTTGGACTAGCACAGGAAAAGAAGAGAAAAACAATTAAGCTGCTTATATGGTACCTCATGTAACTGTGAATGTCTGTGGAAGAGGTAAAGGAATTTCAATGAACCTTCTCGCTTCTTTCTGATCCTTTTTGAAGCACACCCCAAGCAGCACATTCTGCCTTAGGCCTAAATGTAACTGGTAGATCTAGCACCAAAGACCTAGCCCCTTCCCATCAGTCATGCATTCACCAGTAATTCCAAGGCATGAAAATCAAGTAGGGCAATCAACCTGACTAAAGAGACAAAAATGAATAAACCCGGGGCTAGGAGCTTTGTCTCAAAAACAAAGATGCTATAGACTCCATTGTATTTTTCCAAAGTTCTCATCCTATTTCTGCTGTACCTGAAAACAGATTTGAATCAAATGCACTAAATGCAAAACACACTAGACCAAAATTGCTGAAAACTATTGAAATTTCCTCTTGTCTGTACTAAATTGCAGAAGAAATCACTTGTGTACCATGGAATCCACAGTAGGGAGACTGTTGCTTTCCCAGTGCAAGAAACCCTGTTGTAAACTTCTCAAGCTGTTGGCCATTCAGAAATGCATTCATACCAATAGTCAATATAATTACATTTTGTTTTATTAAGCTTGCAAGTCACAGCACAAAAAGTAAAAGAAGTGGCATTTCTAATTGGTTCTTTAGCAATCTAAAAACTTGATTGAGCACACATTATTAAATTCAAATGAATAGAAAGTTCTCATGTAAATGTTAATTTTCTCTTCTACATTTCTTTTGGCATTTTTAGGAAAAAGAAAACTTGCTTGCAGTGTATCCATTTACAATAAGTTTAAAGCTTTGTTGCTGGCAAAACTAAAGAGTAACTTAGCTGTATGAGAATAGAAATTAGGTGGAGCATTAGCTGCCCTATATACTGTAAATCAAAAGAATAGCTTAAATACTGAGATTTTTATCGTGTTATCAGCTTTTCTCATGAACATTGTTTCAGTCCTTGATCATTTTAATATATTACATATTTACCCAAACTCATGTTACTTTGAAGTTATCGCTAAATCCAATTTAATTATGATCTGATTTTTTGGAAAACAAGCTAGAAAACCAGGTAAATCAATAAATACCATTTATACCAGTAATGAAAAAAAGACCCACCATAAAGATGTTTTGCTCTTCAGCTTTTATTTTGTCTGGTTATAGTTTCTATTGATCTGTACTTAGACCACATGAGAAATTAATTTTATGTACCACCTATGGAAACTTTTCTAGTTTGAAGTAGTCATAACAGCAAGAATAACTATTTTAATTTTCATTGCTAGGCAGTACATTTTCATTTTGTTGTGTGAAACAATAATGAGGAAGTTTAAAATATCATAGCTGAGAAAAAAAAATTGTTTTAATTTTGGTTAGCTGGATTTTGATATGACCACATATCTGAGAACATAGTCAGAAAAATTAATTCACTTCTTATCTTGTATAAACTGTAGAAAAAAATCATATTTTCTTACAAAGTATTCATAAATATAAACTTCTATAATATAAATTTCTAAAGTATTAAACTGATTGCACACAATTCTCCAACGCATCCTTTGGTGTCTGCTTATTTGCCAGACACAGTTTTGAGCAGAAGCAACAGGGTATGATGACATGTAATAAACAATGGTATATCAGAATATGAATGCAAAAAATACATGTGAAAACTTGTGAGAAGTTTTGCTTATTTTTATTTTACTTATTTTATGA